>NC_043980.1:36115348-36427015 GCF_902150065.1 Myripristis murdjan
TGATGGTCAAAATTAGAGCATGAACCAGTCCAATCAGGCTTTTATCTCTTTCCCTGCAAGGCTGCTGGATGACCTTTTCCTCTACTAATTGGTTTACAGAATGTCTCTCACAGCGCCACTGAAGCTTGACTAGATAAGTAAAGGCTGCTTCAAATGTCTTTATTCTAAACCCTGGTAAAGAGTGAAGTCATTCACAATGTAGCAAAATACTGTGTTATCATATACTATAAAGAGAAATAAAACAGGCCTTTATAGTTATTTGTGGGCTAAATGATGAGCTTTACAAAAGCCTAACTATTTAATGAGCCACTTTTAAAAGTTAATCTAAGTTGCTGTCTTATGTTGTGTGGCCCCATCTATAAATGGGGCCACACAAGCAAATTAGTAGTCATAGTAGTATTTTCTTCATATATTTCACCTGTGAGATCAACTAGTGCTATCATGAGTATCAGTAATTATAAGAGAATATTTCATAACATGCAAAAAGGATTATATAAGCTACATGTAGTACCCTATGCCATGCAGCCTCCTCTGTCCCCCAAACACACACACACACACACACACATACACATTAATACTCTCATGCGATGTGTGCCGCCTCACATCGCTGTCCAGTGTTGGATGCCAAGACATGTTTTTGAGCTGCACTCTAGCAGGGGAACTGTCTCTGAAAATGAAAATTCAGATGTGGGAGTTTTGCAGGCTGATGAGGACACACATGCGATCATCTGTGACACAAGAGCATCTCACTGGACTTGCCGCTGTTGATATCGTTCATGTCACTGTGTCAGGACAAATTAAGTCAATCTCTTGTCCATCAAGCAGACTTAAATTGCCTTCTTTTGTGCCTAACAATATGTGAAAAAAAAAATTTTTAAAAATTGAAAAGTTAACTTATAATGAATTACAAAAACTGAAAAACTAAATAATAACAATAATAATAATAACAATATTGATGATAAACTTTATTTATATAGCACCTTTTAAAGACAGATTTTACAAAGTGCTTTGACAGATGCAGCAATGGCAGAATCCTCAGAAAGCCAAATAACAACAGAAGGCCAAACAAGAGCAATACAAAATTAAGGTAAAATCAAGATAGAGAAACACAGGAAAGAAAAGACACAAATACAGGGTAGAGAAAAAAAAAACAGGAGGATGTTGAAAGAGAGACCGTAAAGGAGAAAGGCAGGAATAAAACATCCTAAAATGTCACTTATAAATAAATAACTACGATTAAAAGAATAAAAGTGATAAATAAATAAAATAAAAAGGAGCCATCACATAAAAGCAAGTCTATAAAATGGGTTTGGAGGGGCGACTTGAAAGAAGCCACTGATTCTGCAAGTCTTATCTCCTCGGGCAGCCGAGGGGCTCTAATGGCAAAAGCACAGTCACATTTAGATTTAAGACTCGGCTTTTAAACGGCCAGTTAAGCTACTAGTTACCAAAAAAAGGAATGCGAGTAATACTCCAAGGCATTAGTTGAGTGGCAGGGTGAGCTAGTTGTCACGGTGCCCAGCAACAAGCTGTTAGTTTGTGCAGGAGGTTGACATTTTTAAAAGCGCTTGCTCTACTGAACTGAACATTTTTGAGGACTGTATTGTGGCGGCGCTACGGCAGCAAACAGGTCTGCCATTTTGGAGACCGGCTGGCTGGGAAGAGCGCTCAAAGTGAAACCAAAACACTGCCATCTCAGAGTTGTGTTGTTTTCTGGTCTGTATCTGTTTCATTCTGGAGCAGTAGACTCTCGGTGAAGCTCTCGTTCTTGCAGCAGTGAAAGAGTTAATGGACCAAACTTGGTGGTTGTGTCACACTCGCACGGACCAGCAAACTATATGGGTAAGAATCCGAACTACCACTTTAGCGAAACAAATAAACCTACAAACCATGTATACTGTCGACTCAAATCACTCACTGATGACTCTGTATGTTTGCCACATTTTAGGCAATCCCCTCTGTCTTTGTTTGCTGTTATTGTCAAATAGTCCAATGTCCCAAAGTCAAGGACTGACAGTAATTGGTCAGGTAATTGGTGATTTCCTTCTGACATGACTGAAAAAGACTGTGGGCCCCAACCCTCTGAATTAACCCCAATACACGGTGACCCGTAACTCACACCACTTCCCCATAGGCCCATCATTGCGTCACTGTGTTTGCTTGATGACGCAAAGGTCTCGTCTTAAGGGACAATAGCAAACCAACCATACCTCGGCGCTGTCTCTGCTCACCCTTGATGTCTGTGCATGTGCTTGTTTGTGGACCTGCAGCCCTGCGAGCACCTCCTACCCTCATTCAGCCTCGCCTCACTCAGGATCCTGGGTGGATTCTCAGAAATGACTCACTAAAAATGCCTTGGCCGCGAGGACGCCGAACGCTAGGCATGTCAAAATGAATCACGCCATGCAACACATGGCACCAACTGTTTTGTTTGCTGGGCTACTGTTGTTGGCACAGAGTGATGCCCGCTGCCGATGACCCGCGATGGCACTGGATGATGAGCTGAGACATGCAGGCTTTCTGAGGCTCCACTTCCGAGCATGTCGACTAGACTGGGGAGCAACGCTGTCTCTCTGGAACTTCACCACAATGACAGTTTGTGCTTTCTATGGAACTATGCAACTTGATGGGCCAATTTCACAGAAATGGACTGAGCTTTTTCCTCAACTAAAAATGTTCCTTTCCACTTCAATGCCCCATTTTGAAAGAAATATCAAAGTCCAGGGCTAGATGTAATCCCTGTCTGCAAAATAGGGCCATTAAACAGACCCCTTATGATTCTGAAAAAGGGATCTGTCTAAGCTGCCAATTCAATCTTTTCCAGTCCTGGTTTATTAGTTCAGTTATTACACCATATCGAATGTCGTTTTTCTATCAATTAAAGAAAAGCCCTTTACTCTCTCCCGTTTTCTACCCAAATACTAAAAATTCAATTAACTCCAGCCTTTACTTAGTCTTTGCCAGTGCTCTTCAAATGTGATATTGTCACTTGTGATTATTAAGGATAGGTATTTATATTCTGCTTTCTTTTTCTTGAAGGCATAGTGCTTTTTTCGTTCTTTTGGCCCAGGGTAAGACAATAATTAGAAATGCCGGGAACACAAAAGTGACTGACAGAGAAAAACAAGCATCAGACACTTTCAGCCAACCCTTGATTACCAATTCCATTCATTATTATATATCTAGAGACCTGTAAGTAAGAGTGAATATGAGAGAAAAAAAAAATAAAAGCCTCTGCTTAAATGATTCCCAAAAAATGGCTGATCAGTCATGACAGAGGCATAAAAATAACAGTAATGGATGGCGCACCGGGGTGGCATCAGCAGCATACCCCAACGTCTGCTAACCCAGCATTGTCTCAGCAGATGTTAATGTAAGTGGCCCCGAGCCATCAGCGAGTTATTGGTGGGCTGTGTCAAGACGAGCCAATAGATCAAGTGGGTGATTGATGACACAGACTGTCCCCCCCGCGGTGTCACCTGCTGAGAAGCAGCCATATCTCAAAGTCTCTAAAAGGACAACATATTGCAATTTTAATTGCGCTTGACTCCTGTCGGATGCTTCGAGTGTGTCTGCAGTGCGTCTACCTAAGTACACCCCCGCCTGGCTATCAGTGACTGAGGACTTCGTCAAAGCGTACGTTTTTTTTTTTTCCCTCCGCTCACATCTCTCCCATTACACCACCCCATCAGTTTCTACCACCTAGAGACAGGAGACAGCATCGGAGGGAAAAACGTAATTAAGAGTTTAAGATGGAGCCTGGTGTTAATCAGCTGTCCTGCTGCCTCCCTATCGTGTCACCTCTGAGAAGACTCACAATGACACGCGAGCACGCCTGCAGTTAAAGCTCCCTCTCCCTCCCTTCCCCTCTCTTCTCTTCTGCTGACACGGGAGTGGAGAAAATCATCAGAGCTGAGAGTGAGAGCGAGAGAGAGTGAGAGAGAGAGAGAGAGAGAGAGAGAGAGAGAGAGAGAGAGAGGAATGGGAGGGGGGAGGAATAATGTGAGGACTAAAATGACACTCCAACTAATTCTTGTCGCTCGTTTGCTGAATAAAGAGCAACATGTCCCTGTAATCAGAAATGATGTGTCTGGTGAAAAAGAAGGGGGGAAAAAAAAGCATGTTCAGTTTCTCTGCAGTCGAAAATTACTCTGATTAGATTAATACTAGCTCACCCTAGAGGATGTGTTCGGACCATCCGTCATCAGGGTAATTCATGCTTTTGGTAGAATGACATACCAGTCCTCGTTGTGCTAATGGTGGATGTACATGCTGAAGCCTTAAGGAGCATGTTCAATGAGAGAGGCTGCGAATTTCACAATGTGGGAAATTCGTCCAGCTGCCCTGATGCCAGTAGCTCTTCTTTGCCCTTCTTACAGTTGCAAATTGGTTTTCACACTAATTTTCCAGCATTATCATTGTCTTACCCAAAACCAAATGTTACTAATACTTCTCCACATTTCACAGTGTGCTTTCCCTTTTAGCACTTGTATATATACAAACATTTATATAGACAGATACACACAAAAATCTAATATTCTAAATGTGTGTGTGTGTGTGTGTTTGTGTATTATAATTATATTATTATTATTATGATTTTTATCTACCTGTACACCACCTGTACAATCTAATACAACCCAATCCAACTGTTCTGCCATAAAGTTTCCTTTCCTGCTCCCTATAATGCTCAGGTTTTCTGTTAGTCACATTAACAGAGGTGTTCATTCACTTCTGTGTTTGGCATTGAGCTCATAGTTAGTGCTGCTGTTGGACTGGACTGCATTTTATTGACAGCTGTTTCCACTATTCTGTCCCCCCTCATGCATATAAGTAGGGAGGACAAAAAATGAGAAACACTTCAATATAATGTAGTCCAGTACAACAGCTCTGCAAACTATAACCTCTCACTATGTCAACAAGAACTGATTATAAACTTATAATAAATGTATGGCAGAGCTGTTGCACTGAACTGGATTACATTGAACAAGTGGACCTATTTATATCTATATCTATATCTATCTATCTCTAGACAGATAAGGGATGACATGCAGCAAAGGGCTCAGGCTGGACCCACACTCCGGTTACTGCACCACAGATTTAAAGTGATACTTTGGATTCCCTCTCAGACAGTGGTATTTGCTGCTCCATGCGAGTATCATACATCCACCAAGTCTGTCGCAAAAAAAAAAAAAACGAGAGCCTTATCAGGAACGCGCTGCTGCAAAATGAATAAAGTAGATACAGCCTGGAAAACAACAGCGATACAAAGGTGAAACAGTGTCTTCAACACACGTTTGTTTGGAATTCACTTTGAGCGCTCTCCTCAGCCGGCAGATGTCCAAAATGGAGGAGCTATTTTCTGCTGTAGCACTACTACTGTGTCATTATGCAGTGGCACTCTGGTCCCATATTCAACCTACGGGGTGGTACAGTGACAGTGCTAAGACAGTTTTTTTTGTTTTTTTTCCTGACCCTAGTCATCATATGTATTGAAAAGCAGAGACTGTAAAATTTCACCACAGTAGCCTAACCCTAACTGTGGCTCAGTGTGTAACCTTCAAAATAATATTGTACCCAGTAGGTGAAACACATAGGCTTGCAGTAGCCCTGTGCCCTCATGGTTATATGCCATGATGGGAATAAATATGAATTTATCTAACCTGACCCTGCTGACCCCATCCCCAACCCTGGGATTAACCCAAGCCTAGACGCTGAATATTTATAGGCTAATTTTCACCCTGTTGTCCCTCCTGAAAAGCACTAGACTTCTTTGTGGCACACTGGAACCACCTGATAGAGAAGCTGAGCATCAGCACCAGACTATTTAAATAAAGTTTAGACCAGTCTTTCCCATTTAGAGTTCCTGGCTTTACGGTGTTTTCCTTTAAAGATACACTATGCAAATTTGCAGAGGAAAAAAAAAAAAAATTAGTGAGAGCTGTTAAGACTCAAGTGGGATAAGCACAAAATTTAAATAAATTTAAATAGTCCTCGCTTCAGTCGACACTCAGGTTTGCATTGTTAAGAAACGTAAAAACATTAAACAGAAGCCGTAAACATTGATTTTACATTTGGAGGGTCACGCACCGTGGATGTTATCCATCATGATCTCAGTGTTGACCTGGTTTCCACCGCCTTTGGACCACGTCTTTATTCAAACCGCGCTGGTCCTGCTCTAACGCAGCCCTGAGTACAGCCTTGGCACCACGCACTGAGCTGAAAAGTGCTACCAGCTCAACGTATATGTTTTCAAGAGAACATGAAGAATGAGGGCGTAAGTGGACAAAATGTACTCACATTCATGCGCACATCCGCCATCACCCACATGCACTCCACCGCTCTCTGTGCGCCTCTCCGCCGGCCCTGCGACCCCAAACAGGGATATCATGCATGCTCAATTTCCTTTTTATTTTCCTCTCAGATAAGGAAGGCTTTTTTTCCTGATGTGTTTTGACAATTTTTCCGATTGTAGAGCTTGTCGAATCATTGCTTACCCCCTATACTTTTTTTTTTTTTTTTTTTTTTTTTTTATAGGGAAAACTTCTTGTTCCGCTCAAACGTGTTTATATATATTTTTTTGTCATTTAGCCTATCATGTCTAATAATAGTGTCTTTTTGTTAGCGACATTCTCGGCTCTTGCTCTGTCACAGTCCGTTTTTAAAGATGAGGCATCAGTTGCATCCCATATACAGCAGGCAGCTTGCTTTCCTAATTAGTGAGCATACAGGAAAGAAAGGCTACATTCTTACAAAAATAGTTCCCTCAGAGAAATAGAAACCCTTTGAAAGTCTGCCAGATATTGTCACAATGGGTTCGCACTGAAGAACCCCCACCCCAACACACACACACACACACACATATTTAATGGTAGGCTACAAAATACACAATAAACTCTAAAATAGGAGCGGCAGAACAGTGAAAACAGTGGTTCAGGTACAAAGTGTGGTCCACATTGAAAGTGTTTTTCTTCATTTTCAAAGATGTATTATTATAGTTTCATGTTATTTTTGATATTCCAGTGTTTGAGGGAGTTCATCGGCGAGCGAGATGTCGGTTTAGTTTTATTTTGATGTTGTGCGAGTTCGCGTTTGCGCGCCATTGAAATTCCAAAGGTCGCGGTTGAAAGTTTTTGGCGAGGGAGGAAAGTCTGAAATCCCCCTTTCCCTGTCCCCCTCTTTTCTGTCTTTTCTCGCTCTTGCTCTGTGATACATGATGGAACAAAGCAAGTTGGAGGGTGTATGCCTGCACTGGCTTTGCTTTTATCGCACCCTCTCTCTCTCTCGCTGTGCTAAGCCCCAACCCCCAGCGCAGACTCCACGGCCAGCCAGATAGCGTTTGATTCGCTTCACTTCCTCAAGAGCTACCCCGAGAGACAGATGCACCATGGGAAGGGAAAATGGGCGATCTTGGTGCAGGAGGCTTGTGTCCTGCTCTTGAAATGCCAAACATAGCCCACGCAAAGTGAGACCGTTAATAACATCATTCTCAGCGCTGGCCCTCCAAGATTGAGGAGCGGTGATATTACACTAGTTATATTTAAGCCAAACTATATTTTCTTATTATATTCTCATAGTTTATTTGAGCTTTCTAAGCCGCCAGAAGTCATTTATCTGTGATTTATATCTTACCTGAAACTGCTGAATTGTCTTAATGCAGAAACCCCACTCAACTGGTACTCCAAGGAGCACAAAATAAATGCTAACAATTATTCGAAAATGCTGTTTGTCTGTGTCTTAGAGGCGCGTCATCCATCAGCACACCTACAATCTCACGCAGCACCACAGCTCAACAGTGTACTGCACACAGGCAGCCAGCTCATGACAATGCAGCAAAATGCTCCGTGCACAAAAAAAAAAAAAAAAAAATCACTTTCCAGTTTCCTTTTGACTTGGTAACTTTTCTTGAAACCACCTTAGGTTTTCAGTAGCACTCACATCAGAATAAACTTTCCTTTGACATATTTCTAAAGTCCACCTCCAGTCATTTATTAAGCCCCGAAAAAGCCACGAAAAAATAATCTGTTCACCAATATTACATATTTAGAAGTTATTTCCTTAAAAAGTAGCACTTAGTGCCTGAAATGTAACTCTAACCCTTGCCCTCATTAAAAATGTGCAGATCTATGAATATGCAAATAGACCCTGTCCCCCTCCTGCCTGCTCACACACACCAGCCCGTAACCAGAGCTCTGTTCACAGAATGAGGAAAGCCCCGTCCCGCGACAGTCGTGAACATTGTACAATATTTCATAATCTAACTTGTTTTTTTTTTAGTGAATTTCTCAGTTATACTAATATTGCTCATGTGAAGCAGCCATTTCAAGTTGGTCTCATGGATCTTTTGAAAGCAAAACACGATCAGCACCAGCACCGGCAGCGTGACTGACAGATCTGCTGCTAATGACATGCGAAGCAACACGCTGGTTGTCAGTTTTGTGACGTACGTCTGAGTCTCAGATTTTAGGTTTGTGCACATACACACCCACACCTTCAGTGGAGGACTGTGAAAACACCTCTCCGGTGACAACCTTTGCACAGACACAAGTCAGTATAGTCAAGGTCAGACGTTTTAGGCGACATAAACATAAGAACACACAGTTTTGAGTGGAGTGGGACTTTAACCATCTGCCCAAAAAAATGATGGTGGTTTTCTTTAAATTTCTAGAAACTGTGAATCTAAAATGGCTGGAGCTGTGTGCACCTTTGCAGCTGCTTTTCAGACCGTGGTTGTTATGGTAACATTTCCATCTTAAAAACTTGGAAGCCGAGGAAGGATGTTTGTGCTTATGTAAAAGGGCAGGACCTCAAAACTTGTTTGTGGGGTACACAACATAATACAACAGGTTAGACTTTCCTTAATCTAAAAGTGTGTCTGCATCAAAGTTTTTGCAGTTGATAAAGTGTAAAGTTTCACAATCTCGCTCCTGCCAAGCAAGGCACTCAGTTGGTTTATCAATTGACCTTTCCCTCACCTTGCTGTGCCATATTGATCCTCCAGCTCTTTTTGAATTCCATGTCACCGGCTCAAGCAAACACCTCCTTTGTCCTCATCAAAGATAAAGCAATCCAATGAAGTGCATTTGCTCCAGCGCGACGAGATTTACACTTAACCTCACAAAAGGACTGATTACAACAAAGAAAATGTTGTTTATTTAGAGCTATTTTAACAGCTTTGCCTAAAAACACTAACGCTTCTGAAAATGGGATCATCTATAATTTTAGCCACTCGGTGATGAATTGCTAAAAAGGTGCGGGATGGAGGTGAAGCATTTAGGATCTGGCATTTTGCCATCGCTCTGTTCCCGAGCAACTTACAATAGGGACATTAATAGGATACGCTTACATTCCTAGAGCACAGCATTGCAGGAAAGCAACAGTAAGTGTTGCAAAGCCCCAAGTCCCAACACGGTGACATACATCCCAGGGTCCCCGGAAGGACTGTGTGTGACAGAGAAGAGGCAGACTCAGGAAGAAAAGGTGTAAAGACACACTTATTATGTCATTTCATGTTCACAACTCATGGAATTCACCGTAAGTAATAAGTGCAGACTTGGAAACAGCGTTCACATCAACATCCAGCTGGTAGTTACTAGGATTCTTGCCATAAAAAAAAATAATAATAAAAAAAAAAAAAAATCATAAAACTGAGCATATTTCTGTTAAATTAACAGTTTAACTCTTTGGCTCACTTGCCATGGTGTCTGGTGGATGCCAACATTTTAACAGCCACTCTGCTTTTTCACCACACACTTTCATTTTATTATATTTTGTTTTCAGTAATGACATTTACAACAGGCAGAAACGCTTGATAGGGGTTAGACGCCTTTCACAAGCATTTTAAACTCGAGAAATTTGACACTGATCCAGTGTCTCTGATCTGAAATTTACCATTTACATACATTATTATCTACTTATTTATTTATTTGTTTACTTATTTTTTAATTTATTTTTGGGTGGTGGTTAAAAATGCTAATTTTAAGTTACTTTTTTGGTACTTCTCTGTTTTTTTGTGTGGTAATTTTCCTGTTTGTTTGCTTGTTTTGCCAATGTTCTGCAATTTATTTCGTTCATTTGTCATTTTTCCAGTGTTTTTGAAATAGATCAAGTGAATGTGCTTTGGTTTCCAAGGTTATATTTTTTGTCCCCATGACAAAAGGCCATATAATTTAACCTGCCAGGTGGTGATTTAGCAGCCTGACCTGCACTATTCACCTGAACAACATTAACTTAATTGATTTTTCAGTTAAACAGTGATGACCGTTCACATTCAGAGGCCTCTCAAAGGCAGCGGTACTGTAGATGAAAGTGTAACCATGCCACACTTTCTGTATATAATTAACATGCACACCAATAAGTACCCTCATTCCAGTTAAATGAGCATTCACTGCATTCACATTGATTTTAATTAGCGACCCTGAGTTTGGTGTATACCTCTAAGTCCAAGGTCTGTCTGCGTAAGAGGATGAGACAGGGAGAAAGACGGAGAATGAGCAAGGGAGAGAAAGAGGAAACAAAACAAGGAAGGAGAGAAGGGAGATGGATGAAAAAGAGAGGGGAAGGAGGGAGAGAGTAGATGAGGGCCCGGAGAGACAGGGAAACAGCAAATTAGAGTGAGAGAAAAAATGAGAAAGATGTAGAGACAGAAGAAGGGAAGAGGGAAAAAGAAACAAAGTGAGAGTGGAGCAAAGGAAAGGCACAAGGCTCGGATAAACAATGATAAAGGAGTTTTAGTGGGGAGGAATACTCAGAGATGGTAAGGTAATGGTGGGGTGAGAGATGGCCAGGGAGACAAAGGGGAGCGAGGGGAGGGCGGGGGGGAGAGAGATATGAAGGATGGAATAAATGAGAGAGGACTTCACCCCAGGGAGGCAGTGGGAAAAGAAGAAAGACAAAAGAAGGAAAAGAGATTCAGACACAGAGAGAAGCAGACAGAGAGGGAGAGAGAAAGAAGACAGACAGAGGAGGCTTGAGAGGAAGAGGGTGTGAAAGAATCCCAGTGTGTGTGTGTGTGTGTGTGTGTGAGAGAGAGAGAGAGAGAGAGAGAGAGAGAGAGAGAGAGAGAGAGAGGGAGAGAGAGAGATGCAAGCACTGAATGCTGTCCAGGAGGGGCACAGCACTGCAGCCTTCTCCCCGGTGTTGCCTTGATAGGACAACACACTGAAAGCTGCAGCACAGCCCTGTGGACTGCACCGCTGCGCGCGTGCACACACACACACACACACACACACACAGCTCACTCCATGTCTTAATCCACTTCTTTTGATCAAGTACTGGCCTTCATCTGGGAAGCATTACATGTAGTATTCACTGATACTGATTCCTATAGGGATGAGTATGAGCCACTATTCACTGAAGGCCAAAATTCCTTTTTATAGTGTATAATAGCTAGGTAGATAGATAGCTGTAGTTACACACACACACACACACACACACACACACATCTCTCTATATCTATATTTATCTGTAGATCGATCCCTGAGAAGATCAAAATGAAAAGTACAAAATAAATAATTTAATTAAAAAAAAAATGCAGGAAATTCAAAACCATACATTTTAATATACCAAATCTCAAAATGGATATGAATACAATGAATGTGTGTGTATATACGTATATGTACACACACACGCACACACATAGATAGATATATAGGTATGTATGGATAGATAATGGCAGTCACACAGCATGTCGGAGCAGCAGTGTTTGATTTGGTGACAGTCGGAGACCAGCGCGGGCCAGCCAGCTCCACTCCTGCCTCCCTCCACTCGACACTCACACTCACATTAGTGCAGCCTGACATGGAGGCTTGACATTATAGTATTTGTGGGCTCCCGATGAGCAGATGGCTCAAGGCCTGCTACTGTCTTTGAAGCCCAAACTGTGGAACATGCCTGTGGGTGACACAAACTCCACACACACACACCCCAAATACTTGCTCGCTTGAAGAGAGATAATTAAAAAGGACCTCACTTGTGCCTTTGCGTTTTTTTTTAGCCCATTTTATATTCTACATGCATACCCTATACTGTTGCTGATTATTTTAAACATACCATAAAAAAAAATCTCTGCTGTCCCAGCTCATTTTCATGCGCCACTTTCGGAGGGATGGACGATACAGTTTGTTCAGGAACTACTTTCTGGCGGATACATACATTCTGTTGTGTGGGTTACTGAGTGCAACAATAAGAAATGGTGTATTCAGCACTATGGATAAATTGTAAAAACAAGCATCCTACTCTGTAGTTAGCCTAATTATTATAGCTTCTTTAAAAAAAAGCAAGAACCAGCCAAAATGATATCACAGTAGCCGTGTTTATCTGGTGTTTGTCATCTGGGTTTGTTTGACCGAGCAAACTGCACTCGAGCACAGCGCCGTTTGGCAGCTGCCTTTGGAAATCCTGGATGCCGGAGCTTCCCTCGCGGCATGTGAACGCAGCAGAAAGTGTGGACTTTTCAAATCAATGTGGGCATTAAAACTAAATTACCACGTAACGATAAAGCGGCTTTGACAAAAATAAGCCCGGACAGGATGCTCACCATGATGGATTACCTATCTCCAGCAAGTTTCAGGTATCTGCAAGTTGATTTTCGTGCCGTGCAGAGATGAATGTAAACAAATGACAGCCTGAAAAGTAACAAGAGCACGTTCAACCAGCTCAAGAAAGTAAAGTGTGCTGTGGTGCAGAAAATAGTTGTTTATGCAAACTGTAGTGGGCAAAAACATGAAAAAAAAGAAAAATATCTATCTATCTATCTATATCTATCTATCTATATCTATATAAATATAGATATAGATATAGATAGATAGATATACTGACATGGCCCTTTAAGGGAAACAGACATATGCATACATATAAATATAACTACACATCTTTCTTTCTTTAATCTTCTCCATCTCTTTCTCTCTTCCTCAATGAAAAAAATACAAATAAGCATGAAACTGATGATAGATCAATGTCTGTATTCTCTCTCTCTCTCTCTCTCCTCTTTTCAGCCGTCTATTTCTCTCCATTCATGAGTTATAGTTGGAAACAGCTCAGTGTGAATATATCCACTTCCCATAAGGTCAATAGCTTAATTTTCATTAGTCCAGACAAATTATGACAAAGGATTGTGTTTTTTCAGTCTCTCCAGCTATAAAGCCACCAGTTGCCGTCCCGTCTCATAAACAGCTCCCGCCACTTGACAGAGTAATTGCTCTGCTGTTGACATGCTACTGAAAGGCGGAGAAGCTTAATCACTTCTAGATAATGATCGGTTCCAACTGCCATTTTGGTGTCAACTGTCCTGGTGTTTGCAGACTCTTGAGGCTTTGTTTTTTGTCAGTTGTGTGTGTGTGCCGCTGTCAATTTTGCGGCACTATGGCGTTTTGCAATCAAAGGCAGCGAGAGCTCTTTTGTTCGGCGACAGAGGCTACAAGCCAAAACATCTTTGACATCGTTTTAGCTAAAATAACAGGCCCGAGTTGTCGTTTTGTGCGCACCACGGGGTGTGAATTCAAGTTTTAAATTGTTTGTTGTGTCACTATTAAAGCCTTTGTGTACAGAAAAAAAAAAAAAAAAAAAAAAAAAAACATTAATTAACCAAAAGTCACGCTGCACAGAAGTTAATTTTATAGATCTTGCTTTTTATTGAATAATTGATAAGCAGCAACAAACACAACATGACTGTCACTGCTGGCTGTGTTTTGCATGTCAGTGGTAACTGCATTCAAATTGAATTTACAACACAGTGCATTTCAAGTCTCCTGGCACACGGCAGCCACTGTAGAAGAGGACTTTTCCAGCTTTTTCATGCCAGCAGCCACATTTAGACGTATTTGTCCTATGACCCATCGCATATGTTAAGTGAAATGAAGTTGTTGCATAAAGTAGTTCAGCGCACTTACATCCATAATTACATGAATCCTAATGATCCTTCAATATTTCAGGAATTTATTTGCAAAAACAGGCATCTCCAGTTGGTCTCATTTCACGGTTTTCTAAAATCACTATCATTTATCTCAAATAATATCAATCATCCTTGCAGGCTAATGCATAGGCAATACTGGCTTTTGCAAAATAAAATATTGGATTTTGAATCCTGAGAGAATGTGAAGCTATACACACATCACCAAGGTTTTTTTTTTTCAGGAGAGGAATTTGACAGTTTTTGCTGAAAAATGTTAAACAGTCTTCCATTCCATGAGAGGAGATTAATAAAAACACAATATGTTGTGTTGAATATTAGATGTCATTTAAGTTTGTTCAACTGAAAAGCATCAGCATCAACATATTAAGCTTTGAACATAATTTTTTTTTTTTTTTTTTTTTTTAAACAGGCTACAATACGACTTTCTATGCGGTGGCTTTTTGATGTTGCTCTACACGACATTTATTGTTTTTAGGCAGCATATTGGTTGCTCTGGGATTTAAAAATTGCTCATGTTGTTGAGCCAAGAAAACTGCTACTGCTCTCTAGTCACTGTCAGTGTGGCAGGGCATCATGGTCAGTGGAGCTTTAGTGGGTCTGATGGACGCAGAAATTGTGCCGTCCAACATTATAGGCCTTCTGTAATTTCAAAATGTCTATCTGACATTATTGAGAGGAGAATGCATTTATGTCGTTTTCCCACACCTGTCATGCTGGCACCCACTAGTTTGAAAATCACTGCTATAGAAAAGCCATGTTTTATTTAGTGGCCTTGCAGTGCAGTCCTGTGTGACAGACCACCATGAAAGGTATAAGGTCACAATCATAGTTAAACCATTGCTCTGTAAAGTGAAGAGCTCAGCCGCTTCCTATGGAAAAGCCATTTGCACTGTCATGAGCAGGCTGCAAGCTAAATCAATATTCAAAATTGTGTTTGGCACTTTGACTCGGTCTTTATGGATATAGGACATTTAGTTATGCTATTAATATGTTTTCACCACAGTTGGTTAATTGCTGAGGCAACAAGGGTAATGCGAGTGCGGCGTGACTGACATTTTCATTCAATAATTGCAGGTCAATTGGGGTTTTAGATAGGGGGGGGGAGCGTACTTGAAATGCAGCCTGTCAAACTTTTTTTTTTTTTTTTTTGGAAAGTGTGCAGCAGTATCCTCCTTCCATTACAGCCAGCGCCTGTGGAACAAAGAGCATAACGAGTGGCGAGCGTGCATGCAAACACACAGTAAGCGAGTCCGCCCGGTATTCCTCGAAATCCGCGGTGCTGCTCTCATTCAGGTCTGCGGCTTAATGCATTCACCATCCATATTCCTTGTGAGCTTGGCTGAGCAAGATGTTTTTTGGAGACATGTTTAAGATTTTCATGAGGGGTATTTGAAGAGACACGACAAAAGTATTTTTTTTTTCCTTTTTTTTTTTTTTTTTTTTTTTTTTTTGGAGCTGGTGCCCTGGTTATTCAACGCGAATTCCAAATCCAAACTGTCATACGAGGAGGAGACTGCTCCGTGTCTCTGTGTGTCGCCCCCGAGCAGCTGAGACCACACATTTCTGACAGCTCAAAGCCCATGGGAACACACTCGCACATGCACGCGCGCGCGCACGTACACAAACACACACACACACACACACATTCCCTCTCCCCCGTCTCTGAGACACTCAAAAACACTAATTCACACAGAGGCTCACATGCACACCCATGTAACCGCAGTCACAGCCACGCTCTCCGTCTCCCTGCCTGGCACATACGCATGCACACACATTCTGCAGATCCTGTGCAAACAGATAAGTGGAGTTTTGCTATGGCGAGAATCCAATTTTCCCTTTTTTTTTTTTTTTTTTTTTTTCCTCGACATCGCCCGCTCCCTGGCAGTGCAATCTTGCTTGGCCTAAAAACCATATGTTCACAGTCTTAGTAGGAGGACCCCTTGGGCAGTATGGCACATCTTCCTACAAGAACCATGCAAAGGGTTTCCTGGTACAAGGCTGGCTTATCCACGGAGCCTCCGGGGATAGCGAGGCTCTGCCAGGGGTGGAAAGGTCCAGGAAAAGGCCGCGGGCCTCGGCGCTTCACGAGGACAGAAGTACCACGGGAGGTCAAGGATACCAACTGGTGTTTTTCTATCTTTACAGAGTTTCGGTTTCTTATCTAACCCTGACCGCTGGTGCCTGTCAGGCAGGTCCAGGCCAGGCTTGCTGCATCCCCCTCCCAGTCAAGACGGTGACTCAAGTCAGCCATGTCGGGCGGCTTTAAAGGAGCATACGCCTGTCACGGCAGGGAGAGAGGGGAAATGCTAACGAGGGATAAGGATGCTAATAACGAGCAGTTGCAGTCATTTAGTCCGGGGAGGGAAAACAGGACAGAAAACGCAAGGATTGATGCACAAAAATAGCAACTATTATGTAAACGGATCTGTCCCCGGGTGAGGTCGTGCGTGGTAAATGCTAAATAATTGAGTGTTTGCACGAGTCCCTCTTTTCTGTGTTTTTGCATTTGTTTAACTAATTTCACCACCGACCCCTGACTTCACTCTGTAACCCGCAGGTGAATGCCAGTCGATGTTGCCAGATGGCGGTATGTAATAAACAGTGTGTTTTATTTTCCCCGCCGAAGTTAAGCATGTTACCTCTCACCTCCGTTTCAACTTCGTGTCTCCCAGCGGCCTCCGTCTTTCTCCGCACATCAGAGGCTTGATGTATGGAGCTGCGGCTCACCGTGAAATCGACAGGATCGCAGCGGACATCTTTTGACTCTCTGCCGCTGCCGTGACGCTCGAGCCCCCTCACCTTCGGAGAGCGCTGAAGTTCATTACGTGCCGTCGCGCGGCGCCGTCCGCCGAGTCCAAATCAAAACTGACCACTGCGTCTCTCACAGCAGCCATCACCTTCATGTCTTGTGATTTGCTCTGAGGACTCGCACAGTGCTTATCAAAGTGCCCCGCCTGCTGATTATCTCTGCAAAAGACCAGAGACCAAAGCTGTGAACACAGGGAGCGCTGGATCAAGCTCTCCGCCGGGGCGAGCCCGGGAGCGTGCCGGATCAAGAGAGGGGCTGCATTTCAAAAGTGGCAAACACAACATCACTTAGCAGCACTGCGAATAATGCAATGCAGTACCTGCCAACGTGCTAATCGCTCCTGGTGCACTGCTGAGCTTGTTGCTGATTTTGGTGGAGGGGTTTGATCCCTCATGAACAGTGCTGGGGAAAGTTGCTTTGAAAGGGTAATTTATTTTGTTACTTACCTTTAAATGCAGCTCTTTAAAATATGTTTTCTATTACCCTCCTCAAAAACATGACGCTTAAGCTGCCAAGTGTGGGATTAGTTCTTGTTTTAAAGTGCAATGCAAGGCTATTGCTCTGATTTTAAACTGTGGAATGCCATCTTTTTTTATGCCAGCCAGTGGCACACTAACAATGCAAGTGTGCAAGAGAGGATTTTTTTTTTTTTTTTTTTTAGAAAACATTGAAGTGCCCTCTCTGCTGCTTGCCAAATTAGCCCACCTTTTGCACAGCCATTAGCTCGTGCGTGGCCTGTGTTATTTAGTGTGATCGATGGTACAGCCTCCTGCTCAAATCGGGACAGAAGTGCCACCTCCACTCCAGTAGACGATGGCAGCCCGCGAGCTAAGAAAGCATCAACATCAGGGTTCAGGCATTCCAGCCCTCATGGACAGCGGAGTCAAGTGCCTCGTGTATTTTATGTTTTGAAAATGTTGTTTTGCGGAATGTCGAGTGTTGAATGCCATTTGGGGGAAAAAAAGCTTTCAAAGATGAAGCAGACAAGGTAGTCGTCAAACGTGTTGTATGTTTACTGGTGAACCGTTGGAGAATTTGATTTTCTGGTAGTGTCATAATTAAACTTGACATAACATTCATTCATTTGGACTTATTTCGAACATGTACAAGGAAAGAGAACATAAACACAAACACAAAGAAAGATTCAAGATTCAAGATTCAAGGTTTATTCGTCACATGCATGAATGTACAGGTACAGCAGCAGTGAAATGTAATTGCAACAACTCCGAAAGTGAAAGAGAAAATATCCTAACATAGGGGAGAGTGGGGTAAGTAGTGCCAATTTTTACTTAAAGTGCCTTTAAAGCGAGGGGATTACAGTAATGCCTCCAACTGAAATATGCACATATAGTTTAGGATGTTGTGCATCCCTGGGAACAATCACTTTGGATCTTATATAAACTGTTTGAGAAATATAGCTTTCGAAAAAAAAGTGAGGGCAAAAAAATGTTTTCTGAACTGAAATGTGCTTTCCTCTCAAGCCATGTGTCTCCCTTCTTTACAGGATGAGTGAAATGGATGCCTCTTCAAAAATATGTGGTCACATGACCAACTTCTTCTATGGTTTTCTAGATAACAGGGGTGGCACTACTTGCCCCTTGGCACAAATTACCCCACTCTCCCCTACATATTTGAAAAGGAGAAATGTGAACTTATAGAAGACCACATGTTAATGTTGGCATGGCACACTGATTAACATGAAGATTTAAAAAATGGCACGGAAGGTTGCCTACCCCTGTCTCACACTATGGTTTTTCAAAAATACGACAAACAAAATATGAGAGAAGTAACTAAACAATCGATTTCAAAAGTGTTATTGGTTATTGTTGATCTCAGCGCTATTCCCTTTAGTTTACTTTCAACACGGCTGCACCAACACAATAAAGGTGTGTTTGTTTGTCACATGGCTAAAGTAGCACCTCAGGAAAGGAAGGCACGTGTGCTTTCCCGCTTCGAAAAGCCCTGTAAGCTGAATAGTAATGTGTTTAGAACTATGCGTACCAACATGGGAGATCCATCAGTCTGGTGCTGGACCCAGACCACAAGCATAAAGACGGCACCTGCTTGGATTAAAGTCATTTGGACACAGTACAATACACACCGACACACTACAATTCACGCCCACGATCCTGATTTAGTGTGCTGATTTTTTTTAACTTGGATGCATAAAAAAACATCCTGTACTACCAAAGCTCTGGCTGCAAAACAAGTCTAACATGCAAATTCTCTGTCGTTACAGGTGATCCTGATCCTAACCAAGCTCTACGACTTTCATATCGGCAGCGTCACCGAGAGCACTCTGTGGAGGTGAGTGTAAAGCATGATTTGAGGCGTCGAGTGTTTACAAAAGTAATTGGGGTTGAATGTCCGTGACATTTGATAGCTAATTTCTCTACATTTTTCAGTTGCCGACCACTCACTTGGCAGCATCTGAATTGTCTGGCTATGGTGAACCCCATCTGGTGCTTAGCAAATGCTAGGGCTCATTCATGTGTGTTTTGCCAGCTTGTTCGTTTACTGTTTCCTCTGCCGCTCCTCGCCACCCCCCCCTCTTCTGTGGCGGCGAACGGTGTCGCGGTGTCATGTGGGGTCACACGGGGCGCTCGGGGGCATAGGATGCTGTTCACCGTGCTCCTGTTCTGATGCACTCCCATTGCCTCACCCTTCCTGGGAATAAACTACACACACTAGACACACTAAAACAATAAGAGAGCTTTGAAAACACACCGGCAAAAGATGGGTAAAGCCTCCCCGATGAGTTGATGCAAGCTGAATCTGTGCCTGTTTTCAAACACCGAATTGTGTAACACCGCCTGTACCGAACAGTTCTTCCCTTGTCCAACGGCTCAGATCATCATCTTGGGCATCTTGGGCTGTGTTTGTCTATTCTGGGCCATTTTACCAAGTGATACAGTGTACTGTGCTGTAGGTCAAGGGGTCCTTTCAGGTAAAGTGTGTCAACAGCATTAAAATTGCATGCAAGATAATAGAGTTGCACCTTTACTAGGTGACTGTCAACTCCAGAGAGACTGTTATGTCTTTTAAGTGGTTCCCCGGTGCTACATTGAAAGTGAGTGAGTCAACTATGTGCAAGAGCAAAAATTAGAGAGGAGGAGTGAGAGGAAGGGATGAGGTGTTATGGGAGCGCAGAGAGAGAGAGAGAGAGGAGGGAAAAACACAAGGAGAGAGAAATGGCGAGCTCCAACTTTTTTTTTTTTAAAGTAAAAGTGAGTCTGCATTAGTTGAAGTCCCGTGTTTGTTTACTACTCAAGGACATTGAATCCTATTATTTCCTTATGGCCCGGTGGCACCACATGTCAGAGTGCACTAAAGTTTGGATTTAAAGTCAGCCAGTTCCACTGAAAACTAGAGGGAAGGTGGGAGGTTGAGGTCAAACTCTGACCCGTGAAGAAGAAGTAATAGCACAATTAAGCGCCATTAAAAATATGGGGAAAAGATGGTGAGATCTACTCATTTCAGAGAGGAAACAGAATGGGAATATGATACTGATATATTGCCGCAGACATTTATTTTCATAACGTGCACATACTCATCATTAGCAAGGTCTAATTTGCAGCTCAGTCTTTCGAAGCTAAACTATTATAATTATTGTTATTTTTGTTGCATCAATTATACATTTCCTCAACAGTTACAGTATGCTACTTCCCTGCCCTCTGCTGCAGCAAACGCTTGCAGTGAGAATTGTAACGCTGAGAAATGAGGAATGTATAAGGGATCGGGTGGCCGTGGTTGAACAATAATTTGATTTAATAAAAAGAAAGGGCCGAGCTTCTTCTTCTTTGCCCTTTTGGACGCAAACGCATGTCGCCAAGAAGTCTCTTCTAAAAAAGTTTATCCATTTAAACTTTGATGGCGCTGCGCTAGTTTCCAATTGTTTTAAAAATCCTCCCCATGAGTGACCTACAAATGAAAGTACTGCTGTTTTAGATGCAAAATGTTGGTGTTTTGTTTTTCCTATTGTGGCACATATCCATTCCCTGCTAGTCTCTGCATCTTTAGGGAAATGATGGAAAGAGCGTTTTTTTTTTCCTTGAAATGAGTACAGTTGCTTATATTTGAAGTGAGAGCCATGTTGAAACAATGTTTCAGCGTATCTATGGCTTATCCATCCATGATGTCATATGTGACCATGAAAGAAATGTGAAAACAGTCTACTACCATGACATAACATTCATTTTTTATATTACATTAAGTCTCATTTTAACCTATTTTTAATCAGACATCCTCCTCCTCCCATAATGAAGTGTTTGATATTCGGTCTGTATGTTTCTCTTTCTGAAGGTTGGCAGCTTTCTTTAGAGCACAAGTGCTTTGGAGCACTTCTCATGTTTGCTGACACACCCCAGCTTGCAGTGGCAGTAAATGACAGTGATAACTGGTGCCAAAGTAAGCGCTAGCTGTTTTTTGACATTTAACAACCACTGTGTAATTTGGACCCCGAGGCAAACAGGGCTGTGTTTTTGGTGCTTGAGTCACTGCAAAGATAAGCAGCATCCTTTAGTAATTCCACAACATTCAGCGCTAAGACGTCAGCAGTCAGCCTCTTATCCGGAAACACTATGGATCATAAAATAGTCTAGTGTTAAATAACGAGGAAGCCGAAAGAAAATGTTGTGCATGACTGATCGACATAGCATACTCTAGAAAAATATTTATATGTGCATTCATTTTTTTCCATCTATGTTATGTCAACATAATAGATTAAGAACAGCTTCACTTTTTTGGCCAGGATCCATAAATTCCACCTATTATTTTTCCTCCCATTTTTATTCTGATAAATACACGTACAAACAGACTGGAGATGGGAAAAAAAAAACACTACACCAGAAGTTCACATTTTCTCTGGCTTCTCATGGCTTCTGTATGTTGGAGATAATCATCATAATTACAACACTACTGAAATGACATGTCAATCTAAATGACTGCCTCAGCGTACCTGCCATTATCACAGCTTTAAACTACGCACATGAAAATATCACACGGCACACCTAATTAGATTTTAGTCAAACCACAGATATGCGCGATATCAATGTGAAATCCTCCGCCTGAGAAACAGTTGTCATCAGGAGGAAGGAGCTAATCGGCGGTGTGAGGAAGCGGGACATCCCCGTGTTTTGAGCTGAGGCTTGGCGGCGGTCCCAGCCCCGTCACTCAGCCGCTGATCTGCAGCGAGGGGAGCAGCTGTCCGTCTCGGCTGCACTGCCGCTCAAACGGTCAGCGGGTTGAGAGGAAATACATCGAGTGGGGCTGGGATCGATTAATCACTGCTGATTAGTCACTTAATTACATAATGCATGAGCAGCAAACATTTACTTGCTTGTTTCTCCTCATTTCATGTCATTACAGAGTGAACATGCTTTGTTAGTTGTTGGTCGGATCAAAGAAAGCAGTTTTAGGATCACTTTCTCTTCTGTTAGGGGCTCGTGCCATCACTTTTGACAAAGTAAATAATAATAATAAAAAATCAATGCATTAATCAAAAATGAAATTCTTAATTTGTCTGCAGAAATGCTCGATTTTGTGTATTGGCAGAAGGGGTCAAAAAGAGACAGTCCTCCAACAAAAAATGACCCACCTATGTAGGTCATATCAAACACTTCATTATGGGAGGAGGAGGATGTCTAATTAAAAATAGGTTAAAATGAGACTTAATGTAATATAAAAAATGAATATTATGTCATGGTAGTAGACTGTTTTCACATTTCTTTCATAGTCACATATGACATCATGGATGGATAAGCCATAGATACGCTGAAACATTGTTTCAACATGGCTCTCACTTCAACATAGGCTGTATAAACAACCTGTGTTGTTTATACAGGAGATTATTACCACCTGTAGCTATTTTCTTTTAACTTAAGCACCCTCTAGTGGCCATGTAAATAATGACACTGGTGTAATGTTAAGGGAGTGAAAAAGTGTGTGTAAGGAGGTTGGTGGGGTGGCCCATCGGTTAGTGAGCATGACTTTCACTCAACCGACTGAAATTCCAACCCAGGCTAAAGCAGTGTTTTTTTTTGTTTGTTTGTTTGTTTTTTTTAAGTAGCTAACGTTAACTGGCTAATATTCACTTATATTAACTAGCTGACGTTAGCTGACATTCCGTAACCTTAACCCTGACGTTTTCCTAACCTTAACCATACCACAAACCTTTCCCTGGCCATAACCAAGCAGTTTTAGTGGCTAGTTCGCTAACTAGCGGGCTAACAGTAATAGTGAATGTTAGCTGGCTTGCTCAGGAAACTGTCCTTTGGGAGGGTTGGAACAAACAACCTATCGTATTTCCCCAATTCATCGCCCGGCCGCAAATAGCCGCCTGGTTCTTTTAAACGTCTGGGGTCTGCACCCATTTTGCGTATTAAACGCCCACCCGAATAACCGCCGGGGCGATTATTTGCATTATATTGAGGTAACCCAAAATAAGGCTACTCACCTTATTTTTGCTGAAGTAAACAGTTAGCCACACAAGAACTGTATGGCACTTCCGTTTTCTGTCAAAATAAGAGAGCTAGCTAACTTTACAAAAAAGGGTGTACCGTAATCTTAAATCGACCGACTGTAAATATGTTGGACAGTAACTGTCATTACAATAATGGCCTGGTGGAGGTCTGTGCAAAAATAAATAAAGGCCTGCAGCGAATAGCCGCCTGGTTCTTTTAAACGCCTGGGGTCCAAGTTGATTTTGCATATTAAACGCCCAGGCGATTAATTGGTGAAATACGGTATGTGGTTGTGTGGATTTATTGGTCAGAAAAGTTCATATTTGTCTTTGTTAAGGATAATATTTTGCTTCTTCTTATTATTACAAGACAAGATACTAACACCACGAGAAAGACAGAAACAGTGGATGTAGGACAGTGAAACATTTTGTCAAAGAGCAAGAGAACAAGGTGGTGTTATTGTGTGTTGCGCTGATATGTTGATGATGTGTGTGTGTATGTGTGTGTGTGTGTGCGTGTCCATGTTCCACACTGTCAGTCTGGGCTGAAGTCTATAGGGTGGAAAGCATGGGAGCTGAGGAAAAAGGGGAAAAGAAAAGCAAAAATCTATCAGTAAATAAATCACCAGATAAAACCTAGGTGTTGTAAAGGTTATGGGAGAGAGAAGAGGTGGGGGTAAAGGGAGAGAAAAACTTGTATGGCACTTTGGGATCCAGTTTTGAGACAAGCGCTTCTCGAAACCGGCAGCGCTGAGAAACCTGGCTGTCTCATGTCAGTTTTGGTCTGTGATTTGTCAGTCTGTTGCCTGCTAATTGAGATCGCAGCTCCGATGAGGTTTGAGGAGGACCAGTCGGAGGGAATGTTTATCACTTCATGGGGAGACGTCCCAAATGGCAAGTCAGATGCTGACTTTTCGCAAAGGTCAAGGCAGTGGCAACACCTCAAAGTATCAGCCAGTCAGTCTGTCAATTTTAATGAACACCCTGACCTTAAGCAGTGAAGGCTGATCAGTCAGTCTTGCATAATATTCAAAGGAGCCTTCATATCTCAGTGGTGGGCAAAGAGTGAAGGCAGGCTATTCACAGCTGATGATGAATCAACTCGGCGAAACAATACTTCTTCCGAGTCGCTCGGCCTCTCTGATGCGGCCTCTGGAGCATTGTGGATGAGTGTTTATCAAATATGACAAGCCTGAACTCGGCTGTATGTACGCAGACATGGCTAAACTAATGCTATCAACAAAGTCGGCGTTGTATTTCTGAACAATCATCGTACAAACTTGACATGTTCTATATCTTGTCATGTCTATACAACAGACAGCTGTGTTATTCAGTCTGCGCATTGATGCCGTGCTCACTGACTCCGCTCAGTTATTGAATTACTGAGATGGACAACAGAGAGATTTTCTCATCTTAAAGCAAGATTGAACTTTGCTAGATGGTTGGGTTACATAGTTACCTTGATGTTACATGAGTTTATATGGTGGTGAAATATCCTCAATTGTTGCTAATCCACAATACTGTATTTCTATCTTCCCATTCACTTCCAAAACAGCTTCCAAAACACTTTTAGCGCATAAACAAATGTGAGCAAAGCAGATTATGCCAATCTAAAAAGAAGAGAAGAAGTCACGCATGACCTGTTACAATTATAATTAGAAAAATAATTCCACTCAGTGATGCAATGCTGTTGTTTTCCGTGTTATTTGGATTACATTTTGTCCAAAATAAATTCTACAGAAAATGAAATTCAGCAGACGGTTTAATCTAAGTGCAAATGAATAATATCATTTACAGAGGCATTATTTAACAATCATTTAAAATGATTTAAAATATGTGATCACACAATAAAGCAGTTTTATTTATTCAAACATTTTTTGCCAAATGAATCAAGCAGTATCTGCATATTTAGTTTTTTTTTTTTTTTTTTTTTTTTTTGTAATGGAAAGTCTATGCAATGCATTTTAATTCTATTTGCATATTATCTAAAAGACAATTTTTAGATACAAATAGAGACAAATGGAAACAGATCATAATTTACAAATAGAGAGCCGCCGTGCATTTATTACAATGTGTGCAATTGTGAAAACATCTCTTCATCATCTCTGTGGTCTGGGTAATCCAATCAATATTTGTGAAAAGGAACAAGTCTTTATCAGTGGCCTACTGAATGATAATGCCACAGCCCCAATAAACATCCAGTAGCTCTCTGTTCATTTTGTCTTATCCTCCAAGGAATATTGCTCTAATCGTAATCAGTTTGTCCCAATTCATTAAGGCATATTTTCACACCAAATGATTAGGCGTTTGAGTCTAATTATTTTGATCTAATTGGTCTTATTCTTGCCTTCAGCAAATTAACTCAATCTGATTACAAAAAAAAGAGCATTCTCTTTGCCTCTCTTCATCTCCTATTAACGTCCTGATCGCAGTCGTAATGATGTTTGGTGCGGAAAAAAAAAAAAAAAAAAAAAAAAAAAAACTGTCATTATAAGGATAAATGACTGAGATTAGTGTCAGTGAAAATGACAGTGATTATGAAATATTAGGCAATATTAAGACAGCTGGTGAGGTTTTTTTTTTTTTTTTTTTTTTTTTTGGATAGTACTAGTTGATGCCATTTACCAGGCAGCTTTCAGGTCGGAAAAACATTCAGTAATCTGGAAAGTAAATCGGTGGTATAGGTATTTGTGGTTCTATAAGACAATTTGAGGATAAATGTGCTTGTTCACTTTGGTAATAATTCCATTTCCTGCATACGTCTTAAACTGAGCTCCTGCACTGATGTTATAATAGCCGGATGAGCTATTTCCTCAGCCGACTCTTTCTCCACCACATTTTTCCAAACATCCATTATCTCACTCCATTGTCCCAGGCAGCACAATAAAATACCGTATACTTTCTCACTGAACACACATTGCCTTCTTAAAGGTGCATGGCAAGTTTTGGGGAAACTTTTGTGAAGTCTTACTGAGAGACACACAGGAAGATTGATCCCAGTTTCATGCCTGTGCGTTCAGAGCAGAGATAGTGATGGGCCACATGCTAACTGAGTTAATTCAACGCATGGCTGCATGAGGGAGCCAGGGGCCTCGCTGAGAGACTTGGGGCCCTATCTTGCGCCTGAGTCCCTAAACCCGTTATTTGGGGATTTAGCATTGCGCAAGAGGCGTTCCCCCGCAAAAGTTGCTATCTTGCGCACCTGTCGTTATCCGTAAAACACTTGCGCTACCCACTATATTATGCATAGGCGTGGTATGGGTGTTACACCAGTTAAACCAATCAGTGTGCCAGGTGCAATTGCCTTTAAGGGCAGGCTGTGCTATCCTAAATCCGCAACACGCTCTCCCTCTGCCCTCACTGGCCTGACGTGCCCAGACGCATTGACATATATACGTAGATGTCGCATCGAGTGGGTTTGCCCGCTGCTGCGATACGTCAATGTCGCCGCCATATTGGATGGCAAGGCTGCGTTGTAAACTAATACAAGTAAATGTACTGAATTTCATAGAGCGCCTTTCTACAAAGAATTTTAAGTTAATGCCTCTCGTTTATACATTCACACACACGAATATACTTGGGAAACAGGTAGGCACCAAAAACAATGTATTTGATCTTCTCAGATGGCTAAGATAACAACTTTATTGATCCCACACAGGAGTAATTCACGTTACATCAGCTATAGAGCACAAGGTAGTGCATTGATAAATTCTCAAATAACCATGATAACGTTGCACTGGAAAATATAAAATAGAATAATAGAATAGAAAATATAAAACTAAATTGTGCAAAAATATACTGACATTTAGATGGACTAAATTTTGTTCAACAGCACAAATCTACATAGTCTGATATCAATATAGTATTTTGCCCAGCTAACGGGCTTACAAGGGAGACTTATCAATTTCCATGTACACAAGAGTGAGACCAACTATATAAATTATAGGAAAACGTAAATAGCATATTCTGTATGCCTCCATGCTTGCCATGTATCTAGTAAGCTGATCTAATATTGTATGTGTGTATTGTTCAGTCTAATGCCTAATGTTTCAAGCTTTAGAAATAAAACTTTGCCACACAGTTCAAATTCTCATTTTCATCAAATCAGAATTCAGGATTTTTGCTCTAAAGTGCACGCAGGTTATCATATAAAGCCGGAAAGTGTGCTGCAACGTCCCACAAAAAAACATGTTGTTTGAGCCAGTAGCCTACCACCTGTAAAGTGAGGGAAATTTTCAAAGCTGAGTTAATTAAGCTTTACATCTTGCATCTTAATGGCCAGTGAAAAAAAAAAAAAAAAAAAAAAAAAAAAACGGCAGCTACATTATTAGTACCAGTCCGGCTCAGGGTGTTGGGGCTGCAGTGCTGCCAGGTAAGCTGGCTCAGCCCCTCTTGTCTGTGAAGTATCCAGAGGAAAGAGGTCCTTTTCTGTGTATTTGGGCTTAAATAGACACAGATCTGAATCAGTGTCTGAGGTGAAGGAATCATCCTCGTCTCAGCCAAGGTCGGACAGGATTAGCAGCTGTTTGCTAACAGTGTCAACTACAGAGACTCAGCCAGCTTTTGTTGATGTTTATATTGTGTTGTGAAGCCGGGCAGTTCAGACCTGGCAACGCGCAGCTCACACTTGAAGTGGCGCTGAATAGTTAATAATAATTACCGTGCACAGTGGATGGATAAATGCTTATTTGTCAAAGATAGTTACAATGCAGCTGCTTTTAAACGAGCTGACACCGAACCCACACCAGCCACGAGAGCGATTACCCGACAACATCGCCTTGGGACGTGTCCTTACAGGTTTTGACAATGTAATAGTCCCCAAAATGCGAACCAGTCATCTTGCAGAGTGGCAGTTTATTTACTTTTGCAGGCTTTTCCCCTCTTTTTTCCTGACAAAAATGAGGCAGCACTTATCTGTAGTCAGTAACATTACTTACTTGACTTTAAAAGCTTTACATTTTTTCTCCCAGTGCCTCTTAATTGTCCAGATAGATAGACAGATAAACAGATACTCAGATGTACTTTATCGATCCATAATTGATTCCAAATTGGGAAATTCTTGTATTGCGCCATTAGGTTTTCCAGACATTGCACAGGGACAGTAACACAAAATAAACCTGTCAACACTAGAGGAGAAATATGTTTGTAGAAAAATAAATACAACAAATAACAAAATAAAAATCAAGTAGATCAACATGAAGAATATAAGAACAAAATAAAATATCTGAAACCTTTCAGTTTAAAACCTTTGCATGCACTATATGTACACACACACACACATATATATATATATATACACACACACACACACACACACATATATATATATATATATATATATATATATATATGTATGAAGATGGATAAATGCCTGCTACTGGGTAGCAGAGACTGTCAGACTTGATCCAGCCTTATAGAATGCATTCTTATAGTACTATATAATTCAACATATAAATATGTTGAGAATATACAATATATTTTCTCTTCAGCTGTGTCCAGCTCTCTGGAAACATCATAGAGAGGTGGACACAGCTGAAGCTCTTGTCATCCATCTCTGCTCTATGCCAGCACAACATGGAAGTTCAACGCAGTTTCCAGACAACAGCAGAGCTTATTGGTCAGCCGAGTCACACAAGAAACAAGAGACCATGACAGGCTGAAAACATGCTATTTCCTGGAATTTTGGATATGTATATATGTGTGATTTGGATATGTAAAAAATGTGCTGCTGCTTGTGTGTGTTTTGGGAGGAGGGGGGTGTTTTAAAATTCACTTCCACTATGTCCTGTGAGACAGAAGGAAAAAAAAAAACTCCAGGTGGGTCCACTCCACTTCTCTGTTGAAGGTTCCATTGTTGAAAATACTAGAGGGGATTCCCTTTCCTTAATACGTGGACCAAGAGAGAGAGAGAGAGAGAGAGAGGGGGGCATAGAGAGTGTGATAGAGTGAGAGATTGCTGTGCACTATCACTCTGTGGCTGCAGACTCCTCCTCTCCCATTGTGGCAGGACAGGGTCACCTAGGGGTGAGGAGTGACATCCTCTCAAATTGCATCATTTTGCTGAGCATGCTCACAGGCTGTGTGATATTTCACAGGTCAGTGCCTATAATAAGGGCCCGGCTCTCCGAGAGAGACCCACCTCATGTCTCTGACCTTTTGCAATTGGACTTGGAATTTACCTCAAAACCTTGCCAGCCTTTGCTCACCAGAACTTCTCAAAAGCACTTCTCTGAAAGCACTCTGGAAAGGATAAGGTTGATACAGCCACAGCGCCGATAAAAAATATATGGGAGAGGATGATCAAAAGTAAGGCATGGATGAATGCAAGATGTATGATCTAAAAATAAAATAAAATAAAATAACTGGAACAGCACTGGGAGAGTTTCTTCACTTGCACTGCTTCCATGTAATGTCATTTAAGGGTCATGATGAAATGTGTTACACGTGACACTCATACTTGACTAAGTGGAAAGAGGCTGAGTCTCAATATTGTTATTAGTGTGTTTTTTTTTTTTTTTTTATGTAAGCTTTTTGTTTTTAGCTTAAAACCGTACTAGTTAACCAGATCCATCTCCTGACAAATGCCTCCTCAAACTGATTCGATGACCATTGCATCTGACCAGTCGGCACAACCCTGTATTTACCATCCTGTCATAGTCTGTTTCCATGGCAACAGGCAATACTTTCGCATTTGAAACAGGGGCTTTTATCACAAGTCAACACACCACTGCAACAGGTCATTTACCTGACACAGAATAATTACGCATGAGCAATTATATCACGATCACAATATTAGTGGTCTCCTATGTAGAATAGATACTAAACATGCGCAATTAGAGCCACAACAACACAACTAACCCTAGCACATTGCTAAAGGGCAATATAGCCGAAAATGTTATCATGATGAAAGTGATCACATTAGTCAATACCAGTAATTATCTTAAAATGAATACATATTTTTATGGTTCTTTTTGCTTGTGAGTGAAATCTAAAGAAATATCCTTGAGCCTACCAAAACAAGGTGGGGGAGTAGTTGCAATAATTATTGTACCAACAATATGCCCTATTTAAGGGGGGAAATATAAACAAATAAAAATAGTAAATAAATGAATATGTTAATGCAGAACCTTGCCTATTTAATTTCCTGCAAGTTTTGTCTTTGAGCAAATCAGAGCAGCAGAAGTCATGCATGTTAGTGACAGACCAGCAGACAAGGGTGAACACAGACTCTTCCCCTGGGCCTTGTGCAGCGCCGGTATAGAAGTTAAAATAAGCAAATGTGCACTTCATTTTCCCGCGTTATGCAGCCATCCATGTTCGCTGCGGGTCTCGGTCTGTGTTTTTCATGTTAGGATGCATTCACTTACAAAGGTCGCAAGGATCTGTCAAAGCCAGTCAAACACAGCGTTTGTCAGTCAAGACTCGTTAAACTGGATTATTCATAAGCAGCCGTCGCCCTCAAGTCAACTCGAAGGCAACAAGTTGGCAAGCCTTACTATGCATATCATCCATGTATGAGTATAGAAAAACAGAGAGAAAATGGTCTCCGTATCAGTGTTACCGCAGAGCCACACACGTACCCTGAAATAGCATATCTTGTAGATGCAGCGCTGAAATAAATTTATAGTGAATTGCAAAGACCTTCGTGGTGTCCCCTCTTGCGTTTCCTGGAGGTTACTGCATAAATCACCTTTGCTATTTTGAAGAGGTCATTTATTTTGCTCCTTTCTCCCAATATTTAAATTCATACCTTTTTTTAATTACACACTCTTGGGCTTTTCCTCGTATCCCGAAGCACATGCTCATTTGCTTTCTGTCATAATGGCAAATGGAGGATTTCATCAGGTTGTTACCCGGGAGGCGCTGTTGAATTTCACACAATTGCAATCCGAGGGCGGCTCTCTTTGAGGTAGCGCCGCTTTTGCTTTCGGTTTTGCAGCAATCAACGTGACGTCTCATCAGCCATCCAGGTGCACCTATGATAAAAGCCAAACACTCTTCCTCCACATTGTGAATGCTTAACTGATGATCCTCCTAGTTTGGAGTCATTTGATCGGTAAACCCGCTGACATCTGAGCCACTTTTGGTTGTTTACTCCTCTGACTTCCTGATGCCAAACTGATAAATCTGTCTCACAAATGGACTCGCAGGCCTGCTGGCCAGTAAGTGCATATGCTTCAGACCTATGATGAAATATCCTGTGTTTGTCGACAGCAGAGGGTAGCCTGAGAGCTCTGACTACACTACCGCTTATCTGAAATGACACAAATATTCCATGGAGGACAATATTCTGACATCAGTCGCCTGCAGCTCCATGTTGGACGGCGGCCTGTGGTGGCCGGTGATGTGGCTGGTGGTGGGGTGCTTTGGCTTAGGTACGTGTTTTGTTTTTGCTTTGCCCCTACCAAGTGCCCCCCCTCCTCCCAGCCCCCCCTCACGCTTGCACAGCGGCCAGCCACAGAGTCAGCATGGAGGCCACGGGCTCAAATCTGTTGAGATTATGGATGGGTTGTACTGCCAACCCTGTGACAGGCTGCCAGAACGACTGAAGGGAGTCAACAAAGAAGTGTCAACAGCACAGGAGGACAGCTTCTGCCAGAAGGAGTTATCTGATTGTTGTGCAGCCCCTCCACCCTTACCCCAACCCCCAGACCGAAAAAAAAAAAAAAAAAAAAAAAGTAGGGGAGACTGGGGTAAGATGAGCCATTTTTCATATTTAGGATCACTACATGAAGGCAATCATAGTTTTGTCGCTAACTAACATATCTGCATATATTTCAGGATGTTGTGCATCTCTTCAAACAAACAGAATGAGTGTAAACATAACTGTTTCCATAATATAGCATGTCCAAAAAATGTGGTCTCGTGGCACAACTTACCCCGTGTATGGGGTAAGTTGAGCATAGGAGCGGGGTAAGTTGAGCCGTATCCCTACTCACCCCACACCCTCCTCCCCACCTCCATCCAACCCCTCCCTCACCTTCTCCCTCCCTAAATAACAGTCACTTCTTCACATTCATGTGTATTTTTATGTATTAAACACAGTTCAACAGGTACAATAAACAGCTGTTTTAACATGCCTTAAAGTGCGCTTGGGAAGAGAACATTAACAACTGTGTTTTTGGAAAGAAAACACTAGAACACTAGCTTCTTGGTGTCCTTGCTGACAGTAAGGTCAGTTATGAACATATGAACGTAACACATTTGGTGGCCACGGCCACTATTTGGTGGCCACGGCCACTATTGGCCACCACAAAACTGAGATTCATTGGATCTTCATAATATTCCACCTGTCGAGGTTGCAGGGGAATACAAATTGCTCAGACCTCCTTGCTGTACCACCAACACTGTGAGGTTTGGGGAGTTTTAGAGATTTAATATTTAACCCTCGTAAATGCTTAAGGGGTCAAAACGGCCCGAGCTGGTGGCTCAACTTACCCCTGGCCAAATGGCTCAACTTACCCCAGAGCTACCATTTTGACTTTTTTAGTCCCCACAGCTAAAATGGTGCACTTTTATGCTAGATTTATGACCTCATGTTGTAGCTCATAGATACCACAATTGATGTATAAAACAAATTTAAAATGATCTATTTTGGTTTTAACACAATTCTCATGAAACTTATGATAGACTAAATTCACTTTCAAGAGTAAAAAATGTTTTTTTGGAAATAAATGTCTAACAACTTTACCCATGTGGTTCTTACCTTCACAGACTCCATGAAATGATGCCTTCCTCCTAAATATTTGGTCACATGATCAATATTTTTTACCGTTTCCTAGCAACAGGGGGTGGCTCAACTTACCCTTTGGCTCAACTTACCCCAGTCTCCCCTATAGTCTATCAACATAAAATGATTAAGCAGAGGGCAGCCTTTCCCCTCTCCATCTCTCCTTGAAGTTTTGGGGAAAGTTTATTATTCATTTTCCCTCCCACTAACCTTCTTCAGCAAAACTTCATCCCCACATGTCTGAGTTATAAGTTCCACATGATTGGCTCTGGAACTGCTTATCAAAAAAAAAAAAAAAAAAAAAAAAAAAAAGGCAACAGATAAAGGCATTGCAGTGTGGTGCAGGATAGCTCCCACTCACCTTCCAGGAGAGCACTCTTATTTTTTTTTTTACCTTCGCTTTGGAAGTGGCAACAAACCATGCGTTCCCCCCTCGCAACAGGATGCAAGATGGCAAATGAGCAGGCTATCAAATAAAGTGTGCAGAGACTTCTAACGCTCCTTCCCGAGCTTTCATCTCCCCTACTTTTAGCAGGCAAAGTCTCTGCCAGAGAAACAGCTGCCGCGCTGCTAAACAATCGCATTTGTGCGTCATTCATTTCTAGTAAGTGATTTTTACACTGACAGAAAAGGAGGGAATTATTTAATATTGGGGTCTGAATACATGGCGGGTGATGAGCATAAATCAAACAGAGTTATGGCAGATATAAATCAAGAGTTTGTTTGCAGTCTTCATTCATTACGACAGTGTAGAAAAAGCAGGGAAGATTAAGAGCGGGTCTTGGCGGCGGCGAGGCACATATTAAAAAGGGAGACGTGCTCGACTCCTCGGCTCTAACCCTTCAGCTCTTGTTTAACAGTTTTCAAAACAAGCTTTGCTTGTGCATTTTCCGAGCAAGTTACACAACCAAGTTCATAGGCAGATCATTAAAGGACCATTCCAGTGATTTTGCATTTATAGCATCACATCAACTAAATGTTCACCCCTCTGCTAATCTTTTCCTGAAGCAAGCAGTCATATTTGAGAATTCTGATATCAATTTGTCCTCCCTTTTATCCAGCCGTTGGTTTCCTTTCATACCACTACGATTTGAAAATGAACTTTCAGAGACTTCAAACTTCCTTCACACCAGTATTCCATCACTATAATAAAGTCGTCCACATTAGTTTTCCTAAAAACAGCAGCACTGTTCAGTTGAGTGAAACGGTCCCTCAGCAGGAAAACAGCCTTACAAAGCCTGTTATCAGTTAAGATAAGATAAGATAAGATATTCCTTTATTAGTCCCACGGTGGGAAAATTTCACGTATTACAGCAGCAAAGTGGATAGCAAGATATGAAGCATAATTTACACTATAAACAGTATAAACAGATAATAAGTACCAAAGAGCAATATAAACATTATAAACAAGGAATGTAGAAAAATACTACAATTTAAACAATAGAAGAGAATAACTTAAAACCTGAGGGATAACACACTCCGCCGGAAGTTCAGGGTTAGCGTGAACCCATGAGACCAAGTGGCAGAACCTGACACCCGGTACTGGGATTCAGGAACTGTCAGACTTGATCCAGCCTTATGGGATCACCCCTTCCCTCCCGTCTTTACGTGTTATGTGCTTGTGTGGTTTATGAATGGCAACCACTTTGTTAGCTGCAGATACAGAAAAATTACAAAAGACGGCTGTTTCAACCAAAAATTCAAATTTGAAAATCAAGGGAATTTGATGATAGCTTGTGAAATCTTAAGCACACCTGCATGATTTGCAGAATGCTTTGCTGCGGCGTGAAATGTAAGGGCCAGACATTGAAAATCACCAGTATGGTCCTATAAGCTGTCCCCAGATGTCAAAGGAAAGATGCTTTTGAGGAAGCGATGTGTGAAGGCACAGCTGACCCCGTGTCTGTGCTCTACACCTTTAACAATCTCCCTGCAGACACACGCCATGAGGAAAGCTGGCAATTGGCTTCACACCAGAGGCAAAAAAAAAAAAAAAAAAAAAAAAAAAAAAAAAGAGAAAAAAGAAACTTCACATGAGAATGGCAAGTCAGTCATCAGTCATTTTCGGTATTTGGCCGGCACTCTTATACAGTACAATGTGAAAAGATTAATCTCATTAATCTATGTGATAGATTAAACCGACGCCCATGCATCACCAGCATTGCATGCAGCCAATCCATAAGGAGTGCAAGGGATTAATTAACATTTCCACTTCTGCTGGGTACAGGGGGGAGGGTGAAAACACTATGCTTTCATATCTATACCTTTCACTTGACGGTCACGGGCCTCTCCACCAGAGAGCTCACCTACTTCCCTGCTTCCTTCTTTAGCACACAGACTTCTGCTTCCTGCTGACCCCGACATGTCAGTTATCATCGCTAACAACACTCCAGAGGCCTTGTTGGAGAACAAATTCAAGCCCATTGGCCATTGTGGTGTACCGCCAAGCAAGACATGCCTTGCACTGTATGCCAGATTTTTTTTTTTTTTTTTTTTCTCTGAGGATGGCAAAGACATTTTTTTTTTTACATTTTGAAAGGTCATTGGGCTTATTGGTTAAGGTTAGGTAAAAGATGAGGATTAGGCATAAATTGGTTATGGCTTACATTAGGGAAAGGTTGTTGAGAATGAATGTGAGTCAGTTAGTTTGTACCTTCACCATCCTAGGAAAAAAAAAAAAAAAATGTATTAGTCCAGCCATAGTGCGACTGCTTCCTGAACTTTCCTGTGGCTTGATTAATGAATGCAAGTCACTACTGGTTGATCTTGGCCCTCCAGCCCTGATAGAAAAAAAAAAAACAAAAAAACAGAGCCTTTTGCCACGAAACCTGCACTGCAAAAACGCAAAATCTTACCAAGATTATTTATCTTATTTCAAGTCAAAAATGTCTTATTCCTAGTCAAAATATCTCATTACACTTAAAATAAGACATGATCACCTCAGACGTAAATTGTTTTCAGACAATTTTCACTTGTTTCAAGTGAAAATTCACTTGAAACTAGTGAAAATTTGCTTGTTTCATTGGCAAAATTTGCCAGTGGAAAAAGTGAAAATTCATTTGAAATAAGTGAAAATTAGTTTGAAACAAGAAACTAATTTTGCCAATGAAACAAGCAAATTTTCACTTGTTTCACGCAAATTTTCACTTGAAACAAGAGACAATTGTCTAAAAACAAGTTACTTCTGAGGTGATCATGTCTTATTTTAAGTGTAATGAGATATTTTGACTAGGAATAAGACATTTTTGACTTGAAATAAGACAAATAATCTTGGTAAGATTAGTTTTTGCAGTGTGCACCCTCACCCAGACCCCTGTGACGCCACTAAAATCACACGACAGTTGTGATCAAGCGGGAGGAGAAGTCGGTTGTCGGCGCACCTCAGTGCTGACAGGCAGAAGAAAAGAAGGTTGGCTGAGGTGACCGCGAGTCGAGCCGATACGTTTCAGGTCAGCGGCCGATGCGTCGTCGTAAAAAAACAAGGCAGATGTCACCGGCGGATTTGTCTTGTGTGACCTAAAAAGTTCTCCCGGACTTCATGCAAAAATAATTACGCCTCAGGGGGGGAATCTGGAAGTTTTATAGTTTTATTTAAAGATTCATTCTGGGAAATAGAAAAAAAAAAAAAAAGCTTTCAGGAATGTGGAGGAGAGCAGGGATGAGGTCAAGCAGAGACGCTTGCCCATCCGCCGTCAAGGTTGAATGGAGAGCACGGGATTCGCGACACAAGTAGTCACTTAGAGCGATCTTGGCATGTCAGCATTTTTGTCATCCTCCAGCAGTCCCTTAAAGGTATTTTGCCAACAGCGCATTTGTGAACTGTGGTGCAATGATGCGATGAGGGCTATATTAGGCGAAGCCTGATGGCAGCAAAGGATGCAGGCGTACTGTAAGATGGTTCATATCATCGCCTGTTTTTGCTGTGTTTTTCCCTTGTTGTGAACAATGTGTAGCGTCTTCCTCTCGCCTGTTATCTGAAATCTCTCTGTTTTACAAAGCGGGATTGTCACTGACTTTCCCCGCACTTTGTATTAGCAGTGGCAAGGAAGCCGGGCGTCGGCGCCGTTTGAACGGCAGGCACGTTTCCCCGTCGCCGTTGGTTTCACACATGGATTGTTTCATATTTCCCCCTCACTATCTTTCTTTGACACACACATACTGAAGCACACACACACACAAACAAGCACACGCACATTAGACATGTACATACACCCATTTCTCTATTTTCTATTTATTGAAAGAGAGAGAGAGAGAGAGAGAGAGAGAGAGAGAGAGAGAGAGAGAGCATTTAGCACACAGAACTCAATCTTGTGAGCTTCCATTATTTTTTTTCACGCTTCACTGTCCTGTGTGCTCACATGCGTGTTTCAGGGACAACTCGGCGCTCTCCCACAGAACACCTGCAAATATCCTCCGATCTCAGTGTGGCAACTCTCCAAAGTCATTTTCAATTATGCTTCAGTGAATTCTTGCATTAGAGGAGGACTGTGCAGCGGTTAATACGCCTTAGGTGAAAACATGCTAGAACACGTGTGTGTGTGTGTGTGTGTGTGTGTGTGTGTCTGTGCGGGGGTGTGAGTATAATTACAGTAGGTGCACGGCAAGTGGCAAAGAGCGCAACCTCAGAGTGATAGACAGATAAACACCTTGACAACATGTACATTGTGCACCTCCGTGCCGAGATATACGCCTCGCCGATGATAGCAAAGATGATTAAAAAAACGGCTGGATCTTTGCTGCCTTCGCCTAAGACACGCTGCCAACACATTCTTCACGCTTTCTTTCATTCCTCTCCTCATATTACACCGCCGTTTTCGTTCGCTTGGCATGCGGCGGGCGGCAGAATGGATTTCCGTCGTCATCATAAAAGTTTCAGCTGCAGCTTTGTTTTTTTCGACTCAAAACAATGCCCGTTTGCTGGAAGCCAGCGGTAATTTCATTTGGATTTGTAATCGTAGGTAGATTATATTAAGTGCTGTGTTTAGCCAGGGACAATGAGCAATCACAGTCCCTTCTGTGTAGTGCCTGTTTTTGTTGTTTTTGAATCACTCCTTTACAAGCTTTGCCTCTGCCCCGCTGTGGTCTAATTCCAAAATGCTGTGTATCATTTTAAGAAGGAACTGCTTCCCCTTTTATATCTTTATCAAGGATGTCAGATGCCCATTTGCATTCACGTTCATTTTGTGCTGTCAATCACTTTGAAAGAGCGGGTGTCACTTTTTCCAAATGGGTTTGGCAGGAAAGCGAGTCTTTAAACATATGTTTCGCCTGGCATCACAGTGTCACCCGCCCTTGACGGGAGACGCTAAAATGACATAATGGATGTGCAAAGCCCACCATATCCACCTCTGATTGGCTAGGAATCGTTGCCTTTGGTTAGGGCAGTGGTTCCCAACCCAGTCCTCAAGTACCCCCTGTCCTGCAGGTTTTTGTTCCAGCTCTACTCTTGCACACCTGACCCAATTAAGGCCTTTGCACCTTCATCCACGCCCTCTTCAGGCAGATCTGTTTTAGCCAATCAGCATGAAGCCCTTAAATGGATCAGGTGTGAAAGAGTAGAGCTGAAACAAAAACTTGCAGGACAGGGGGTACTTGAGGACTGGGTTGGGAACCACTGGGTTAGGGTTAGGGTTAATGTTGGGTAAGGGTTAGGGTTAGCCAATCAAAGGCAGAGTAGGGGCAGGTCTTCTTGTGACATGGCACGTCCAGTTTAGTCTCTCCAACCCTTGACAGAGGTAGTGCATCTGTTTGCACTACCTCTGTCTCTCATGTGGGGCAGGAATAGCCTAAAGGATAGCGGAGTGTGTCTGTGACAGGACTGCTGCCAGTTTGCAGTCTGAGCTCGGCTGGAAAATTTGTATGATAAAAGGGTCTTCCCATTTTATTGCCCTTTTATCGTCTCTTCTTCCTATCTTTCCACCATCAAGAATTCTAGCCAAAGCACCCTTGAGGAAGGCACTTAACCATCCATTGGTCAAGTGGAGCTGCATACTGGAAACAGGAAGGGACTGCTTGCCCCAGGCATTGCACACATGTAAATGTGTGCCACTACATGAATTCAAAGCAAGGTAGTGTAGGAAAAGGCACATATCCTCAGCAAGCAAGTGCTTCCCCGGATAAATGAAGGTTAATAAGAAGATTTCAGGCTTGCACAAATCCTGTCTCTCATGCTTTGTCATCCAAATCTCAAGCGTGGAATTCTAATCTCCCATTTTCCCGGTCACCCAAAGTTCCCTGGACTCTAACCAGACATTGGAGTTGTCTAGGACCTGCTGCTGGAGTTGAATTGATGCTGTCATGGCCATGTAGTATGTTCCTGGAACAAAAGGCTGTAACATCCCAGACAATGGCCATGGAAATGTCTGTGACGCACTCAGCCATCTCAGCCCTGACCTTCGGCACTGCGTGGACGGGCTTGGTTCACCTGTGCTCAGAATTCTGTTAAAGCGCATCCGTCAGTGAGCGTTCAGAGTCTGTGGGATTGATTTTTGCTGCAGGGTTCTCCACTAAGAAACCTCTCGGAGTCCTGCCTCTCTTGCCGTGAAGCTCCCTGTGTCTCTGTGTGTCTCTCTTCGTCTCTTTGAACCCATGTCTCCCAGTCTCCCTGCGTGTCTCTTTCTCGGAAAACAGACAAATGAGTTTCCTTTGGCTCAGGTTTAATATCCACCTGACGATATCTTCCTCTTTGGAACCAAGATGAATATTGATTTGGTGTTTTCTGCTCTTGTCTTGGCTGTTTGCTGTCTGTTATCTTTGCTCGCATGTGTTCCCTATCACGTTTTTTGCTCTGCAGCCAGCCAAAGTCAGTCACAAGGTCTCCAGTAAAAACGTGTCAGCTCAGTAACCTTTTGTTTCCCTCAGAACACGGTTGTTAGAAACTTCAGCGTCTCTCCAGCTTTGCATGCTTTAGGGTTACTTGCTTGGTCTGTGTGTGCTTCAGAGACTAAGATGATTTCGTTTGAGTTTTCGTCCCTCCGTCTTTGAAGTGCGTGGCTTTTTCTCTCTCTCTCTCCCCAGAGCATGGTCAACAGTGCTGTACACCAACACGGAGTTGTTCTGCTTTACTGGCAGCCATCTGGCAAAACCTCACAAACAATCCCTAATGCGATTTCTGGCTACTGTTTTTTTTTTTTTTTTTTTTTTTTTTTTTTTCTTCCCCCTAATCATTTGATGTTCACGCACTGCATGGTAGCGTCTCTTTCTCTTTTCCTCTGTCACTCAATAAATGGAGAGCTTCACTGTGCAAATGAAAACAATTGGAAAACCCTGCTTTACGTCCGTGTAGACATAGCAGCGTATGTGGTCTCAGTGGATGGCACTTTGGAATGTTTGAATTCTGTAATTTCTAGAAGAAACCCTAACCCTAACCCTAACCCTCATCACCTGCTTTTCCACAAATCTAGTATTTTCTGTAAATGTTACAATTTCAGTTATGTTTTTTAAATGATCCCCTTGAACTCAAATGTTCCCTCATCCCCCTTGAAGTAGATTTATTAGTTAGATAAACCTGAAACAAACTGTATGATGTCACAGCCAGATTCTGTATCTGCTGGTTACAGCTTCATTGAAGATATATCACATTTATATTGAGGGAAATATTCAAAACCAAATGCCGCTGTTTCATAGCTGCAGGATTACATCAAACAGAAAATATCTAGATGTCTTGGGCATCATTTAATACACATTTCCCTCGAATTCAGCAGGACATGTTTGGCATCTCTAGAAACCTTGGCATCTCTGCTAGAATTTAAAACACAGCTCCGTGGGGTTGAACAAAGCTCAGCCACAGTGGATGAATTTCTAATGACGAACCTACCAGTGGGAGCAGCAGAGTTGAGGTTAAACTAGTTGAACTAATAATCTTCAACTTTTTCCTCTAAACAAATGCCTATTTTGGTACTCGCTATTGCCACATGGAAACAGTATTTATTCAATAGCGTTTGAACCTCGAGTTCACAAAGGCTTTTGTATTTGTTGTTCATGAGGGAGTGCTTTTTTTGCCAGGAAATATCCCCCACTGCACAGGAAATGAGGTGCTTTGCTTTTATAGAAGCAACAACTGCGGTTTGTTTGCAATACATATAAGAATTTAGAGAAACTATTAGAAGATACAGTCTGTGTTGATTTATTATCGCACGTGTTTCGTGTTATAGTGTTAAGGGCAGAACATCAATGCAATGACCCCGTATTACCAAAAGTATCTCCAAAAACAAGGCAAATAAAAATACTTTGACCTGTGCATTATACAGAGACAGGGTAATTTTAAATGCTGAGACAGATTGTTAAAGCTACATTAAGCAATTTTACATGTTTTTTTTTTTTTTTTTTTTTTATTGTCAGTAAAATGACCTTCTTGCAATGTGTGCTATGATTGCAGGTCTCTTTCCACCAGTACATTTTACAGCCACCATGATGTTATTTCCTGGTCTGAGTTTTCTAAATTTCTGTATCTGCCCGACAATTAGCTCTTCCTCCTGACCCCTTTGATGCTTCAACCACATTCATAGCTTTCCTGGAACCAAACATTCTTCAGATAAACACATCCAAGTTTAAGAGAGCCTCTGTTGCTGCAACCAGCACTGCAGCCACGAAAAAAGTTCATTCAAAGCAGCTTACCTTACAGGTTAAAGTCTGCGGCTTCACCACACTTTCAAACTGGAGGTCGGAGAGGTCATTTCAGTTTGTCCTGTGATCTGAATCAGATTTCTGACTGCCCTCTAGTGGTCAGAAAGCGGGTAGTGCAGCTTTAAGGAGTCTTTAGGATGGCCAACCTCTCAAAAGCAAAAAGTAAAGAAAGACAGATACACTCAGGGGTGCTGTATATGGGGGAAAAGTTAGGACGATTCGAAGGGCCCTTGCCTGACAGGGGCCCCAAAAAATAGGTAAAAACTAATATAAAATTATTGAACCATCATCGAGTAAATATATATATTTCAAAAATAATACTACCATTATGATCTCTTTGTTTTTACTTGTTTTTGGCAGTAAAAGTTAAAAATCCCCATTGATCACAAAGTAAACCCCCCCCTATCTGCATGAAATGGTTTGTTCCTGCAGCCGAGCTAGCTTTTCAAACCGATCGGACTTAGCTGTTTTTCGTAAGTTATCAACATGAATGGAGTACCCGCCCCACTACAACTAAAGTACACAAGCCCCGATGTCAGAGCGGATAGTGTATCCGCCTGCCATGCAAGAGACCAGGGGTTCAATTCCCCACGTGGACAAGAGGGCATCGTTACCTCACTTTGTTGTTAACCAGGACAGTGAAGTGATTCTTATTATTCTGCCTGTCATTGGCTAGATGACAAACACAGTGGCATTTAGGGTTTCTGTAATTTTCATTTCTGTACTCTTTTTGTGAATTTGTATTGTAACCCAGGTGCTAAATTATTATTATTATTATTATTATTATCATTATTATTATTATTATAAGGATTTGTGTGGTATACTTTGTATACATATGTGTATTTGTATATATAATGTAGTTCAAATTCAGCTATCACTGAAATAGAATGTTTGGTCAGTAGTTTGGGACTCTCACCCCCCTGCTTTGCAGTAGGAACAGAGGAGAACATTTCTGGTGCATGCAGACTGAGTGACTGTTTTGGAGATAAATTAGACCTGCATGCGGGACTACAAGAGAGACAGTGAGCAGTAACCACGTAACTGTCATGTTGTTCTTTTCACAAATATGGGAATGATAGTCAAAAATATCATTAAAATGCATAGTTTTATATAAAACAGCATCAAAATTTTTCGCCGGCCTATTGGTCGGCTATACGAGGGCCCAATAAGATTTCCTTTCATGGGGCCCAAAATCCCTGGAGGCGCCCCTGGATACACTACTTCTCTGTGCATGAATTTAAGAGTTGACTGTGCTGTCTCAACACTTTGTTTACATCCAGGAACACAGTGTTTCCACTGTGGCGAACCTTCCCATGCACACATACTTAAGATTCTCTTTTCAAGAGAGACTGGCATAACACCCAAAGAGTCAAATCTGCCTCAAATCTCTTTTACTGATAGTCGCAAAATATTTCCAACTACCATCTTTCATCACAAAGCTGAGAGAAAACCCAATTACTTCCACAGGCAAGCTCACTTAGGCCTTATCTAAAAAAGAAAAGGAAACGTGTTGCTATTGCAAAAAACACAATGGTGTTATGCTTTATGCTGAAAACATGTAGCGTGCTCAAGGTAGTAGCAGTGTTTTTTTCCCCCCCTCTTCTTGCTAAATGCCGTCTCTCCTGCCTCGACTTCACATTTCTCTGCACATGGCAACCAGACAAAACAACAGGTAAACAAGTGTCTCAGTGGACTCGGCTGATGGGAGAGACATGTCTGAATAGAAAGACACATCAATGAAGTGCGGAAGTGCTCATTGAGCAGCAAGGCTGGGATAAACGACGTAATCGAATGCTAATTATGCGCGCGGCTTCTTTCCCTGCAGACACTCATAAATATTTAGACATTTCAGCTTGTAGAAAACGAAGGGAAAAACATGTCAGTGGCATTTACAGTTAACACTTTTTACTGATTGTGCTGGGACTTTGATTCTAAAACAGGTAAAGGATAACTGGCTCACGATAAAGTGGGACCAAATACATACAAATATATGAATTAAAGTAGAGAGATTGGCATTTGGTTTGAAATTCATCTATTTTATCTGTATTTGTTTCACAGTCTTTCAGATCAAGAATCATCTCCACATCATGCCATTTCCACAATACCACATTGTTCAGCCAAATCCAGGCAACTACTTCTTATTGGATGGTTGAAGCAGTTTGATGAAAACTGTAACACCAACTCGCTGGCTCACCACCTTTGCAGAGCCGGCCCGTGGCATAAACGGGCTATGTGGTTGCTTAGGGCCACAACCACCAGAGGGGCCACACACTCACTGTGACTCTGTGTTTCTACTGTTACCATAGACTATATAAATATACTCTTACAAACACTGCAGTGTCGGACTTTTGCAAATAAAGTCCTTGTTGTGTTGGTTAAATGCTGCTAATTAACCCTTTGTTAACCTTTCCTGCTTCTGCACTCAGACCGTAGTCGGAATGCACCGGGGAGACTTATTTTCTGCTACAGGGCTGAAGTTGGTAGCAAACTTCGGGGCTAACCCCCCTTTTCTTTATGGCCGAGTGGCCAAACCGGGTTTGAGTCTTGAGGAGTTCCCGCATTTATTTTTCTGACAAAAGCTCTAAGGGCACACACCTTATTTCTTCTCATTTGCAGCTACCTTTACAACACGCTTGGCCCCGGTCGCCAGCTTTACCGGCACACACACACTTCCGACTGTGCAGCCACTGCGCACCACATAGTGTACCACATAGCGCACTGTACTATCCCTTAAAGGGGCCACGGCACTTGTATAACACCTTCCAGCTGCAACATGGGTCCTAAACGGAAATGTTGGAGTGGTGCTCAAGGGCTAAAAAAGAGAAGATTGGAAAAGGAAAAAAATGGTGAGAGATAAAGGTTTGTTATTGTTCAATGAATCTGAAATTTTAAGCATAACATACACTATATTACCAAAAGTATTCGCTCACCCATTCAAATGATCAGAATCAGGTGTCCTAATCACTTGGCCTGGCCACAGGTGTATAAAATCAAGCACTCAGGCATGCAGACTGTGAAACAAGACATTTGTGAAAGAATGGGCCGCTCTCAGGAGCTCAGTGAATTCCAGCGTGGAACTGTCATAGGATGCCACCTGTGCAACAAATCCAGTCGTGAAATTTCCTCGCTCCTAAATATTCCACAGTCAACTGTCAGCTCTATTATAACAAAATGGAAGCGTTTGGGAACAACAGCAACTCAGCCACGAAGTGGTAGGCCACGTAAAGTGACGGAGAGGGGTCAGCGGATGCTGAAGCGCATAGTGCAAAGAGGTCGCCGACTTTCTGCACAGTCAATTGCTACAGAGCTACAAACTTCATGTGACCTTCAGATTAGCCCAAGTACAGTACGCAGAGAGCTTCATGGAATGGGTTTCCATGGCCGAGCAGCTGCAGCCAAGCCACACATCACCAAGTGCAATGCAAAGCGTCGGATGCAATGGTGTAAAGCACGCCGCCACTGGCCTCTAGAGCAGTGGAGACGCGTTCTCTGGAGTGATGAATCACGCTTTTCCATCTGGCAATCTGATGGACGAGTCTGGGTTTGGAGGTTGCCAGGAGAACGGTACATTTCAGACTGCATTGTGCCGACTGTGAAATTTGGTGGAGGAGGAATTATGGTGTGGGGTTGTTTTTCAGGAGCTGGGCTTGGCCCCTTAGTTCCAGTGAAAGGAACTTTTAATGCTTCAGGATACCAAAACATTTTGGACAATTCCATGCTCCCAACCTTGTGGGAACAGTTTGGAGCGGGCCCCTTCCTCTTCCAACATGACTGTGCACCAGTGCACAAAGCAAGGTCCATAAAGACATGGATGACAGAGTCTGGTGTGGATGAACTTGACTGGCCTGCACAGAGTCCTGACCTGAACCCGACAGAACACCTTTGGGATGAATTAGAGCGGAGACTGAGAGCCAGGCCTTCTCGACCAACATCAGTGTGTGACCTCACCAATGCGCTTTTGGAAGAATGGTCAAAAATTCCTATAAACACTCTCCTCAACCTTGTGGACAGTCTTCCCAGAAGAGTTGAAGCTGTAATAGCTGCAAAAGGTGGACCGACATCATATTGAACTCTATGGGTTAGGAATGGGATGGCACTTCAGTTCATAGTATGAGTAAAGGCAGGTGAGCGAATACTTTTGGTAATATAGTGTAAGTTAACCAGATACCCACCTTGATTGTATGGCATGCTTTGGTTATTAGCTAAGCTAACTTACTTAGCCTACTAATTTAACCTGGGAAGCTGTCTAGAAAGTAATGAATGTTATGTGTTTATGATTTTAGCAGAAATAGCTGAAATCATTTAAACAAGCTTGTTGATTTCTTACTCTTTGCTTGTTACCTAACGTTAGCTAACATGAGCAGGATGCATCATCATTTATGATTCATAAAGGCTACAGTGGGTTTGTTAACTAGCACCCAGTGTTTTCTTGCAACATGAGATATTGGTGATTTGGTTTATTAAATTAATAAACAATCTATCAAATGTCCGAATTGCCCCAAACTGTTTCAGACTAATGGTTAGCTTTGTAAATGTAAATCTTTGTAGATCATGTTTTGAGATATTTTAACTGGATAATTTGCAAGTTTTGAAAAAATTGTGTTTGTGGTGTGATTAATATAAATTTATAAGCCTGACAGATACATGTATTGTACTTTAAGTGCCTTATATTTAAAAATGAAAAATAATTTAAATCCTAATCTTTTCAGGGGCATTACTGAAGTTCTTTAGCACATCTGCTGCAGCAGAAGAGACATCATCTTCAGCTTCTTGCTTTGTACTATAGTTTACACTTTTGCAGTTTTAACTTTATTTTGAATATTTTGCGCTCAAGTTGATTGGTCATTGTTATTTATTTACGTTTTTTTTTTTTGTTTTTTTTTTTTAAATCAGGTTTGTTGCTTTTATTATTTCAATATGTTCACTTTATTTAGCATTTTGAATAATTTTGGTTAGGTTTTGTAACTTGTCAAATTTTAATATATTTTAATATGCATTGTTTAAAATAAAATAAGAAATTGTTGTTAATTCATTTGTCCATTTCTCGTGTGTGTGTGTGTGTGTGTGTGTGTGTGTTCGTATTCATGTAGTTATGAGCAGTGTGTGCATGATTTAATGGTTGTGCTGGATGTGTTTTGGGGCCACAAACAAAATCTTGTTGAGGGCCACCAAAGTCCTAGGGCCGGCTCTGCATGTTTGTTTTCTTATTATATTTTAAAAAAAATGTTTTGAGAATTATAGTTTTTACCAGCATAAACTGTTGACCCTTATACTCTGGAAATACACAAATTCAAGATTCTACACCCACACATAACTTGCCAACCCCACTAATTTTCCCACAACAGCTACTTAAAAATTTTCATGCTGCTCTCCTGCTGTTTTGTTGCCAAATTTAATTTCTTCTGATTTTTTCCCATATTCCATACTGATCAAATTTCACAATCTCCCCAAAAAATGGTCAATAAAATTCACCGCATCAAAAATGTAGCCTCCATGATTACAATACTTGCATCTTCACTGTAGGTGTTTATATCAGGAGAAAACAACTATTTGTTTAGCATCTGATCCCATTTGGCACGTGCAGAGGCCTCGTGATAATTTTAATCATTTGCATGCATTTGTGAGATTTCTCACTGTTTTTCATTATTATAAAGGGCGTGAAGTGATGTACCATTTTCTTTAAGTGTATTTTCACATTGCAAATATCTGTGGGAAGTAAAAAGATGCAGTTTCTCCACTGTATTTTCATAATTATATGTTTAAAAAGTCAAGGTTGCAACCCCTCTCCGCCGCTTTTGACATTCTCCTTATTCATGGGCTCTCAAGGTTGGCACGTACGTATATACAGGAGTATCACAGCTTTGTTTTGTAACATTAACCTCATCGTCTGTTCTGTAAGGGTATGCTGATGTAGTGACTGACATGACTGCATATCGCATTGTACCATGCTGTTCTTGGGGTTTTATCTCGGTTTCAGGAGGAGAGTTGTGTTTTATCAGCAGACCTACCTGTCACCGTCCACACAAACCGGCACATTTTACATTTCAGGCATTTTAGCTGACATTCTTATCTCGAGTGACTCACAGTGAGTAAGCAGGCAGTACCTTGCTCAAGGACACTTCAATAGCACGCACAGTGGCAGCAGGGATTGAGCCTGTGATCTCTGGGTTACAGTGCAGTTGCACCAGAAGACTCTGGGGCTGTTGGTGTGTCACACTATCTTGGTCCCCGGCTGAGGGCTGACACCCTCTATTGTGTACGAGCCAAGATATTACCTCTTAAATTTATGATACTAACTCATATGCATCTGTCACACTATTTTTTAAGGAAAAAACATTGATTCAATTAAAAATCACAATAATTTTATTTGATGTTTACATTGCCATACATACCATAAATCGATAATTTGTCTGTAATTTAAATTAGATTTAAAAAAAAAGAAATTAAACTTAAAACACATTAAAAAAAAAATTCAACTAAATTACAATACAGTAATAGGATTTAGAATTTTTTATTTTGCATTTGTATTTTCATTTAACTTTCAAATGTTATTTAATTACAATTTTCAGGTATTTTATTTCTCATTTTTTAGATCAGTTATAATAATTGTAAAATTGCATCATATGCATCTGTCACACTATTTTTTTTTGTAAGGATGGAGGGGGAAAAAAAACACTGATTCAATTAAAAATCACAGTAATTTTATTTGATGTTTATATTGCCATACTGACCATAAATCGATAATTTGTCTGTAATTTAAATTAGATAAAAAAATAAATTATACTTAAAACACATCAAAATTTTATTTCAACTAAATAACAATACAGTAATAGTATTTAGAGTTTTTTGATTTTGCATTTGTATTTTCATTTAAGTTTCAAATGTTATTTAATAAAATTTTTTAGGTATTTTATTTCTCATTTTTTAGATCAGTTATAATAATTGTAAAATTAAAAAGTCTAAAATTGTGTAATATTATATTGCAAGAATCACAATAAATGTTGAATCAGTACCCAAGTGTCATTAATGATGTCCCTTTTGATTCCCATCCCCTCTGCTTTCCGGTCAGAAGATGAGGTTTTGAAACAGGTTTACTTCATCCCTAAAGCCAACATATGTTGTGCCTCCTCCTACAGGAATATGAGGAGGCTCTAACATTTTAGTCCACTGCACCTGCTCCACATCAGGATCATCCTCCGTTTGCGTTGTCGCTCTCCTTACCTCAATTTTAATATCCTGTGGAAATCAGGCTGTCTGTCCGACTCCTTATTGTACTTTGTAATCATGGCCACCACTGTCTCTTTCAGAGGCATTCAGGAATGAATCTGAATGGGAGAAATCTCCTTGCAATTTCGCTGAAACCCCATTACCACTGAAGCAGCACTAGCAGTGGTCTGGCTAAAAAAGGAAAGAACACTGAAATAGGTATCCTCTTCATTTTCCTTATAGGACCGTGACGCAGTCTGCAATTTCAAATGGGAATTGTGCCACAGTTGTGGGTGGCTGTTCAGTCCCAACAGACAGAAATAATTTGAGAATCCTAGGCGCACAACTGCAGCTTTCTTTAAACAAAAAAAAAAAAATAGAAAGAAAGAAAGAAAGAAAAGAGAGTATAGCAGTAAGCCTTTTAAAAATGCTGCTATATTCTACTTGAAGACAGATTTGGTAGTTACTGGTTATGATGGATCCATGTGCAGTTTCTAGGGACTAGGCCGGCTAACAGGCTCATTCCCACTGCTAAATTATTAAAGCCCATGGGTTCGGGAACATCCACATGTTTTTGCACTCGTCATATTTTATTTCATAGTAGTCACTGGGAAAGAATTAATAATTTACAGTGCCAGGTCCCCAGACACCCTGGAATGGTTTGCTTTTGTTGGCAGCCATAGATGATTGGTTAACCTCCTCTTGTTCTACTGCCAGAGGTTCACTCCTATGCAGCGCACACAGTACAGTATATATATACCATACCAGGCACTATGCACTCGCTTTTTTACTGTTGCCTCTGATAGTTCATTCTTTTTTATCATTCAAAATAAAAAGATAAAAATGGAAACAGAATCGAGTTGCCCACTGTGTCAGTAAACGTTTTTGACAAAGTGTTTGCGGGAAAGTTTTTCTTGATCTGATAGAAGTTTATTCTCATCTCAGATCCTCACCACGCTTTCGATCTGACAGTGTGTCTGTCTTTGTCGCTGTCTGTCTGATTTATCTACCTTAGCCCTTCCCTGCATTTGACTGCAATGTTTTTTTTTTCCCTTTTGTCTCTTTGTTCAGATCTACCGACTACGGGTCCACGTATGAAAGAATGAACGACAAAGTGGGATCCAAGACGGTCCTGAGTTACCTATACGTCTGTCCGACTAACAAGAGAAAGGTGAGACTATCAAAGTGCTTTCTTGCAGTCCCTTTGGGGATTTGCAAGGTTTGTAATTTTTTTTTTTTTTTTTTTTTTTTTTTAGCCATATTTGAAGACATGTAGTACGGTACCAAAAGCAAAGAGGTCAGTCTCTGGACATTGCATCAAGCTGTCACCAGACTGAAGTCAATTTACAATAGACTTTTTTTTTTTTTTTTTTTTTTTTTGGTTAGAAGATGGATGGGACCTCTCAAGATGAAAGGTCACTTTAACATAGAGAAGTAAAGTATTTAAAAGCCATTTGTGTATCTTTTCTATGGTTCACAACTTACCTATTCCCTGGTGTGGTAAATTAATTAATAAAAGAGACACATGCAAATATTTTTAAGAGACATGGGATTGTGCATGGGAAAAAAAAAAAAAAAAAAAAGTCTATTGTAAATTGACTTAAGTCTGGTGACAGCTTGATGCAATGTCCAGAGACTGACCTTTTTGCTTTTGGTACCGTACTACAAGAGACGTGGGATTGTGGCAAAAAAAAAAAAAAAACTCACCAATATACATTGGTGAGCATTGGACAACAGCACTGAAACACAGGGGGACTGGACAGCTCCCAGTTAATATGTACAAACCTCAATTTCTAGCAGCTGCAAAACTACCCGTGGGCCATTCGCATGAATATGAATGTGTTCTTAGTCCAGTTGCTGTGTCTTGTTAAATTAAGATTAATAATATTTTACAAATACTATTTGACCCAGGTCTTGTTTGATAGGCTCTAGATAGGCAATGAAAGTAGAAGGTGGCTAAGAGACTGATTTATAGCAAGGGAAGTAAACTATTTCTAGTAATGCAATGCCTGAAATGAATAGCCAGAGACAGTGATGTGCTGCTTTAGTAGATGGCAAGATGGATTTTTTTGAAAATTGGGAGGGATCATGCCAACAGAATGAAACCTGCCGGCAGGCCACTAAACACACATGAGCAACAGATATGCACAGTCAGTAAGCTGTAGGTGCAAACAGTTAGGCGCCCTGGCAATCAATCAATCATCGCCAGCAACATTATCAGCATTTCACAAGGGTAAAAAAGAAACATCTCATCAAACTTGCCAACGGTTGATTAAAATCATCCTTTAGACTGACTCCACCATCAAGTCATGCGCTTAATACACATTTTTTATCAGCTGGATCTAAAGGGTCCTCACTTCAACTGCCACTCTGCAATTTTGCAGAGTGCACCTTTAACTTGGCTACAGCTAAAACAAATGAGTGTGTAAGAAACAATGAGCTATGTCCATGGAAGGTGCAAAGTGACTTCAATAACACAAGTGAAGTAGCACTTAGACATTTCGCCAAGTCTATAAAATGCACAATTTTAAAGTCCCCATGAAATAACTGCACATGACTTCTACTTCCTGTAGAGTATGTTAAATACCAGCACCATCCTGCACCAGTGCGTGTAAATCAAAAATCCAACCAATAAAACCTTCACGTATCTTTACACATCCTCTCTCATCCACCTAACCAATAGAACTGCGTTTCTCTCCCAAACTGAGATCCTGCTGGGTTAGGGTTTGGTCTGTCCTATTGGTTTAAAATTGTGAATGATCCTTCTCTGCACAATGTCCCACCTAGAGATCCTGTTGAAACAGGGAATACAAATAAGAAAGTAAGAGTCTGTTTCAGGTGTTTAAAGGCACACCTTGATTTTTGTTTAGATCATCCCTATGTTTGAGGCAAGCAGTTTAAAAACATTGTTTTGGTTTTGAACTCAAGAACAAGCGCCCTTATTGGTTGTCTTTGCTGTTTCCTACCTCATTTGCAGTTACCTCATTTGTGCAGAAAGTTTACATTCTGAGACGTTTCTGTCCCATATAACAAAAATCAAAGTGGTAAAGTGGTGATCTGGAAGTGAGAGGCATATTGTGTCAGTTTCCTTTTCTGTGTTTTGTGTGCAGCCTTAGTTCTAGTGCAGATGTTCTGTGACACTCAAAAATAGCTGTCTCAAGTAAAACTGTTCAATCATTTCAAAGTGTATGCTATTGTGTACAGTTGCATGTTGCAGCATAATTACTTGGCAAAACATGGCACCTTGATGTTGGAGTTAGATTTTTCCGATTATGACAGGCTGTAGAACAAAGAAGCAACTTGAATAACAACCACCTGACCGGGAAAGTGATCATTTGGTCCGCAGCGGTGCCCATGGTTAAATATGTGTTAAATAAATAATAATCTCAGGTGCATCAGGAGGGTTGTAGAAATAAAGTGTGACCCTTCTGTGTGACATGGAAGGCAAGTGGCGCAGGTTCATTAGCTGTACTCCCTGAGGGCCAAGCCAAGGTACTGACCCTCAATTTCTTTAACCCTGAAGAGGGAGTTTTAAAGATAATGAGGCTGTCGGGCTAAACCACATCAGCGCTGGGAAATGATGACCACCCGTGGTCATTACATGACTCACTCCTCCTGGCTCTTTTTATATGAAGAAAATTGAGTTTCACATTAAGGGCATTGCAGGGATGTAGTTCATTTAATTCTGTCTTTTGTTGATGTGCTTTTTCTCTTCTCTTTACGTGAGATAAGATAAACTTCACTGACACCTCAAGGAGAAGCCACTCAAAAAAAACAGAACACTATGTACACAGGGTATAAATAAAACCAAGAAAACAGCACAGTCCTGATATCTGAAACAACAAAAATGACAAAACTTACTCAAGATATTTGACACAAACTATGGCAAACTGTGAAGACAGAGCATTTTTATTGGCAGCTTTGAAGTGCGACTGAAGTGAGTCACTGTATCCAAGAACAAGGAACAACCTCATGAGAATATATATATATATATTTTTTTATAAAGACACCTCTGGCTTTTCCCGTGGCCCGATTCCTCCTCTGCGCCTTATCTCATTATTTAGATTTTACCATGGCATAGATGGATGAAGCTTTGCATGAGATGATCATGATTAGCATCTGCATGTGTTCTGCAGGTGAGAGGAAAAATCATTTGTCTTAAAGGAGACGGCCAGTGACGATGCTAAATCACTCCTAACGCATAAGTGTTTGTTTACCCATGAGACATTTCTTTCAACGACAATACGGAAATCAATATGTTTCCAGCACACGGATCCTGAGAGCATATGTAGAGTTACACAGAATTTTTGCTCTTAGCTTGTCCAAGGAAAAAGTTGAAGCTGTGACCTTTCCCAACGGCACATTATAGATTTGAATGATAGCGATGACATTTAGCGCAAAGCTTCTTAAATTGACACCTACCATGAATCTTCTGTGCTCCATTTTTGATGTCTTCCTCTATCTCAGCCGGCGCTCAGCCGGTGATTGAGCGGTTGATAAATTAGGTTAATTTAAAATTAAAAGACACACGCGCCGTTGAAATGCCATTGAAAAAAGCGCGACGGTAAACATGACGATCGAATGTGGGCGATTAAGTCTTGAAGGCAGCTGACAAGTCTCCGTAAGAACTTTTAGTCCCAAAAAATAAATAAATAAATAAAAACCTGAGCTCAATAGATGTGGCTTGACGTGACTCACTTGCTGTAGGGTGTCTCTGGTCCATAGATAGCTCCATTTACCACATGGCATGGGGACTACTGAATTTTATTGCCATGCTGCACACTATGCACAGATTAAAAAACAAAGAAACAAAAAAAAAGGTTACCTCTCCAACCTCTATTGATTTTGTATTGTTACCCACCTCACTCACTTGCTTCCTCACCATGGCTGAGTGCATGCTGTGAGAGAAATCTTGATCACTCCTTGCTTATGTTACCACTACTACTAATTATGGTTTTTAATTATGGTATTAATGTTAGCAATAAGTAATTATGGTCTGAGGTCTATTGTTTTACCCACATATCTCACTGATGGCTGCTTTTGCATTGCCTTTGAATTGGCTGTAAATACAGAGAGGACAGACAGAACATGGCTTGTTATGATAATGTGTAAGGTCAGGACATAATGTGCCTGCTTTCACACCTTACCTGGCCACAAAAGGGTAATCTGAATTTTACAATACTTTCCATAGGACCTATTCTCAGTATTAAAAGAGCACATTGTGAGCTCTCCTGAATCAGCCCTTGAAAAGAGATGAGTTAACAGCGCTGTAGCTGGAGGCCGTGGTTATATACAGATGGGAATATAGCACTCATACAGCACAAGCTCTGAATAGACTGAAGGGGTCGGGCTTAATATGAAATATTAAGATAAATACATAAAGATGTAAAGAAGATACATACACACACGGCATATAGCTGTGCAATAAGGTCTACATTCCCATTTAACTATTAGCCCTGACAGCAAAAGAAAGGAAATGTAATAGACTCAGTCGCTTACTATCATATTATAGAATATTAGTGGGCTCTAAAAAACGTAAATGACATCTGACAGGCCCCTAAGACACTGGCAGACATGGGGAAGCTCTGGCACTCCATCGTGACGGGTAATGAATGGCAAGACTGGAAGGCCTGAACCAATGAGAGGCCCTGGTTGAGAATCCGCTGCCTGTTTATTGGTGCTTAATGAAAAACAATTTATCTAAATCACCACCAGGGAGGGTTCCCGGTTCAGGCTTTGGAAAGAGGGGTGGTGTTTCTGTCAGTGACAAATGCGCTGCTGTTTTTCCAATTCAAATTGAATTGACGAGAGAAAACACAGCCGTTTGGGGTGTGAGTGCAGTCACTACCCACAATGCCACTGCACGGCCCTCAAAGAGACATGGGTGTTGTAGTTTCATTACAATTAAAGCCAGATGAAAGACTCCCACAGTGTTTTAGCTGGATAGAGAATATTTACTGAGCTTACAGACACTGCATTTCCATTTTTAATAAATACACCAATGGATTCAACAGAAGAATAATATGCCAATTCATATTTAGAAGGTGTAATATATCCAATTAAAAGTACTGATGATGGAAATTCAGTTAAATAGTTTAATAAATCCTGGGGCTGCAACTAATGATTTTTGTCACTGTTGATTAATATGAGTTTTTTTTTTTTTTTTTTTGATTAATTGATAAATTTTGACATTTTAACTATAAAATGGTAAAAAATAATGATAAATGCTTATTAAAAGTTTACGAACTCCAGCATGATGCATCTAAAGTCTGACCAGCTGCCAAAAAAAAAAAAAAAAATCAAACTAATAAATGTTTGTTTTTTTTACTTGATAAATGACTAAAATGATTAATTGATTATCAAAATTATAATCAATTATTTTCTGTCAGTCATAATTGATTAATCAACTAACCACGTTAGCCCTAATAATGTCAATTAAATATCATAATTTGTAGATTTGTTAATTTATTTATTTTTAAAAGAAATGGGACAGTACATGTTAATGTAATCTCACATGTAAACATGTGAGATTATAGCCGTGTGGCTAATTTCCATCTCTAGTCCCATCGGCAGGTTGGTGTTGTACACAATATTATAGTACAATAGAATGACATTATATCATAATACTTTATGATACTTTATTATTATTATATATTATATTCCAAATATACCACACACCTAATCAGACACATTTTCATCAGTCCATTTTAGCGACATCCACAAAGACTTATTACAAATAAGCAGTGTGGAAATTCTTTTATTATTGAATTTCTTTAATCTGTGGTAGCATGAAATTAGAAATTTTGCCACTGTGGCAGTGTTAAATTTGAAATTAAAAATTAGAATTTAATTGAGCAGAGAAATTGCAAGAAACAGGCCACATTTGTAGCTACAAAAAAAAAAAAGAGAGAGAGTGACATTGTTACAGACAAAAAAAGTAATAGTACTTGTAGTACGAGACTCCAAGCTTTAAGTCCTTACTTGTATTTCTCTGGACAAAGCTATTTCAGGACATTTCAGGCAGCACTTCAAGTCTTCTTTGTAACTTCATTGGTTAAAACACCGTTTCACCATTTGTCTCCGCAAACAACCTTGATTTTATTTCAGAGACGGCTGATGAAAACTCTGAGCGCTTACTCTGGAGTGCACGCTAAGTGCCACAGAACCATGGCAACAGAGGCAAGAGGCACACTCATGAAATGAAGATGGAAATGCAGTGAAGTTGTTTGCCAAGTATAAGCTTGACGCGTGCCAGAAGCCAGGCCTTTTCTGCTGACACCGCTGCCGCTCCTAACATCTCTCTTCTGTTTTCTCTCAACTCCCCATCTTTCCACCTCTTTGCCCAAACTCACCCCTCAACTCTTTTGTTCTTTCTTCTTCAAAAATGCATTCGCACTCCCACACACACAAACACACATGGATGTCCTCTCCTCCTCCCTCTGCCTGTCTTTTCTTCCCTCCCTCCCTCTCCATCTCCCTCTCCCTCTCTCTCAGATTATGGTGTTGACTGATCCTGAGTTTGAGAGCAGTGTGCTCATCAGCTCTGACGAAGGCGCCAGTTACCAGAAGTACCGCCTTAGCTTCTACATACTGAGCCTGCTATTCCATCCCACTGAAGAGGACTGGGCTTTAGCCTACAGCCACGACCAGAAGGTGAGACTGTGCTTGATTGACCTCCCCGGTGTGATTGCAGCAGAGGCACATAAAGGCTGAAAATGTCAGGGGTGGGTTTTTCATTTGTTTTCTCTGGCAGACTAGAAACAGACTAGTGGACAAACTGCTCCCTCAGCTGCAATTAGTTCACATTTTACCTCGCCGTTTTGTGTTGCTCCAAGTTAATATTGAAAGTCAATAAACTCTGTCTCTGGCCTTGCATATATTAGGGCTTGAATCATCAATTTGAAGTAGAAATGGCATTAATTAGTTAACGATAGAGCATTCGTTCTCACATTAGACATGAATAACCCAACAACTCTTTCGGTATTTGAATTTGGAAGGATATTAACCCATCCTGATGAGACTTAATTGAAAGTGATTTGAACTCCATCCCTGCTGTGCACTTTCTAAAACCTTTCAGACAAATAATACGCGCCAACATTGTGATCAGCATTCTGCTGCTGTCGATGTCCATGCATTAAAGTGATTCGAACCACCACCTGTGACTAGACATTTTTCTTACCAGTAATCATCATGGGGTCACCTTCACAGAGCTGCATCGCACAGTATGGAGCTCTGTGCGCCATCCTCGCACGGCGGTCACACATTCTACCCAGCGAAGGGCTGCCATCATGGTCAGTGACTCTGACCTGAGAGCCAGAATGGCCTCTCCTCAGGGGGGATATGGTCTGGGAGGGTGATAGTTGACCCTCTGGTGAACAGTATCAAACCCAACAATAATAAACCTTTAAAAGGTTATTACTGCATGAGCAAACATTTCATGGTATGTGTGTATCAAAGAGCATTTTGGCCCAAAAATGTGTCCCAGTAAACACCAAAGCCACAAATAAAGTAAAATAAAATAAAATAACTTTAGAAATAAAATCCACCCACATATGCAGTACAGTATATGTACTCTATGTAATATATGCATTTCAGTTAAAGACATCAGATACAAGGTGAATCTTATCTTGAGGGTTATTATTATTTTATTTGCATTTAGTTTTATTATTATTATTGTTATTATTATTATTATTATTATTATTATTATTATTATATTTTGACTCCTATACAGTCCCTTCTATTTCTAGTCTCAAATCAGTTTCTCATTTTCACATATATTCTCTTGATGGCCCCACATGCAACAAGTTGTTTTGTTTTTTTGTTTTTTTGATGTAGGATTGGATCAAACAGTATTAAAACTGAGCATAAAAACCACTGGTGTCATTTTAGAGTGTGTGTGTAACTGTGAAAATGAGCCAAGTGGCTAGGGTTAGAGAAGCAAGTTCAAATCCATATGCAGAACTTCAAAACACAGAAGAGTTGGTGTTACTTGGTTGCAAAATCAGTTTTGCTCCATTATTCCTAAATGACCTCTCTGAATAATAATTAAAATCAGCTCTTAGCATCTTGCATTATTTTATTTTATATTGTCCAAGGAGTTTTTATGTAGAAATTACGCAGAGTATACAGACACATTCTGATGACGTAGACTCACAGCGTCAATCCAGGTGACAGCTATTGATCAGATGGATTAAGCACACCTCAGTGAAGAGGGCGAGACATATGCATCAAGCAGAGGAGGCAGCTGAAGAGAGCTTTTTGCAGCCTTGCAACAACTGAGACTGGATTTAGCAACTTGGCATTAGCGAGGCATTCAGGGTCAGTATTTGCGACGAAGATTATAGATATTATGAGAATATGACTAATGCGGCTATAATTTGCATCGGCATAAGAGCTGTTTGCGCTTTCTGAGGCCAGGCGTGATTACAACGTCTGCCAATCGCGTTTTCATCCCTCTGTGTGACTGTGTCATCCTCCCTCCTCATTCAGCTACCTCCCAAGGGCGGTATAGCTGCAAATAAAGAATATGTTCTTAGTCAACATAGTTAAATTACGGGCGGAGATACCATCGGCTGCTTAATTTGACCTAATTTCCCTTCCAGCCTCAACACTTCATCTCAACTGAGAGGCGAGAGACTGTAATGTGTTCATTTTAAGCTAGTAACTGGCTAATAGTTTTTAGACGGGGTCACTCTGAATTTAATCAGTGGTGAGGATGCTACTTAGCCCTGGTTAAGTCCAGCCCCAAGGACTTTACCTTAAGGCAGTCAGAGTGAAACTCTTCAGTAAGACATCAGAATCTATATCAAGACAAATAGGCTTGGGGTGACAGTATTTGTTGTAATTCTCTTTATGACTTTTTTTTTTTTTTTTTTTTTTTTTTTTAAATTAACATTCAGGTCAGCCCTGTCCTTGTGTAAATGGAGGTATTTTTAGATCTAGAACTCTTGGTGACCTTTCCAGGCTCTTATCTCTTGACTGTGTGGGGTTTGTGAAGACAATTACTCATTGATGTAGTCCCCGGTTGGCCTCTGAGAATAAGGCCAATGTTGTGCTGCCAAGTTAGTGAGTTACATAAACACCCTGACACAGAAGAACAAGAGCAGAAACAACGCCACACGCAGAATAGTCCTCTTTTTTTATCCCCTGTGAACCTTTCAAGCTCCCAATTGAGTAAGGATTAGGGCATCTACTCTAAAATGTTTTTTTTTTTTTTTTTTTTTAACCAAAGCCCAGACGACATGAAGCCACAGTTGTTTGCTTCCCTTATTTATTCATGAGAGACCTTCCTGCCCTTGGTTCAAAACTATGGTGCACAATCACAGTGTTTTTGATGGTGTGTTGACAGAAATGTATAGGGGTTTTCAGGGCGCTGTGGTGAAATACATTCCTCAGAAGGGAAGATTGAACTTTTTGAAAGCACCATCCCCTCATGTCAGCTCCAATGGAGCTGTATGAAAAGATATTACCATACCTGCCCGCACGCTTCAGCAAAGCTGACAGACAAGGCTGTGGTTTTCTGATGGATCGTGTAGTGATCCAAGAGACAACCACACAGTCGTGTGTGTTAATCACTGGCCGCACTTTGCAATCAACTGTTTCAATAAATGAATTTCTGATTGGTGACACACAGGGATGTGCATCTCACCTACTGAGACTGATTCCTATCTTTATTGTGAATGATACAATGCATCCAAGTGCATTTTAAGAAGGCAACAGGTCGGCGTGATTTGAGTCATCCCTGTCACGATGTGATACAATACAATGCAACTGTGTGCATCTTTACATGTTAGTTCTATTATTAGTTGCAAAAAGAAATCCTGAAATGTCATTGCAAGTAGGTGATAATTAGCAATGAAGGTATTTGAGATTTCTTGAAATTACCCCCAAATTACATCAACATTTACCTCAAATTTTATTGAAAACTGAAACTTCTGCTTTTAGTGTGTCCTCAATCTCATTCTAGATGAATATTTCACATCCATGTTCTGTGCAGTTTAGTTGTAGTGCAGTTCTGCAGGGAAAAACATGAAATAAAAATCATAAGTGCAACATCATTTGAAATGTTCAGAATGAGTTTGGTGACACAGAAAAAGTAAAAGTTTCGGTTTTCAATAAATTTTGAGGTAAATGTTGCTGTAATTGGGGGATAATTTTAAAAGAAAATCCAAATATGTTACTTGCTAATTATCACCTAGTTACCATGAAATTCATGACCCACTACAATTAAGTATTAGCTAGATTTATTAAATCTGTTTGTTGGTAATACACATGTAAATCGTTCAACTTTGGTGATTTAACCGAGCAGAGGGCGTGGGGTATGTCGGATTATTTTGATGGTACCTTTTTCCATGCTTGAAGCTGCAGGTGATGTCATTTGCTCTCTGAAGTGACTCCATGGCGTCTCTGGATGTGGGTCAGGAGATTAGAGGGGCTACCTGTGTATTTCAGCGCTGTTTGGCATGTTTGGCATAAAGGTTTTGCAGCAAAGTTTCCCATCTTTCTGCTAAAACCCAAAGTTCTTTGCTGTCAGTCAACATCTTTGAGGAAACAAGGTGAAGAAGAAAGAAAGGAGAAGGCAGAGGGAGTGCTTGTTTTCCTTGAGTGAGGGGAGCGGGAGTCATGTGACCTGATGTGACCCCTCACACTCACAGAGAGAGAGGCGGTGCACGGGGAGAGAAAACAGGAAACACAGCAATGTGAGAGTAACAACAACGGCGGTTTAATTGATGCCAAAAATAGAGCACATGCGCGTCATATTGGGATGTACCAATACACCAAGCGCTGCAGAGACTGTCCCACAATTCACCCCCAGCTTTGTACCAATACAAGCCATATACATCAGCGCAGCCTCATCCTACACATTAAGCCCTGCACATTAAGATACATCAGTGTAGTGGAATGAAATAGAATAAAATAGTGTTGTACCAGGCATCAATATGTCATCACCATGAGCATCATCATCATCTTCCTCCCTCACTGCTCATCATCCTTTGTGGTAACACTTGACAACAAGGTACACAACATTTTGAATAGATACCAGGGAGCAAATTGGGGATGAATGAAGAACTAGACTTTTTTTTTGACACGGCTGAAAGGACAGCCCTTTGGGCCGCTGCCTCCCAGCTTTTTCCAGCGCCAGGTCCATGGCGAACACGGGATGACGAACTGTGCTTGCACATCCAACAAGTGTTTCCGTGACTGTTGCATTTTTTCTGATATCAGAGACATGGCTGCAGCCATCTATTACTGGACTTGGCTATTCAACTAGCAGAATGCACGATGCTTTCTGTTCTCCCCTGCACCGAAAGGACTGAGCCCTAATTTCGTTGCATTATTATACGTATATGATTGTGCAATGACAATAAAAATCTATCTATCTATCTATCTATCTAGCTGCCAGTAAACCATTAGTAAACGGGCAGTTCTTGCTTAACTCCAAATCAAATTTCATAGAGTAGCTAATCATTAGTTAATGACTGGTTGATTGAGAAATGCGTGAGGAACGAATCAGGAATGACCTTTTAATTGATGAATCGGTAACAAGTACTTCCCTAGTAAATCCTATTAGGGGCCTATATAGTAGATACTGATGAGTTACTGGACAACAGACTGGGAGATCCGATAGCAATGAATCATTAGTTATTTGTTAATTCATGAATATCTGTGAATCTTCATACTGATCACTTTAATGAGTCCTTCCTGATTAACTGTGAACTGGCTGCTGAGCGGCTTACAACTAGGAGCGACTCATTCATTACTAATTACTTAAGATTATGAGTCACTGTTTTTGCACCCCCACAAGTAAAGTGGTACATGATGTTGAATAAGAGCACAAAATGGTAAGTAATCATAAGACAGTGATGAAGTAACGAGGGGTAACTTAGTAACTACTCAGTGTTACGTATGCTATGCTGCTATGGTTTACTATCAGTTATCAGGTAGTCATTCATTCCTCATTTGTTCCCTGGTAACTACTCCAAATTTTGTGTACCTTACAAGTGCTACTGTAGAAAGGATTTTTTTTCTACCTCTAGTTACCACTCTGCCCAGAGGACCACTAAGCTGTCACTGTGCAGAAGGAAAAACAGTGTTTCAATTATCTAGTACACCATGTAAAAATCCAAATGAAAGTTGGCCACAAAAAAAGCAACTTTGGTCGTCGTGCTCGTTAATAGTCAGATCATATTCACAGCACTTCAAATCGTTTTGTTTTTCGCTGTGCAACAAATGAACCCCGGGTGACTGACATAACTTTGTTTTGCTCCCACATCCCTAAAACGTGCCTGTCAGGCCCCTGTAGTGACTTCCCAGCAGCATCTCAACAGCAGTCTGCTGCGTGCAAGCACACAGACGCGGAAGGTGTACATCCTGCTGATGTGCTGTATTCCAGCCACCTGCAGAAACCGAAGTTGAACACTGACATATTAGAATTTCATCCCCGCGCATTTCATTCATCCCAGCTATGACGGACAAGCAACAAATAATCAAACCTCCGCTTGGAAGGGACAAAGAAAACCGCCAACGTGTCCACACAGTCGAGTGCTGAGTCAAACGGGGACAGAGGCTTTCATGGTTCGGCGCTAACCTCATAAAGAATCATCCTAAATCAATCACATGGAAATGTGGCGTGTTCGCGCAGCACCACTATTGCATTAGCCTAAGTAAGACGGCACACAGCAGCCCTAGGTCCAGGCAAACATTCATTACATGTGTTTGTATTTCTACCGGGAGGGAGCACAATCCGTTCAGGCTGCTGCTGCTGAAGGAAGCTGGTGTCTTGGTGGCTGCAATGTCTGACTCACCGCCTGATGGGGGGCTCATATGGGATTCGATCAAGACGCTCCATGGCATTAGGCTTGCAAGCTTCTACAGATAGAGGTATTACTGTCATTAGTAAGTTGGTGATGGATGGCTCAGAGTGGGACAGTAATAATACAATAGATCATGACTAAATGGTGTGTGCAGGGGGGCCGTCATCGCCAGGGCAGATAGCAGAGGATGTGTGCCTAGTAATGAGGAGACACGCAATGCATGGATGGCTTATTAAGGTCATATGCGGGGCCACACAATTGCTGTGTGAAAATGCATGCGGCTTCCACATATGCTCCAGCCAACAGCACAAACAAACATTACGTACGTAAAAATGCCTTTCTGTTTTCAGTTTACTCCAAGATTATTATTGCAATTGATATTAAAGGACCGTACCAGTGATTGTGCATGTTTAGAACTCCAGTATCATTTTTCCTACCTTTTATGCTGTTGGTTTCCATTCATTCCACCGTGATATGACAATGACCTTTCAGAGACTCAAACTTTCCTCCCAGCAGTATTCCATCACTGTAATAAAGTCGTCCACATTCATTTTCCCAAAAGCAGCAACACAGCAAGACGTGAAACGGTCCCTCCACCAGAAAATGGTCCCCAGGGAAACGTTTGCTTTCCACAGAGAGTGATCAGTTCTGTGGTTTATGAATGTTAATGGCTTTGTTAGCTGCTGTTTCAACCAAAATTTTGGAAAAAAATTAAATCGAGGGACTTTGATTATATGTTGTGAAATCTTTAGTACCCCCACATGATTTGAAAAGTGAGTAAATTGTAGTAAACAGGCCAAACATTCAAAATCACCGGTATGGTCCTTTAATCGCCCCTTCAATTTGAAATGTAAATGAGAACGCCTGTGTTCGGCACATCTGTGGTAATCATTGCACACCTTCATTGGGAGGAAAATCATCAGTTTTGCCTGGAGAAGGTGAAAAAGTGAGCCCAAAACCTTCTGTGTTGTCTTTCATTATAGAATAAATAAAGGTTCAAAGAGGTTCCTACGATGTGCAACCCCACTTTCAAGGTGGTAGGAACTTTAGAAGAGACTTAAGAGAGCAATGCACGCTGAGACTGGGCCAAGCACTGCTTCAATCACTGGGGGAAAAAAAAATTGGATCATGGTTCCGCGGTTGTATGGCATGATGAAAGAGAGAAACAGGTTCTGAAATCAAATGGAAATTACAGACATGATGGAAAAGTGAAGGGTGCATGGCAAAGAGAGGTATGGAGAACAGATGGAGACGCTTGTTTTAATCGAATGGCAGATATGTATTGTCACTTTATTGTCAAAACAGCAGATGGAGGTGTGCTGCCAAAGAGAAAGACACATCAACAACAGACAGTCAACGCGGCAAAGCAACTTCTGTTGTCTGGGATCTGGCGCTAAGGGTTGTGGTTCTGTGTTTATACATAGTAAATTGAATGCTATTGTAGGTAATACTATTGCACTGGACATTTTTCTATGGCAGTTCAGCCAAATGGTATGCGCTACTGCTATTGCCCTAGGTCTAGATGTGGGCCTTTGAATGACTCTCAAAGAAGGTGTTTTTGTAAAATAGCCCAAACACCATAGAATTTTGCGATCGCTGCCTTTGGCTGCTCTGACATTTTTACACCGTGCAAATACCTTATTAAGTAAGCCCATGATACAATACAGGGCGGGTGTCCTTCAGCATTCTTAGGTGAGACTTCTTCATTATATCCGAAGATCATCTGGAATTTGTACCGGCCCTCAGGAACTATCGCTTGGAAAAAAGAGGCTGGCCTCCTCGCCCTTGATGAACAACCTTCGTCCTCCGAGAGCGTTTAGAATTCACCGGCCGAGAGGAGGTGCCTTTGATATTTCAACAGCCGTCGTAACCTTTATGTGTCTCTTACATGGCCGCTGCTCTCCACCAGCTGTGTGGGCCTGTCAGTTAACTTTTAGTTCGTCCTGGCAAAAAAGCAGAACTGTCAGGTGCGGGAGAATTGGAGGGGAAGGGAGGTGAAAGGGAGGAGGTGCAGTATGTTTGGTGTGAGCAGGAAACTTTATGTGAGCGAGAGTACGGCTGTGTACTGGCAAGAATCTGGTGACACAATATGTATCACAATACAGCGGTTACAATTCAATATGTTGCATATACAGGGTGAGCCAAAAAAACGGGAATTTTTGAAGTGCACATTGGCACACATGAGCAAGTGGTAGCACAATTTTTAAAAAATGAATATTCCATCATTGTTTCTTAAATGGCATGTTTTAAGGTTTCAATTACTATGAATAAAATATTTTTCTTCCATCACTCTTGGTTTTATTGGATTGTTAAAAAGTTCCCGTTTTTTTGGGTCACCCTGTATATTGCGCTACAATAGGCAAAGCAAAATATTGAGATTTTTTTTTTTTTTAATCTAATTTTAGGAAAACAGCGATGTGCTTGCTTCTTCCTGTCTCAGTTTACATTGGTATGTTGGAGTGGAAGAGTCAAATGGCTTCAGACAGATTATGGCCATGCAAGTTTTTCCCCCAACCAAAATTTAGCCTCACTTTGGAGCAATCGCCAATTTAGCATGCTTGATGCCAATGGATTACTTAGGTCATCTAGTTTGATATGATACCATATCTTCACTCTAGCTTTAGAGAACCCTCTCAGAGGCAGTCGCATGTTGCAGAAGGACATCGCCAATGTTTTTTTGAGAACTGATGCAGTATCACAACACATAATATCGCGATACTCAAGTGCATCAGTATTTTCTTGCGCCCCAAAGAGAGTGTGACAAAGAGGGAGATGCACAGAGGAAGGCAGGGACTGAGGAACAGAGGGGGAGAAGTGAGCCAAACAATTAGAACAAATTGAGATCGATGGATCATGCTTAAACAGCCCATTCCATATCTGTTGTAGAAGCTTGGATGACATCCTTCGTTGCGCCGCGGCGGATGAGTTGGTATCAGCTGATCTGTTTGTTCGCTTGTTTATCAGTTTGCCTGCAGAGTTTTCCCCCCACTGATGCTTCAGCCACGCCGAGCCCCGACATGACACGCTTTTTCAACACAGCAACAAGGGTACCACTTAAATGGTTGCACACATATTTCCCATCCGTTGGTGGTGATCTGATAATTTATTTTAGTCACTCTTGTCTCTGTGGTTGCTTGCAACGTGGCAGCAATGACAACAGGTTGTCTTGCAGTGAGGTGTATCTGGGCCACAGGCAGTATTGTGACGTTTATTTCAGCAAGCAGACTACAGAAAGCTCGATGTCACCGCCTCGCCTCAAATGAGTCTCTTGTTGTGCGGAAAGAAAAAAAAGGCCCGACATGATAGACAACATAATTTACCAAACTTTGCCTGGAGTGACTTCTTGCTTAAAGCGATATCTTTGATCAGCCGTTCCACACTTTCTTTTCACTAATGTGAGGGGGGATCTGCATTGTAAAAGTCACATGGCACTACACAGGAAAAAAAAAAAAAAGTGATTTCTTTGAATCCCTTCATCTGCTTATTGCCATTAGAAGCTCCCAAGCCCAGCATTATTGGTTTACTCACAATCTCAGTGCAGGGGAGAGTCACAGAAACAGCGGATTCATTGTGATCAAAGCAAACATAAGCTTTGAAAACCCACATGTTCTGGGATGATTGCCTTTGGGGGGGGGGGAGCAAATACTGTAGACTGCTGAAACATCCTATATTTGTACAGCAAGCTATTTAAGAATGGCTTTTTTTGTGGGATAGTCCTGTTTGTTCTTTGGCGTGGGAATGGTCTGCAAACAAAATTAAAAGTGCAACGCATGGTTTGGTTCTGGTACTTGCCACAACAAACATCAGCAAAAAAACACAGTTAATCTTAAGGAGGTAGGCGTCCCTAGGGCAATCACTGTGCTTTTTTTTTTCTTTCTTTCTTTCTTTTTTGCCGTTCTCAAAAATCCACCTCAGGTAACATAAAACAAATTGTTGTTGATGTAAGTTGATTATGCGACATGAATTATGCAACAAATGCCCCGTTGACGCCCATTCATTCAGCTTTAATGGTAATTTTGCTGATGTTTGTGTAGCAGTTACCAAATTATTCAGTCTGGGTTCATATGGTCTACTCTCAGGTCAAAGAGACATATTACTGAAAAAAAAAACAAAAAAACACTACTATTAATTTTAAACAGCAAATTCCCCCTTACTCCTTCTAACCTTCAGTACTGATATTTCTGCGGTTCATGTCTTGGGGAGTTCCACAGTCGATGAGGACAATCAAAAAATAACTGATGCAGTACCGTCATTTGTTTGTAATAACATCATCATTACCTCCCTCAGTAACATTTTTTTCTGTAGAAACCCAGTTTCCCTCAGGGTGTAACCTGTTTGTTTATCACCACCCCAAGACGAGCAGTTTAGGACAACATTCGTAATTTACTAATTGGAGTGTGAAATTATACAGAGTCTTTCATTAGAAAATGCCATTGCACAAATAGGGGAGGAGAGGATCAAAGATTTATGGTTCAAAAATGCTGCGTTACCAGAAAAAAAAAAAAAAAAAAAAAAAAAAAGTGCAATTTTTACCTCCTCCCTTGCCCGTATCGTCGCAACCCCATTTCCCACTCCTCCACAATTCCCCTAATGATCGTAACAGGCCTTAGAGCCCATAAATCTGAACGGTAGGGAAACTAAGTGTCTCATCATTATGCAGCCTCCACCTATCCGCTCACAGAGCGTCCCTGTAAGGCCCCCAGGACAGCAGCGGCACTTGTTTAAATCCAATCTCATTTCACTGAGCTCTTCATCACTTTTTTTTCTCCCCCCCCCCTACTGCACCTAATGACGTCCCCGTGCCATATTGTTGTCTTATGTGTAATGGGGATAAGCTGAATTGCTCTTCTGGTTGACTAATGGTGATGGCTGAGTTAAGTTGACAGGGTCATTTTCAGCTGAGGTAATGTTGTTGCTGGCACTTGCTCCCCGAAGAAGTTTGCGCGGGTTATGAAGTCTTGCTGGAGTCGACTGTCGGACAGCTGTCACCTTGACAGCAGGACCGGGGTTCAAGCCCACATCTGTCTGTGCCTATGAATAGATTGCTTTATGTGCGCCATAAGAATAAATACAGAGCAACACTGAGTTGGATAAGTCAGAATTCTGTTATCCATCAGTTTTACTATCACCATATCGACCGAGGATATACTTTCTCTTTTGTTAGACGGTGTGTTTTGTAGTTAGGTTGCTGCGATGTTCCCTCGACATAACAAGGTGACTCAAAACTGTAAGAACAGTTATTGTAGGAAACCACAGGCGGCTCCTCAGGAACGAATGAAGGCCTTGGAATGAAAGCGAAACTAGTCAGACAAAATGTACTCTCTTTGCTTTGGGTGTAATGGAAGATAGAAGAGTTTCCCTTTTTTTTTTTTTTTTTTTTTTTTCAGAACAGAGAGTCTCGAGCAAAACCGGACAATGTTTAGTTCCGACACTTCAAGGGCGACAAAACTGCCCGGTGGATAGTTGTTTATATTTGATTCTGGAGGCTTTGCAGGGATCATAGAGAGACAGGTGCAAGGCACATCTGGATAAGCTGGCTGAGTCTGTCAGGGTCTTAGGATTTGGACGGGGTGTTAGGAGTCTAGAGAGTTAGCCTGGAAAATGGAAGAACGCTCTGTCGAGGAAAATGGGCAAGTAACTTTGGCTGCCCGGGTTGTGATTGCAAAACACTCACGGGAGGACTTCAGCTCTGCTAATTGCCACACGGTGGGCCATTATTGAAATAATCTGCCATTCCTCTCACTGGCTGTGCTGTTACACACACATTGTACAGCACATGCAGGTATACGCATGTACATACACACACGCTTACGCTCTTACGGGCATATATACAGTCATGCGCACACAAATTGCACACATGCACACCAGCACAATCAGGCTGCCTTAGATTTTCAGTCATTTCAAACCCTACACACATCTAAAGTAATGCATCTGAATGTCAGGGCTCCCAGATGAATTGGATATTTTCTCAAATCCGGGCTCCCAGGGGAAGCACGAGCCCACCTAAAATGAGAGAGGAAACCACATAACTGCCTCTCTGAGAGCCACACAGTCCCTCCAGTCCTTCAATATGCAAACATTGTTTGACTTAATCCACCCTAATGATGCAAATTTATGCTGTTAATTATTTCTAGCCGAATCGTATCCTCACTAAACGTTTTCAGAAATGCAATGGGGACATCAGACTCAATAAAATGTTCGGTGAGAGAGGGGGGGAAGACACATTATTCAGGATTATATTTTTTTTTTCCCCCCTCTCGTTCTTCCTTTCTTTTTTCATTTGCATTGACAACATGAAAATAATTAGCATTTTCCATTTTGTAACATCCCTAATATAGGTAATGTTATTGTCTGCGGGTATAGATTCTGGTGTTGAAGGGTCCTCTTCAGATAAGCTCTTTTAATTCAGACCTTGTCTAATAGCTGGCAGTGAATCTATATCCCCAAGTGCTATGCTTTCAGGATCATCCCGTGTCATTGTAATCCCCAGATGACACCTTTTTGCCTGCTAAATGTGATTCTTCATTTAAACCGCTGATATATGACATCTGCTGGCTCTAAATAGATGTGCTGGTGTAGAGCACTACAGAGTAAACTGGTTTGCTGGTGAGTAAAGCTCTCGTTATGAGGGAGAGATAACAACCAAAGTACTACAGAGTGGCTCCATGCGAGGCCACTCACATTCTTTTTGACATCCCACTTAAGCAGTTAACCTTTGTTCCCATAATTTTAAATGGCACCACTGAGACTGAACCAAAATACCGTCCACCATCATTATAACCCGTTGCCTACGAGATCACCTCAAATCGCCTGCAGTCTCCCTCCTACTACAATCTGCACCTCTTCCTCAATAATCACATTTGGCAGTTGTTACTGCTGATTCATAAATGTCTCCACTGTCTCCGCAGCACGCCGCATCCTTTTCAACCGGCCCCCCCTTATGATATCAGCCTTGAACATGGTGGCTCTTAATGGTTGTTCACAAACAGAAATGGCTCCTTCATGTCTATTACGGCCTAGCCATGTCCGGCCCCATCGACAGATCCACTTCCAGCCATCGCGCTGCCCCCCTCTCCAAGGTGGAGTTGAGCTTGAGCCAAAATGGGCGCTCAGCTGCTGCAGTGCATTTCTCAAGTCACTGACTCTCCAGATGGCAGGTATCTTTAGTGCTCAGCTCACTTGTCACTGAGCTGCGACAGCTCGGCCGCGCCTCATCTGGCTGGCTGCAGCGCGCCCTCGCAGGATTCTTTTAATGGACTTTAATTTGAGACACATGATCAGGACAGCACAGACACTGCACTCGCTACCACAATGGAGATAATAGGGCTCTTTTCTTTGTGCATATGGGCATTGTACTTTAAACTGTAATTATAGCTAATTGGAAGAAACTCATCGCCAGAGGCCCTGGTTGAGGAGAGTTACTTTTGAATATTTGTATTATGAGGCTCTTTTGTTCGTGCGCACGTGGCATGTGTAAATCAAAGCAGCGTGTGGCTTTTCAGTGAACACATCAGCCAAGACGTATTTAAAAAGTGGCCCGTGCTAGGCACATGGATGCTACCCGCAGCGCTAGATCAACCAAGTGTAACAGGGAACTGAGCGCACACCCCGCCATCATCTGCCGCCGCAGGACACATGGTGTCTCTGTGAACGTGAGCCAACTTGTGCTGCAGTTTGAAATGCTGCTGTCATTTGTTATGTGTCAAAGGTAGCATAGATGGTGTTTCAAGGATGCACTGAGAGAGCCCAGAAGAGGCGATGCAGTCTGTAAGTCAGCGCCAAGACAGAAACAATCTATATGTTAAGGACCCCGTCCACTCAAAACTGTGTTTTTCTTATGTTTATCTCCCCCTAAAATGTCTGACCTTGACTATACTGACTTGTATCTGTGCAAAGGTTGCCACTGGAGAGGTGTTTTCACAGTCCTCTACTGAAGGTGTGTGTGCATGCCCCTAAAAAAAAAAAAAAGCCCCTAAAAGACCAATCCTGCTGACTGACGATCATGGTGCTGGTGCTGGACTGCTGGTCGTGTTTTGGTTTCAAAAAAAAAAAAAAAAAAACAACTTGAAATGATTCACTGTAGTTTAGAGATTCATTAAGAAAGAAAACAAAACTTTTTTTTTTTGTTTCTCACAGATAGATTACCATTTGTGAAAAAGTGGGAAATGTTTGTACTACAGCGGCAGGTTATCCACACATTGCACAGGCACAATAGCAGACTACACAAAATATACCTATCAACCTATCATATATCTATATATCTTAATTTCCATAATTACCTGACGCCCGGTACTGGGGGGCAGAGACTGTCATGGTTAGATTATGAAATGCGGCATAATTTCATGAGTATAGCAGGACGGGACTTCTGTGTTCTGTGATTATCTCTTTTTTTTTTTTCTTTCATGGTTAGATGTTCAAATATGGTACAATATTCAGGACTGTCGTGGGACAGGACCCTAACCCATGTTCTGTGACCAAAGCTCTGGTAATGAGCCAGAGTGCGTGCAGGCAGGGGGGGTGGGCAAGGACTATTTGCATATTCATAGCTTTGTGCAATTTTAATGAGGGCAGAGTTTAGAATTACATTCAAAGCACAAGGAGATTTTTTTTTTTTTTTTCATGGGAAAAACTTCTAAATATGTAATACTGATGAACAGTTATTATTTTTAGGTGCTTAATAAATGACTATAGGAGGACTTTAAGTATGAGTGGCTGGTGTTTGACACTGATAATCATGTAGGATGATTTTATTTTTAAATTGTTGAGCATGTACAAGTAACAAGTGGTTGAAAAGCATACAGTGATACATCGTGATGTGTTTCTTTTCTCTTTGTGAAATATATTATAGGGCAAAGTAACCCCTGGTAGAGGGTGGGAAAAAAAAAAGTTTCAAAGCAGGTTAAATCCTGAAGCATTTTCAGGCATGCACTTGCCTCAGTGAGAAACACCGAAAGCACCCACTGCGATAATAAAAACTGTGGATCTGTAAGTGGGCGTGCTATGTGTACAGAATAAAAAAAAAAAATACTGCTCGCAATATTCCCCTGCATTTACAGTACAAGATTATGATCACATATAATAAGTGCTGGTGATTTGCTGCTGGAATTGCATTATCCATCTTAATCGCCTATGGAACACATTTTGCCTCTCGGCTTAATAATATGACACTTTGAAGGCAGCAGCATCCTAGAAGCATAATGATGATCTTTGATTTAATTTGCCATTTGTTTTTCTTTCAAGCCACACAGTGAAACTCATTGGTGATATTATCAGACGTGTAAATTATGGGCCCTCTTTCCATCGACTGTGCAGCGTCTGTCGTGGAAAAATCGAGAGCGCCTTGGAAAAGTTCTTGTTTTTGCTTGAAATGAGGGTTCGTGTCATGTTTTATAGGCTGTGCTGGTTTCCCAAGGGCCCATGAAAGTCATCCGCACCGGTGCTAGAATTCAAATCAGTCCAGATGCTGCACAGTCCCACAGCGCCTTGCTAGGTGCGCAGCATCAACTGTTGTAGTTGAAGTTACTGCACTCCTGGAATAATCAGCATAAGCACATCATTCACCAGTGCACTGTCAAGGGGGATAGATTCACTCAGCTGTATTGCTAAACTGTGCTTAGGCATCTTTCAGTACTGTAACATAGCTGACATTTTATTAGGTTTGGTTTTACTATGGAGGGGAATCCTGATGACTAGCACTAAGCTACCCATGGAATGCATCAATTTGATTGGTGATTGAATCAATGACTGGTGATAGACTTAACTAAACTAAAGCTAGTCATCAACATCAACAGCATCAACTGAAGTCAGGGAGAAGACAAGACAGAAATGGATGTATACAATAGGAAGACTTTGCCTCACTGCTCTCCATCTTAACAGTTATATTCTCATATTTAATGTTAAAATCTTATATTTATTGAAACAAAGGGGATAATCAATAATCTCACTTGTCTCCAACCCGAAATATGTTGAAACAAGGCAGAATGAGGCAGATCAGCCCACTAGTATCAAGAAATTGACACTTAAATCAAGAAAGTTTGGGGACCATGATAATTAGCACTGGAAACACTGGCATATTGTTTTCACTTGTTTTTAGGAAGAAGAAAAAAAAAACAGGAGTTTGAACACTGAATGTTAGAAAAAAATTACTTGTTGAGTTAGAGATTTTTTGCTGTCTGTTTTGTTGATTACAAGGATTATGTAAATTTAACAATAACCACCTACGTAACTATGTTGATCAGAATGATTGAATTGCTTCTTACAGTATTTGGATGGTAGCTAAATACTGCTCAGTAAACTTGAGAATACCCTATAAAACACGCTGTTCGTGGTATTAACTTTATGCAGTGGCCTTATTTTAACTTTTTCTAATTGCTTGTCTTCACAGTAAAGATGCCTGCTGATCACAAACAAACAATGCATAAAACTGAATACCTAGCTCGCTGTCCTTGAAGTTAAATTAACTGTAAAGAGACCAAAACAGGTGGCTTGCATTTTTTTTTTTTTCTTTTTGATTAAAAACTGACAGACTTGGGAGGCTCATAGATCCCTTGCTGGACCCGAAGTGAAAAAAAATGCCAAAATGGTGAAAGACAAATGCAAGACAGTAATGTGAATGTTGCCTAGAAATACTGTATGCAGGCTAAGTGGTCGATGCCCAGATGACTGATGCACTGACTGACCTGAGTCTGGCTCCTGATGCCCTTGTCTCACACCATGAGGGGGGGAAAAAGTGCAGGGCTGTCAATATGAACAGAAGGCTGCTCTCTCGAAATTTTTGTGAATTTCAGACATCTTGAGGGTACAAATTTTTCCATCTGACGGTAAAGATGCAGCGGCGAGGGAAGGGAGAGGGTTGTACTTTGAACTCCAATTCGGATAGCCTCCTGGTCAAAACAATCCAGATGGTTCATTTGCATACACCTTTCCTATACCTCCCTCCATGGGATTGTCCCCGCTGCAGTGCATTTTCCAGGCCCCATAAATTCTGGGGGGATAAAAACAGTCCTCCCGTTTCCTCCTCTATTGGATATGCCAAGGCGATGCCAACTGAAGCAGTTTGATTTAGAGCACTGTACATAGATGCATCAAGAATTTATAGGAGACTTAATTGGGAGGTATAAAAGTGACTTATAGTAATTGTGCAGGACACAGGGGCCTATAACGCCGCAGTTATCATTTCCATAACTCCCAAGTCTTGATTTCTCCTCACAGAACTTTTATGTGTTGTGGTGCTGTTTGTGCTTTGATGTTAATGAGCGAGGCTTTTGTGGTAGCAAAATGTTGCCCCTGCAATACTGCACCAAGCAGGCTGCAAATGAAATAGGGCAACACAAGAAAAAAAAAAAAAAAAGCTGTGGAATAAAAAAAAAAAAAAAAAAAAAAAAAAATCTGTTTTCCTTCCTCTTACTACAGTGTTTCATAGCAAAGATATCAATAGAGCTTAAGCGCATTATCCTAACCACGGGGCAAAAGCCAGAAAGAAATTGGCCCCAAGAGTTCCAAGCAAAAGAGCGTTTGTTAAAAAAAAAAAAAAAAAAAAAAAAAAAAAGTCTCTCATGGAGTGCAAGTGTGGGTGGTTCCAGTGCTTTCTCTGTGACTCAGTTCACTTGAATGTATCCACCCCCTTTTTTGCTCTTGCCTTGTTTTTCCATTTGTCAACCACGGAGCTAATCAAAAGGTCCTGTTGATTGTTACCCTTTAGCAAACTGTAAATGAGGCCTCCTGTCACTAATTGGTAGCACGAGTCAAACAAATTTTGTCGTCTGCTGTGAGAATGATGTTCGCTTCATTTTTCTCTCGCTCTACATCTGTCTCTCTCTCTCTCTCTCTCTCCCTCCACGTTTCAGACTGCGGGCTCATCCTCAGCTCTCAGCGTGAGTCGGGGAGAGACGTGATTCTGAATTGTCTTCGCTGGTTTTGTCCGTGACAGTCATCATCTTTCCAGAAAGAGTGCATGGTATAGCAGCCACATTAGTCAGATCATATTACTCAGCAGCCAGGAGACACGTCTCGGTGGTGGTATACTGCTAACAAGTAGCTAGTCGGCAGAACAAGACTAGTGACAGGAGTTCAGTGAAGTGTGTGTGTGTGGCAGCAGGGCAGCCTTCTCTGAAACAATTGAAAGCCCGCATGTCAGTGTCAGAGTACAACACTGGCTGCCCACAGGGAATACATCTTTGCAGCATGCACGTCTTTTTTCCTCATTGATTGCGAGGGTAGAGAGGCACTGTTGCACGGTCATGATAGTTGCCTAACACCAAGAATGTTTTCAGCACTCGGCGCGCCAAGCCCTGAAACTTATCTTTTTCTTTTCATTCATATTTTATCTTGAGCCAAAGTGCACTTCCGCCAGGCTTGAAGCAGTTGGATGGCACCAGCGAAAGCAATAACTTGCATTTTCTTCAAGCGTATGCGGAGCACCTCTGAACAACAACAACAACAACAACAACAACAACAACTAAACCAAAAAAAATAGCTTACAGGCCGCAAGAAATTCTTCATCTTTCAACAGTCGATGCTCTCTGGTGGGAGACAGGAATTGGAATCATGTCATTTAGGTTCCTTCCATGTTTGATTTTACCACCTGTGGCCAGGCCAAGTGATTAGGACACCTGATTCTGATCATTTGAATGGGTGAGCGAATACTTTTGGTAATATAGTGTATGAACATTTTAAAAATAAAATTAACGCTAAGGGCAACACTGTGGCCGCAAATAAGGCGAGAGAGGAGTTCTGGCGATTAATTTCAAAGGAAGCACAAAGGTTGGGGATTCTGTCACTGTTGTAGCCATTTTAAATAATTGCTGCAATATTCATTCAGTATTATGAATTTTAGTTTAGAAATCTGTAACTTCAGTAGCTTTATGGGAGTGTTGCCTAGGAATTGGAGGTAAAAACTGAGGTGAAGTCAGGTGACTGAAGGTGTGTGTGGGTGAGTCTAGCAGTGTCGGACGGAGCTGGCGGTGGTTACCATGGTTACATGACAATTTTGACCACTATTTACGCTGCTTAGAGCTCCTTGTCAGTAGTTTCAGATAATTGTTCGTTTCATTTGAAGTTTAATTAGGATTATGGAGCCATTTCTGTTGATGTTTGTTTGCTCTTTTTTTGTGAAATCTTTTTTTTCTAAATGGGAATAAGTGGCGTTTGGAGTGCGTTTGAATCACCGCGGGCTGCTCCCGTCCAATCATCACCTTTGGATGCCGTGACAGTCACCGTTGTAATAAAAGGGGTTTCCTTTAAAAAAGTAGGCTGCTATAACAAAGTCTGTGATACAACGGAATATTTCTAACAAACGTGAAGTCTGTGCACCACTAATAGTATACCTGCATTGTGCATATGTGCCACCAATCACCGGACAAAAATTACTTTGTGATTTCACCTGGGTGAGATAGCGTCGCTTTTATAGCTAGGCGGGGTTAAACTTAGCTCATAACCTGGTTGGGACCAGGTTATGAGTTAAGCACAAGTTACCATGGTGATCTAGCTGGGTTAAAAGAGAGCCACCTTCGTGATACAGGAAAGCCTGGCTTTAGACTCAACATTCCTTGCTAACCCACTAAACCTGCTTCGTAGTACACCCCTCAGGTAAATGTTCTCCGCGGTAAAAGATGAAAAAACAAACAAACAAACAAACAAACAAAAAAAAAAACTGTTGAACTTTGTAGGCATGGATTATACCAGTGCATGAACCTTGTGATTTATCCCCCATGCAGATATATTCACACTTAGACATGATTTGAAATCCAATATCCCTGCTTAACTCCTGCCAGTAAAACTGAAAACTCTTAAGCAAAACCTGCTTATTTCTTGCAGCATACCTGAAACTGTTTGACGGCTGAAACTGATAAAACCACCGTTTCCAGGTTTTAGAAATGGATTTCCTGGGACCCGCAGTCGTCTAAGACCTTGGCTACGCTCTAAACCACAGGGTGCAGCGCTCTCCTGGTTTTTATCACACCTTGCGTGTAAACAATGTAGTTGTTCAGCACATTTCCCTGAATACAGATTAGAATCAATTATTCCTAAGGGAAGGCGAGCGACTCACACTGTGCGATGGCCTCGCTGGCCCCTGCGCACCCTTGGATGTTTTTGTTTTTGTTTGTGCATACTCAAGCCGTGGTTGTCTGCTTGACATGTTTTCCGAGTGCCACGGTGTCCCCCCGTCGGAGCAAGCATGACTCGTCTATTTTGCTCGCAAAGCTCAAATTTATTCTTTAAAATGCAAATAGGGTTGGATGTATGCACACAGAGCCTGTACAACCTAGACCAGGGGGTTCCAAACTTCTTCATGCCAGGACCCCACATGTAGATAGATAGATAGATACTTTATTCATCCCGAAGGAAATTCCCAGTTTTCAGCAGTATCCACAGATTACAAGATTAAATAAATAAAAAATAAAGACTAAGAGATGACACTAGAGATCTAATCTAATGTAGAACGACTATTTGTGTTGAGACCCACCAGATATTTCTTTTGGTGCAAAAAAGTCATCAAAAAAGGTGTTCAACTTTCAATGCACTTATATCCATCATTACATCGAATTCTTAGCCTATATGCCATTGTCCAACATTATTTTATATTCAATATGAGCAAAAAATCAAATTTCTGATCATGTGTTTCTGGTGAATCCAATACTACCACAAACCACCTTCTCTAGGCATAGAGCATACCAACATCTGTGATTCTACTGTAATCTGTAATTCTTCTACCTTTGGCAGTAACTACAAATGGAACTAATTACGTTGTCAAATAACGCAGTAACAGTGACTGAAATTTAAATGCTTACTTGACAAACATTGCTAATTCTGTGGATTCTGTGGATTTTACAGTTGGTAATCTAACTTAAATTGACCCTACGGTGGTTTGGTGAATGAGTGAATCAATCAGTCGGCATTGCCAACAGTTCAGGCAATGTGAGCTTTCTGTCCAGGAAATATGGAGATTATTTTTCCCTCCTCGATATCAAGGACAAAAACATAGTGGCGAGTTGCAGTGTGTGTGCAAGAGTGAGACCTTTATCCACAGCAACAAATAGTCAGTCTAATCATCTGAAGCACCGAGTAAAATAACACCCCTCTACACAGCTAATCAGAAAAGCCCCCATGGCTGGCTCCACTGACCGAGGAGGATCTATTCCACCCAAACAGCCAAGGCTTGATTTTAAACCCAAGAATTAGTCTGCACAGTCTCTAAACCAGGCAGAACTAAACAGTCTGATTGCCAGGTATGTTGTCGAAGACATGCGACCTATGTCAGCACTTTACTTTGTTGCCTGCAGACAACTATTCAGCGAAACACCAGTAACAAGTAGCCTGTGTGTGCATTAAGGAGAGAACTGAAGCAGACATTTCGAAGCATCACAAAAGTTACTTTCCTTAGTAACTAATTATGTTTATACGCAATACTTAGTAAAGCAATCCAATTACCTTTGAGAGAGGTAACCAGTACTTGTAACTAATGACTAATTTTCAGTCGTTTGCACAACACTGTTGGCTATAAAATTATGATAATGGTGTTTGAGCCTTATCATAGTTTTTAGACAATGATCTTGGCTGTAAAATGCTGTCAGACAGCTGAGAGGACTGCTATCATTCTCCAGCCAATGGCGCTTATTGCAGGGCATCATGGCCCATTGTCCTTTGGGTGGGCTGATGGATGTAGAAAATTGAGCCGGCATTGCATATTTTATGTTTTATAGCACTTCTCATGCAAATGCAAGTACAGAGACACTGATTATATAGGACAGAGTTTCCAGTAGAGACAGCTTGTAAAAAGTGTCAACCAGTCCTCCAACACATATAACCACACAGACTGTTTGTTCCAGCCCCCTAATGCAAAATAAAAAGACTGATCCCTGAGTGACCAATGAATGTCAACCCACTAACTAGCAAGCTATCCATTAAAAACACTCGGTTAAGGTAAGGAAAAGGTTATTGGTAATCCTAACCCTAGGGAAAGGTTTGTCGTAATGGTTAAGTTATCCTCTATTATTATTAACATCAGTAAATGTTAGCTAATTAATTATAAAATGTAACCACTGGTTGTATTAAGATGCTGTACAAATGCCCTATGGGGTCATTTTTTTTTTACGGAGTACAGTCTTAAAAGTGCACGTCGCTGCATCTTTGACCGGATCACAACTCGCCCAGCAGCGTTTGCAAATCCCACTCAGAGGTCAAGGCAACCAAAGTGTTTTCGAACTCCGCCATCAACATAAACAGATTAGTTTAACTGCGATTTGTAATGCCTCCATCACCATTTGAGCCGCTGTCCTTTGGCGGCTTCCTTGGCCGTCACCCGACTCCGTCAGCGGCACGGTGGCTCGCTGGCTGCGGTTTTGATTTATCGACACGAGTGGGGAAACTATGAAGCTTACTTTGTGACAGCTCAGAAGCTTTAGAATTTAAGATGTCATTGAACTGATGAATGGCGAGAGGAGAGGTTGAGTTTACCCAGTGGCGTCGTATGTCACTGTCCAGAGTGATGAGAGACCCTGCCTCGTGTCCCTGCTGCAAAGGCCCCGGGCTCGACCGGGGCCCCTTCCTTCACAGAGTTGGGCGAAATCAAAGTTGTTACAGCATATGGGTATTAAACGCCTACAGGTCTATTAGTTGCTGTTCCACTTTAAAAAGGTTCAGACAAATGTTTGCTCACGGCCAACACTGGATCCGGGCATAAGACCACAGACGGGACACAAAGATGGATGTTTTGGTTTATGCCATTCCTTGTCATTGTCAAGGGTGCATTGGATACTACAAATAGACACATGGCCTTTAAGTGCTGATTGTATGATGGAATGATTTTATGATGAAGCATGATGCCCATATGCGCAATCTGAAGAACGATGCCAAGAAGCAAATTAGAATGAGATTATGGCAAGAATCTGATAGACGCTGTCTGTAAAGTCTTGCCGTGCATGTTTCGAGAACATCGGCGATGTCATTTTTTAAGAGGGAAACGCACCTGCTGACCTAAATAGATTTTTTTTTTTCGTGCCAAGCTGACAAATAAATTTGCTTCGGTTGACAAATGTGTACCCTTTTATCAGAGTGAGTGTCAGATTTGCTGTGATAAAAGGTAACAAGTAGGAACATTAGCATAGAGCTCAACTGAGGCCACCGACTCAGTGTGTTGGAAAGGAAATAACAAAACACATACACAGCAAGATATAGGGAGCTGTTTCCACAACATCAATCAGTATAATGGAGGGAAATGCACCCTGGCTATTAATTATTTGCCCGAGCACTAGAAAATGTAATTAGTCCGTTGAAATTGGGCCATTGCCTCCATGTTGTACACCTACATGTCAACAAGGCTATATATTGTCCCTTGCATTCGTATGAACTCATTCTGTAAGACCTTGGATTTGTTTTTCAATCCCTGAGATCTGGTGCTGAAGGGATGCTTATTCTGTCCAGCTGTTATTAATATAAAAGCACTCTAAAAAGCACTGAATCCCGCTAATCACGCCCAATGTTTTGCTGATCACGCTAAACGTAGCCGCGTTAATGTCTATATCTATTTCGCTCACTCCTTTTATTTATTATTCCCACAAAGTGCTTCCACCATATCTATGGCTCCAATTTGTAAGGTAAGAAGTGAATTGAGATGTCTATATTGGCTCGGAATGGCCAGCTGGTAATGATAATAGCAGTTCAACGCTACGTCAGCCTATCTTCCAATCATGCTTTATTGCCCCAGACTAACCTCAACCCTGGAATTATTCAGCCATGCCTCGAGCTTCTTTGTCACCGTTAGAACTTCTAAATCAGCCAGTCTAATTAGAGGCTCAACGCATGTAGAAACATTCATTTATCTCGCTAATGAGCCCGATTTCTTTCCTTTTCTCTGACGATCCTCACAGCTGTACAGCTCCATGGACTTTGGAAGGAAGTGGCAGCTGGTGCACGAGCACGTCACGCCAAACAGGTTCTACTGGTGAGTCGTCTCGTCCCGTTGCGCCCACCTCTCTCCTCTTTTTCATCGGCCCTTCTTTTTTCCCCCTCATCCATTCTGCTCATTCCTCCTTATCTGGCTTTTGTTTACTCAGGAACGCAGGAACTATTGCTTGTGTTTTTTTTTGCACAAGTGATATTGATGACTTTGAACAAGGTGTGTGACTGACTGGTGATGCTGCTAAAGTTCTGCTCATTTTCTACCCCTGATACAATCAGGCGGAGATTAATCTCCTCCTCTGGAACAAGCTTTAGATGCAGCTTTGGCCATTTCACATTCCGCTTCATTTCTCATACATGGCACGCCCATATCAGGCGAACTGCTCATTAATAAAAAAAAAAAAAAAATCATGTTTTTTTTTTTTTTTTTTTTCATCAACAGGAGGAAAGGGAGATTTCCACATATGCATGCATACAGAGATACAAGCATACATACAGTATGAGGTGCTATGACTAATAATGGACCCGGGACGTCCCTGTCGCCTCTCATCCAATCACGTCTGCTACTTACTCTCCCCCTGCAGTGTGCCTCCTATTTGAAAGTGCACACTCATCACAAGCGTAGGCCCGGATCTATTCCAGCTCATTGCTCCTCGCTCTCTCGGAGGTGACTGGGGTGCGCCCGGGATCGCCGTTGGCTATATCCACCATAACTTGCATAAATCTGAAGCTACGTCCATGGTATAGTAGTATAATCCTAAATAATGTGCGCAATCCATTGCTGGTTTGCCCTTCACCGCCAAAGCCCCTTCAAGGACATCTAAACTCTGGCCCTCTAGCGCTGGCTAGGCAGGCCTCCAGTTGGCTGCATTCAGACAATAGCTGCCTCAGCCCCCGAGGAATGAAACACTGCCATAATAGGAAGGCTGCATCCGTCCAGTGTAATCCACAGCCATGGAAATGAACAAGAAAGCAAGATTTTGCCTCCTGATGTAAAAGTGCAGTAACTCGTAGTCAGAGAGTGACCCTGGAGCTTGCTGTCTATGACATTTCTAGTGCGATGTATTTACACTATTGTGGTGTTCTTCTGGAAGGAAACAGTTGCTTGGGGCGTGCTTGGCATAATGTGACATTTGGGACACATTTTGGGGGGGAAAACTTTGCAGCACACCCCTTACCGTTAGTGCAGCCGAGTTAAAGTAAGCCATCTATAACTGGAGCAGAATGCCCCCACTGAGACTCATCTCCCTTCATCTGTTCTCTCCACCCCCCTCCCCTCCCCTCCCCCCCAAGTCCCCCAGCTCCTACCCCCATGGTCTTTTACTTATTTCTTTTCTCCATGCTCTCTCCTATCCACGCCTTTCTACTCTCTGCATAAAGCGCCTTTGTCTTATGCTTCTCTGTTCCTCTACAATCCCTCATTCTCTTCCCTTCTCCTTTCATGCAGGTCTGTATCAGGCCTGGATAAAGAACCAGATCTGGTCCACATGGAGGCTCACGCACCTGATGGAAGTAAGTCTCTCTTACATGTGCACGCACACACACATGTGCACGCTATGGTGATCAAACGGTGTCATAAGGCGGTGAAAGCACAAGTCACATGACTGACAGATATATTCATGTGTGTCGGAGGCTACGTTTAAAACGCGGCGCACAAACAAAAAGACTGGGTGCACCCCACTATTTCAACTGATTTATGCCGGTGTAAAACATCTGTGAATAAATACAATCTTCATTAATATATAATGATTTGTATATGAACACTGACATTTTTTAAAATATACATTTCAGTATAAATCGCTTGCATAGCTTAAGGCATACTCACAGTGGTTCAGGTTTTGGTTGTGAATATATTTGTGAATCTCCATCTATTTAGAAGACTGGAGTAACAAATGCAAACTACGTTATGCATTTTGAAGTGACAGTTTCCCAGCCAGGCTCTCTAAAATATGATCTGAAAAAGTTGACATTAAAATCTAAAATTAGACAGAGCAAAAATGCTTTTATGATGCCTATAATGCTCAGGTTTTCTGTTTGTCACAGTAATAGAGGTATTCATTCAATTCTGTGTTTGGCATTGAGCTCATAGTTAGTGCTGCTGTTGCACTGGATTGCATTTTATTGAGAGCTGTTTCTACTATTCTGTCCCCTCATGTATATAAATAGGGAGGACAAAAGTTAGAAATACCTCTAAATATAATATAAATACATAGATATGTATATTATATGTATACACTTGCTTTCCACAAAAGTTGACTTTTGTGTGTCTTACGAAACAAAAGATCCTTTTCTTTTGCCCGTGCTTTTCAGAATTCCTCAGCAGTGCATCAAGTAGGCGTAAACGTTTGTGCTGTTTCCGCTGGAGAATCACATACAAGCATTCAGCAACTCTGTAGACCTGTCACCATGGATTTAAACTGCTGTTTTGTTAAAGTCAAATAACTCCCCTCTCTCTCCCTCGGTGCTTTGAATTGAAAGACAATTCAAACGGCTTTACATTAGGCTAGAAATAATAAAACGAGGAAGACATGAAATCATAATAATTCCAGCTGTGGCTCTGCAGGTTGCGGGCTATTTTCCATGATGTCATGCCACAGTCTGACTTTCCCTCATTAAAGCGGAACCCTTAGTGGGGCAATTTGAATACACTGAATAAATTATTTTATAGTAACAATGGTCATTTTTTTGTGGGCCTGCCATACTTTTACTACAACCTCTTGGGCTTTCATATTAATGTGTTGTGAAGGGACAGGTAGGTGAAGGAGCATGTTGGCCTGGTTTGTGCAGCAACAATGAAAGGTGAATTGTGCAGTGTCAGACTTCACATGTTCTCAGTATAGCTGCTGCACAGTGAAACACTTGCAGCTTTTGTGGTTAAAACTATGTTATGTAGATGTATACTGTGGTTAAAAATATAGGTAGTAGGTATATTAGACTTATATTCAACCATTTATTAACATTATTGAGATCCAACATTAATCTGAATACTCACTTAACCCTATAAAGCCTGAACTATGAAAGAATTGGCAGAAAATTCCATTTTTTTTTTTTAATTGAACCCTTTATTTAGTCCTATAACAAAATGTAAAAAAAAAAAAAAAAAAAAAAAAAAAAAAAAAAAAAAAGATTTTTCAAAAAATATGTTATTACATACGGGTTTTCTGTTGTATCATATATGACAGTACTTTAAGTGCCAATGGTATGGTCCAGGGTGAACAGGGGAAGTGTCCAAAGGTATACAACAGTATTTTGGTCAAATATTGATTAAACTGAAAGCGGAATGTGTTATTTGATAACATGTATCATATATGATACAAATGGCTTTATAGGGTTAATTAGTTTATATACAGTACAGGCCAAATGTTTGGACACACCTTCTCATTCAATGCGTTTTCTTTATTTTCATGACTATTTACATTGTAGATTCTCACTGAAGGCATCAAAACTATGAATGAACACATGTGGAGCTGATTGGTTCTTGCCATAATATGAATTTTAACAGTAGTCCAATAGGGCTGTCGGCTGTGTAGTAACCTGACTTCTGCACAACACAACTGATGGTCCCAACCCCATTGATAAAGCAAGAAATTCCACTAATTAACCCTGATAAGGCACACCTGTGAAGTGAAAACCATTTCAGGTGACTACCTCTTGAAGCTCATCGAGAGAATGCCAAGAGTGTGCAAAGCAGTAATCAGAGCAAAGGGTGGCTATTTTGAAGAAACTAGAATATAAAACATGTTTTCAGTTATTTCACCTTTTTTTGTTAAGTACATAACTCCACGTGTTCATTCATAGTTTTGATTCCTTCAGTGAGAATCTACAATGTAAATAGTCATGAAAATAAAGAAAACGCATTGAATGAGAAGGTGTGTCCAAACTTTTGGCCTGTACTGTATATGTATATATGGCCTACCCTTTGTGAATTGTAAATGTTACTCTTTTGAAAGCTGCACATTCAAACCAGGAAAACCCAAATACATTACAAGAGTGTAGACATGCTATGCAAATTCATGTTTGAGTGAAAATACTAAAACGTGTGAACATCCCACTGTGTTGGCATTTGTATAAAAATGACTGTGTGCTAATTGAAATTGAAAAGTAAGTGGTTTTATGTCGTTCCAAATCAGTTTACTTTTTTTTTTTCTTGAAATGACGGCTTACAGATACAAATAACTGTGTGTGTGTGTGTGTGTGTGACATACACTTCCGAGTCATGTTTTTGTCTCCCTATGACAGTGTGTGATCACCACACACTCACACACACACACACAAATTGAAAGAGGGAATTATAAAGAAGAAGAAAAAGCCGAGAAATCAAGTGAAAGGCGAAGAGAGAGAGAGAGAGTGATGATTTGTATAGAGATGAATTCCACAGCGAGCTTGGACTGCATCGCCGCAGAAGCAGCACTGGACTCCCCCCCACCCACCCCCCCGCTTCCGCCGCCCTACCCCTCCCACCACCAATAAATGCCCTGCATGATACTTGATTAATATGGCCTTTCTTCTCATTCCTCTCCCTCGCCGAATGTCAGCTCCATAACTCTGAATGGCATTACCACCAAGGTCTCCCATAGGTGAAATTGTTTATGCCAGGCTGCGATGTCAAAGCAGCCTGACTGTTGGAGATATAAGCGTTGCCTTTTTTTTTTTTTTTTTTTTTTTTTTTTTTTGGGTCCGGACAACGTGGGCATGATTGACAGGCGGAGATGGTAGTTTGCGGTATCTGTAGATGATAAGAGCAAGCCATGTGCTACAAAGTGAGGCAAATTAATCAGGCAAAATGTCAGGCGGCATTCATGGGTGGATTAGAAGCCTTGAGTTCATGTACGACACATAAATACGTCTCAAGTTTTTACCACCTCATTAATTATGTCTCACTGTCAAATCAAAGATCGCTAGACCCTGATAGTCTCCCTGCGCATATTAAGATGTAACACGGCTATACCATTAATGTATTATTGCTGTTTTCTCCCCATCTGACAGATGTGCAGTATGTCACATGCAGAGCTCAGATGTGCACGGAGCCCAATCGAAACTACCCGTTCTTCGGGTACATCGACATCAGCTCTTTGGTGGTTCAAGATGACTACATTTTCATACAGGTAGGGGCATGAATGGGAACAGACAGCTCTAAGGACTGGCTTAGCCATGATCTATTGTTATAAGTGCACATCATTAACCTTGAGTGAAATATTCATATGTTAAGTACAATGCTATTGATGTTTAAATATTTAAAGATTACGTAAAGATATGGTTATTAGTGCTGGTTGTCATGATTCGCCATTTTTATTATGAATACTAGTTCACCTTAGAGATGCTACATTACTGCTGGAATATTATAAATTCTACTGTCATACAAAGGACTGGGGTGCTGTATATCATTTAGATAAAAGAAGTTGGGTGACATAGAGAAAGGATGTAAAATCCTTATGTTTTAAACTTGACTGAATATTTGTGCATTGTTTCTCATTGAGGCCGGCGTAGTTCTTAATATTCATCCTAGCCACTGCCCAGCTTGTCATATTAATCATGATTTGTGTGAGAGAAAAATCTGAAATGGTAATGTCCTGAATTCCAAGTAACGTCGGTGCAATTTCTGGGTTGTATTTTAATTTTCTCTCCAGCGGGAATATTATTTACTTTGACATTGTGCAAATGAGGATTCATACATTTAAAAGTCAACAGGAAAAGTCAGCATAATTATGTCGCTAGTCCACCACAATGCCAGTTCTATACAAATTTAACTAAAACTTCTGGCGCTTGATGTCTGTTAAAGTATTGTCTTTTTTAGCACCTGAGCATAGGAAAAAGACTCTGTGGTTCCTCTTTCTTTTCACCTCCTCACCTCCTAAAAGTTTAATTTGCTGCAAAAGTGTCTATTAGGCCAGTGCAAGTTAGACTCTACTGCAGCTGCTGGTACCACCCCAACAGTCCTCCAGCAAACTTCCCTATTTCCACAACTCCACAGCCTCCACATTTAACCATCCCTGCTCCAGAGGCTACATGACGCATGGCCCCTAAAACCTCCACAGACCCCTGCTGCAGCAGTCCCTCCACTTCAAACTAATCACCATGATCCTCCAGTCCTCCACACGCTGACCCTGCCTGCCATTTCTCCACACCCTTCCACCAATGCAACCTCACACAGTGCTTTTATTCTGCTTAGTTGTATCCTGTTTTGATATATTTATTGTGACTCATACAATGTGTTGATTTTCATATTTTGTTTTGGATTTTATGTTTTGTCTCCATTGTAAATTGTCTTTAAAGTGACTGTTTCATTGGCCAAAAGTGTGTTAAACAAGTAAAAAATATTTTTGGTATAAAGTATATCAAGAAATTATACTACTACTACAATTACTACTATTGATTATTATTATTAATATTATTATTTTCATTATTATTACTACTACTATCAGTAGTAGCAGTAGTAATACTGTACATATTTAAATATCTAGTTTTTAAAATAATTCTAATGTTCATTTATCATCATTTCTTCTTCTTAATAATAATAATAGTTTTAGTACTAGTAATAGTATCTTTTTTTTATAATAGTAGTAGTAGTAGTAGTAGTTGTAATATCTTTATTTTTTAGTAGTAGTAGTTGTAATATCTTTACTTTTTAGTAGTAGTAGTAGTAGTAGTAGTAGTAGTAGTCATAGTATCTTTACTTTTCAGTAGTAGTAGTAGTAGTAGGATCTTCATTTTTCAGTAGTAGTAGTAGTAGTAGTAGTAGGATCTTTATTTTTCAGTAGTAGTAGTAGTTGTAGTAATATCTTTCTTTTTTTACTACTACTACTACTAGTAGTAATATATTTATTTTTTTAGTATTGGTAGTAGTAGTAGTAGTAGTAGTAGTAGTAATATCTTTATTTTTTTAGTAATAGTATCTTTATTTTTTAGAAGTAGTAGTAGTAGTAGTAGTAGTAGTAGTAGATGTGGTATTTCTGCTGTTGCCTTTGCTGTTACCAGAGCTGTTCCATGCTGTTTCGTACTGTGGAGCACAGTGACTCACACACCTACTTACCTGAGCTACATATAGGCGAGTCCTCCCTCCCAGTTCCACGCTGGCCCTGGCAGCAGATTAGACAAAGAAATAGAACTGTTCTGTAAAGATCCCTCAGTCCTGTTTGACCTCTTAGAAGTCTTTCAAGTAAACTCACAAGCACTCAACCTAAACCTCCCCTTCAATTCGAGCACCATCACGTTTTAACATATTGCGTCACAGACGAAAGATCCTGAAAGGGATGAGGGGAAAAAAAATCAATCATACCAATTCCTCTTAAAGTTCAAACCGCCTCTGGTTACCCCGCCATCGATCTCCTGCTTCTTCACTCGATTGCATGTGGGACCGTTCTGCGGTGCTCACTGCTAGCCTGCTATATTTCCTCTCAGAGCTCGTTTTCTCTCTTCTGAGTCATTCGGAGCACTTACAAGATCAGAATTGGTCCTGTCATACAACATTTATAGTGATATCGTTTCCCTTAAACCAGAAGTCACAGGTTTGATTTGAAGAGTTTCCTCCAATGAAATTTTAAATTGGTAGTAATAGGGAGGAAAAGTAGATTATTAAGCTGCATTCTCACTGTGTTTTGTCTTTGTGTGTGCATGACAGGGTGTGAAATGCTTGAATACCATTGCCTCAGGGCTAATGATGAAGTCTCTAACACCATCCAGCTCGGTATTTTTCTGCTGCATAAGCTAAGGGCTAACAACTTGGTGTGTTTGCACAGGGTGTAGATCATTAAGGATGACTTTCCTCTGGACAGGAGTTGAGTTTTGGTTTGGCAACTTAAAGATTTCTCTTGACAAAGAATAATGAGGCTATTGATTGTCCTATACGATATTTACCAAAGTCTACTTTGAGACCACTAAGTGCATCGACACCTAGAGAGGGCAGCATCCTCTGAATACAAGCCAAGAGATCACTATCAGTGGCCGGGCCAAGAAAAAGCAACCTGGATACCTCGCGCGCTGCAATGCCTTGGAAAAATACCGGGCAGAGAGAAATGGTTATGTACGTTCACTCACCAGTTTAACTGATTGGGGGAAAATATGATACTCGTTACACTTGAGGCCTTGGCGCAAGCTTTCCTCAGCATTTGTCCAGTTCCACCTCAGCAGTCTGAGAGAAAATGTGAAAATAGAGCAGCAGTGGGCCGATAATTTAGCGGGGAAAAAAAAAAATACTGTTTTCTGCACAAACTGTACTGAAACTAAAATGACACCTAAGCAGCACTGCCAGATAAGAAAGGAAGCACTGTAAGGCATAGGCTTATGTTAAATGAACTGCCCCTTGTCTTTATAGGTTCCTACATCTGGACGAGCCACCTACTATGTGTCCTACAAGAGAGACCCATTTATACAGATCAAACTGCCCAAATACTCTCTGCCTAAGGTAAGTCACAGCAACACTTTCCATGAATCATACAAGTCAGTTACGGATTCAGAATGGTCAACAAATGATTGCGGTTATTTAGTCAACATTATTATTCTGCAAACCTTTGGTTTTGACATTGGGGAATTCAACATAGAATACTAAAAATCAATGAAATTGTACTGAATCAGGTGCATGACCAGTTTCCTATCTCATTCAGTTGTTTTTCCTTTCAGTGCTGATGTGTTTCCTGCTCATTCTTTTACCAGTAGCACATCATTCAGAGTGAGCTCCTCAGTGAGCCGCTGTATACCTTACAACGCGTCATCAGACATTTGTATTCACACTACAACGCTGATCCCATGACCAGCCCCAAAGGGTCAGCATGTTCTAATCCGTCACCTCTCAGCCTCCAATCATAACTCCTCTTAATCTCTGCCCACTCTCTGATAGGATTTACACATCGTCAGCACTGATGAGAAGCAGGTTTTTGCGGCGGTGCAGGAGTGGAACCAGAATGACACCTATAACCTCTACCTGTCTGACACCAGAGGGATCTACTTCACACTGGCCATGGAGAATGTCAAAACTACCAGAGGGATAGGGGGGAACCAGATGCTGGACTTGTACGAGGTACACGCCTGATAAATGTGCCTGCCCTGCAAGGATACAAAAAGTTTTCACAGAATTCAATAAAAAGTGGTTAGTTCTCTCTCCTGCCATACATGCATGTAGCAGCACTCAAAAATTTATATAAACAGTTGAGCACTGGCCCTAAAGAAGTCTATATTTTCTTTATTTTTTGAAGCTTGGGGTTAAAAGTAACAAGTGATACTTACTATCTTACAATCCCATAACAACAAATGACCATAATATATCTGCGGGGGTATGATAGGGTTGTAGATCAATACTTGTGACTCAGCTATTACCTCAGCAGAAGCTGAGATTTCTGGCTGTAGAACTCTCTTTACAGTTCTGCTTTGGAACAAAAACTGCTATTCCCACCACCGCCTCCTCACATTTTCAGCTGTTCAATGATATTTCTTTCTCAAGCCAATAAAGCAAATGATATTATTACAGTGTTTCTGTGATCGGTGGCATAAGCACCACCTGTGCAGTCACAGAGGATCCCAGAGCTCCAAAGGGCCCATTGTCCATTCAAGGAATCTGTAATGGCCACCATATTGGGTTTACCTTCCGGGTGTGTGTTGGGCAGCAGCACTCCACGCTAAACTGAAGGGATGACATTTTGAACACAATCACCTGTCAAGATGGTGAAAGTAAGGCTCGGCTTGAAAATATCTATTTTTTTTTTTTTTTAAAGGGACAGGTCACCCATTTTGAAATCAAATGGCATTATTTCACTACCCCTGTAGCTGTTACGTGGGACAGTAGTTTCAGCTTGGGAAAGGGGTGGGGGGAGGGGTCGTCCCCTCAATGTTAGGAGGTTTACAGTTAGCATTTGGAGCATCTAGACAATATCCAGCACTCAGTAACAATAAGAGAAAAATGGTACTACTACTGTACTACATAACAGTGAAAATAATATAAGTTTTTCCAAAGAGGGTGAATTATGCCTTTAAGAAGGCGTGATTTAGCCCGGGAAAGTTTGAAAAACAACTGAGGTTAATACGGTAGTATTGCAGTAATGGTTTAAATGAGTGCATACATGCAAGGATTTCCCCTAGAGAGTGTGCTGTAGTTGTTTTATATGGATAGGTTTCATTATGGTTTGTGGTCCTTTATCTTCCTGACAGCCAACATATATAAAGAGCATGCTTAATGGGGCTGACTGCCATGCACTTCTGGACTTGTAATGACCTTGTTAGCCTACTGGCTAGCTGTGTGGCTGCATTATTAGCATGCACAGCAGGTAAGTGGATTCCCCACCTTTTCCCCCAGTCTGCTGAGCCCGGTTTATCACTCTGGCACTGGCAGGTGTGACTGAGAGAGTGAAGGAAGTGAGATATTGGCCAGCAGCAGTGGCAGGGGTGTGGTAATTAACAATGCCATTAGTTTTCCAAGCCTATGTAGTGTGTGTGCATGTGTGTGTGGGTGTGGGTATGCATTGACCAGTCTTATTACTATGCAGCAGTTGCAATTTAACTGCATTTGTTACACACTCACAGCTACATTCTTGATCTCAGCTTTAACAAGAGACGCATGATGCACCAGTGTCTTTGAGAATTCCAATCCATTACACAAGGTGGGATGTACGCTATGGAAGTCATCCAGTTTATTGCTGTTAGACCCTGAAAAACAGCACTTCAGAGACCTAATGTTCCAGAGAGAAAAGGCAGTTCCAGACAGAGCAGAGGGAGACAAAGGAGTTGTGAAAGTTGTGTTTTTTCCTCTTCCCAGAAATCATGCCTCTTCCCCATAGTCCTCCATTCTCTTCGCATTCTCTATCCGAGAATCAATTATTTTATTTCCACAAAGAAAATTGCACAATTATCTTCTGAATTAGAAGGATTATTTTATTGTCAATCAGATTGGATAAGGGCAATTTCTCTAATCATGAGCCTTTGTTGTGCAAACTAATTCTCTGTTGACATCAGTGCTCTACATCACTGCTAAACTTTTTTCAATATGTGAGGTGATTTGGCAGGTGGCTCTCCCACAGTTGTGCCTCTGATTGGCTCGGCTCGACAATGAAGCACTGTACCAGAAATCATTTAACTGTCTCGCTCTCTCCCTCCCTCTCCCTCTCTGTGCCTCGCTCTTGTCCCGCTATAAATAGCTTTGAATGAGTGATTGAAGACATGAAGTGGATTGTTGCTGGTGGAGTGTATTAGATGATCTGGCTGATGCCAACGGTCATGATGATGTGGCCCTCGTGTTTGCGTTTTCCTGCCAGCAGCCTTTAAGCCCACAGAGCTATGATTCAGCAAATGAGCCATATATTGAAATGTGGAAAGCTTCATTAATTCAAATTGGAAAATTGTCCATTCACCACTGTCTGAGGACAGCCTTGCATTTTTGGTATTAAACTGTTCAGTGACATAGAAAAACTGACTGAGAGTCATGCCATTTTTACAATTCACCATATATTTTGAAAGTGTTGGTCAAGGAACATGCTCTATTTATAATTACCCTCTAAATAGTAAAGAAACTGTAAACCCAAAATACTAAAAAAGGATATTTCTCCATGGAATTTGGTGAGGTTTCCAGTGTGGTATGCCAACATCAGTGACACTGACACCCAGCATGAAGAGTTTTGCTGGGAACTAATTCCCGTTGAAGAATACTAGCAAACTACAACTACATCCATCTATCCCCAATTTCTACACACTGGAGGTGGAGATATATTTTGCTACTGTTCTTTGGCTGGAAATATTTCCCACTCAAAATAATCGCCCCTACAGCTGTGGATTACACCATGCCATTGTTTTTGGATATTATTTATGGACAGCCATTTTGATGGTTTGAGCTCCACAAACAAATAACAGTTCAATCCAGCCCCACTGTATTAAAGAGAGGGGAGACAGTGTGGATTGCAGCAACCTGGAAACCTCACCAAATCTCACAGAAATTACATGGATTGAGGGGTAAGTGGAAAATGTTGTTATTTATTTAGTTAGTTATTTAGTTATTTAATTTGGGTGAACTGTTTCTTTACATTGAAAAGGGAAAAAGACAGCAGCAACATACTAGAGAGTGCACTTGATGGTTGTAGGGCCTGCTGGTGGTCAAAAGGTGGTGTTGGTCCACTTAGAATCTGTTAGATTTCTTTCATAGCCACCTCCGCCCAGGAACAGGGATTGCAGTGGCTTTTATTCGGTAGACCCACCATAAGATCATGTTTAGTTAGCACCATCAGGCACTCATGCCTCTACAGCTCTGAGCACTGAGACTACACAATCAGTATGACTTTAACCTAATTTGAAGTCGAATAAATATACATGAATTTAAGGAATGCCACAGTCATGCACATACTGACTGATGAATGGGGACAAAAGGGTTTTATGCTGTGCAAAAGGAATGTCAGGCACAGTAAATGTAAGAAAAAAATGCCGTGAACTGTGGGAACTACGCATCATTCCTTGCATACATACATACCCAGCATCCATCGTTTCACATTTACAGCGCTGGCTCACCTCTAGAAAATGACAACCCTTATCTGTCGTGAGGCTGTATAACCGTAACTAAGTCATTTAGTGTGTTAATGAGCCCACATTGTTATTATTCATGTGGTTTTTTTTTTTGCTATTTGCTTAGAGGCATGGGGAAGGTCAGAGCCGGGGCTGCAAGGAGGTTCAGTTCACCTTTCTGTTACCTCTAGCTGTGATGAGTGAGGCATGAGTAGTGACACACCTTGACACAGTCTTCTCAAGTGTATTCACCTGTGTACACTTTATGCTACACTGCTGAAAGTCATCTCTTGCTCTACACCTCCAGAATGGAGATCTATGTCTGTGTCCTTCACTTTGTCGCTGAGAAAAAAGAAAGAGTGTGGGTGATGTGACTGATGGATCGAGTGAAAAGCGTGTTGGTGGGGAGATGTGGCTTGCGTGCCGGTGTGTGTGTGTGCGTGCGTGCATGCGCTTGTGTGCATGCATATATGTGTGCGATACCAGAGGTGGAGACAATAAATAATTACCGCTGATTGACAGATCAGGTCGGAGGAGGGAGGGAGGACCCTCATTAGCCGCATCCATCCCAAGCACCACGTTTCTATGACAATGTCAAATGCGCTGCCTATTAGTGCCACTTACAGAGACGAGGCCCTTTGGGGAGGGAGAGACATCCAACTGGAGCCCTTCACTATGGCAACCGTATGGTGTGACTCTCCTTTCAATTGCATTTCATATTTTAGGGTGGTTGAGGGATGTATCTAATACCTGAGAGACAGAGACAGCATGGCTTTTTAAGAATGATTCTGCAGGAACTGGAGGTATGCATGTGTGTAAGTATGTGTTTTTGTGTATGTGTGTGTGTGTGTGTGTCTATGTTGGAGGGGTTTCTCATTGTGACACACCAAGTATCACTTGGTTCATTATTTAGAACTGTCTGGGCTGCATGAAGGGATATAATTACAGATAGCACTTAGCACGGTAGAGGAAAATTCAACTGACTCTATTTAAGATGTCTGCCAGACTGTCAGTTGCAGCAAGAGAGAAAAAGCTCACCATTTGCACTCAGCTGAGCTTGTTGTCTTGTAAAAATTGCCGCCTCAGAACACAGAATGCCCTTTCTGATGGGAGGCTTGGCTACGCTTTTTCATCTGCAGCTCAGAACTGTTGAAACATTGGCCGCAGCCTCCTCCTCCTATAAAAACAGAAAACAGAGAATGTATTTAAAGGGGTCAGATGAGATTCAACCTGCTCTGTGTCTGTGCCCGTCAGGTGGCAGGGATTAAAGGCATGCTGATCGCTAACAAGAGGCAGGACAGCCAGGTGAAGACCTACATCACCTACAACAAAGGCCGAGACTGGAGGCTACTGCAGGCCCCTGCTGTTGATCTGGATGGGAATGACATTCACTGCATACTGGTAAGATGTAGCTGTAGTTTTCAAAATAAAAGAAATATATAGTTGCAGTCTATTTATGCTTGTGTTAAATCTGCCATGTGAAATTACTGATATAAGAACAAAATTGGGCTATACAACATAAACCTTTTTTACATATTTACTTATTTATTTATTACTGATATTTTACAAATATTCCATTGGATCCTAATGGCAATAAATACTTAAAAGCAAAGTTGAACTTTGGCAGAGGGTTGGATTGAATAGTTCACTGGGCTTTCTCTTTGGGTGAGTCCACATGATGGTGAAATATTCTCATTAGTTGCTCCATGCTCCTGGGCTGCTATTCCACAACACTGTATTTCAATCTCTCTATTCACTTACACAGCAAAACAGCTCCCAAAATAACACTATTAGCACATAAACAATCTCGAACAAAGCGGATTATGGCAAGATGAAAAACAAAAAGCCCTGGTACCTACTTTTTTTGGGTAATTGCAATTATTTGTGAAAGTACCTTCAGGTCACTTCTTTCAGGCGTTTGCGGAAGATTCCTGTTGGATCTACTTTCGAAATAGGAAAATAACAGCAAAAGAGCCATATGATTTCCTCAAAAAATGGGTGCTGGGACTTGTTGTGATTTATATTGGCATTATCTGCTTTGTTTGCTTTTGTTTATGTACTAAAAATGCTATTTTGGGAGCTGTATTGCGGAGCTATGGAGGTGAATGGAGAGACACAGATACAACACTGTGAATTAGCAGCACAGGACAGCACAGAGCAACTAATGATAATATACTATACAACCTAACACTGTACCAAAGTTCAGTCTGGCTGTAAGGAACAATATCAGTGTAAAGGAGGAAACTCTAAGTCTTTACAGCTTTGCAATACCGTATAAAGCCTCTACTACCAAAGTAGTAAGCAACATTATGTAATGAGAATATTTAATACATCAGAAACAGTCAAGAACCTTTTCCCCATATGAGCAACATAAACAGAAAGTAGTGTGAAAGATGCCACATAACAGAAATAATTTAGACTGTAAAACAAAAAAAAGAACAGGGGTATTATTGTACTTGATCTTTGCTGCATTGCAGTCTTATTGTAAAACAGCACTGATGTTATCTTCAAATGCATTCACTTCGGGGGAGCACATGTTTTGCTCCGAAAAACAAATGCTTTATAAAGATATGGTGGATGAGCTGCACTAGCAGGTATAGACATACTGCATTTGTTGATGGCCTTTCCCTCCTCATTAGGCAGACTCCCTGCAACTTAGGCTGACTGTTAGTGGAAATCTTGTTTGATACTTCATGCTGTTTAAGAGGTGATTGCGGGGCCACGTGGGCTGGCTTACAGGTTCACTGTGATTGTGCATTCATGTGACATTTTAATTACAGTTGCAGATTCCTTTTGATTACCTTGTTCAGTCCCGGTGCCCTTGGTGTCCTTACACCAGTGTCATGCTATCAATTGGAAAGATGAAAGCGGACACTTTTTTTTTTCTGGTCGGTGAACAGACGTAATTGTCTTCTGTTGTATGCTTGCCCTGGAGACTTGACTTCATACTTTTATGCAAATTCCCCTGCTCTTTGTATTAATGACAGATAAAATGCAATTAGCAAAACCTACGGAGGCGCAGTTGGAGCTCTTTGGGAGACTAATGAATTTGGCTTGTATTTTGATGTTTTTGTTCTGGTGTTTTGTCCCTACCACATCATATTCCAGCAGAAGATTCACATTCCCATTTCTGCTTCATTACTTGGTGGTTAATTAAATAAGCTGATGGGCACACCTAGAATATTAAGATGAATGTATAACATATTCATAGTAAGTGTGGAAATCGGTAATCTTCACTCTGAACAGGAAGACTTTCATTTCAAAATAAGATTTCTTGATTTGAGCAATCTAATGCCTCCTGCGAAATGAATGCTGGCATGAAAGTAAAGCACAACGTGCTTACTTTTAAAGTAATCAGTCAATATAACACCTTTGCTTAGGAAAACAGTCATGTCTTTCAAAGATTACATTTTATTGAAGCCTTAACTGATATTTGATATAGCGGTATATCTGATATAACAACTGCTTTTCTGAGAAAACAAAATGTATGTGTAGTACTGTAGACATGAAACCCTTTGTTGTTTTAACCTCTTTGTTTTCTTTGACTTAGCTTGCAATTAAGACATCTATACCTCCTTTCTCCAGCCTTTTTGTTCCCTCCATCTCCAACTGCAAATGTCCGAGAACCCCTACCTGTCAGGAACGATCTCCACCAAGAGCTCTGCGCCAGGGATCATAGTCGCCACAGGTGAGGCTAAAGCGCAGCCGGACGTTGCGCAATGTCCAAAAAATAAATAAATAAATAAATAATAGTAATTTCATTTCATGTCTTAAAATTTTGTGATAAATGATTCCTTTTATGAAAAACAAACACATTTTACAGCCTCTAGCCTCTATCACTTTTTTTTTTTTTTGTAGAACCACCCACATCTGAAATTGCCAGTGGGATTTGTTGTTTTAGGGGTTAAGGGTCAAAAAGAAATATAGTACTTTACAAAAGCCTGGGGAGAGGATCATCTGCATCCAATCCCATTAGTAATCTCCTGTTACTCTGGTGCTCTGGTTGGGTGAGGCCTTATCTCAAGCCTGTTTTAGCAAATGGGCGATAAATGGGCAACAGATTTTCTGAACATTCGCAGCGCTGGTGGGTGTATCTCACCGAGAAGGATTCGATCCATAGTAACCCCTTAAAATACATGTTGTTGAAATAGAATTTATGGCTTATTGATATTGCACTTGAAGTCCCGTTGATATTTAACTTACATATCGATCGGCATGATGATTGAATATCTGCTGTAAAGGAGACTATCCAATGCAAGGGTGACCAAACACATTATGCAGGGATTGCCAAATACAGCATTTGGCCTCAGGGTCGTTCCCATCGTGTGTACCGTGATCCTTCTAATCAGCTACCTGGCCAGTCAGTGCAACAACAGCATGCCCCCTCCCCGCCCCGTCACAGCATCTGTGTGAGAGGTTGTTTAAGCCACGCTGAGCAGGGCAGTAACATCATTAACATCTCTAAATCTGCCATATTAACATCTTTAAATCTGTCACAGGAACACGCTCACGCTTCCAAAGCCACTGAGGATCACTTCTTACTTACCCCAGACAAGGTTTCTGTGTTCAACCACAGAGAAAGAGATTTTTTTTTTTTTTTTTTTTTTTTTTTTTTTTTATGCAGCACCATAAACCTCTGAAAACACCTCAACATGTAGAGAAACTTCATTAATGTCTATAGAAACAGATGTATGTCTGAGGGCAACGTTTATCAAGCTGTGATTGGTCGGTTTGCATTTGGAGGGCGGGACTTAGTATGAGTCAGATATGAGCTTACACCTGCTTTGAGGACTCGTAACCCAAGCGGTTATGTGTTTCTTGTAAGTGTGTGTGAAAAAGAGAGCGAGAGAGACAGAATGTGTGTGTAAGTGTGCGTGGGTGTTTGAGAGAAGAGTTGAACCAAGAAGAGAGGTGAAGAAAGGAAGCGTTAATACTGGTGGCGGGATCAGCACAAAAAAGGCTGGGTTTTTGCACACGCACATGTGTGTGTGTGTGTTCGTTCATGTCCATGTGTGTACATGTTTGCCTTTGGATCTTTCTGTTTTGTCTGTGGTGCGTGAGATTGTTCAATAAGCCCGCCCATGCTTGCACAGTGTCTGTGTGCGTATTGCTGGCCAAGCCTTTGCCTCGGCGCTGCGGGTCGCTGGCCCGCTGCGCCTTTACAGACGTCAGACATCATTCCACCAACATGACAAATGCCATCCAGATCAAACACGTGCCTATTTGTTGAGCCGAGGCCAACACGGTGTACAGATCAACAGGAGAATCGAGCTCACTTTCGGCTCACTCACAGGAAAGCGATGAAGGCATTGTTTTGTAATACAGAAGAAGTGCCAGAGTGATAGATGCATCACCCTCCTCCATGCCTCATATTATGTTGGCTGAGTGATGCAGGCACCCATAGAAACTTCTGACAGAGGCAACTGATCCGAGAGTCGACTCAGTACGGTAAATTCATCATGGAGTCGGCGTCCTTGGTAAAGTTTAACCCTTTATCTGTACAACTTCAGTGTCATTATTTCGCATAAAATACATATATTCTTTTGATTTGTGTTCACTGCAGGAAATATTGGAGCGGAACTGTCCTACAACAATGTTGGCATGTTCATATCGTCTGATGCTGGAAACAGCTGGAGACAGGTGAGCTTAGACTGAATCCAACCAAGATCAAGACAAGCTGATTTAATAACAGCTTGCAAAAATAAAACGTTAAAGTAACCTTGTAACCTTATCTTAAAGGTAGACTATGTAGCTTCACTTTGTTTACTAATGAAAAGGATGCATTTGAAGAAACCCTCAGATTCATAGTCCGAGCTCTGATAACCAATGGCATTGATGCAACACTGTTATATCTCTCTTAAATCCAATGTTTTAATATCACATGTCCATTAAAAAAAAACATTAAAAAATGAGCAAAATGCCCTCATGTTTGGGTTGTAATGGGGTAAAAGAGTTGTGCTAAACTCTTGAGGCACGTGTAAGTTAAATTCTCTGAGAATTAATTTGCATTCATCATTTTTTTATCATCATCACCTTTGAAACTACACAGTCTGCCTTTAAAGTTATTCCATATTTTATTAGGGCCGAGCGATCTATCAATATTTTATCAGTATCTTGATACTAGATATTATGTGGGATTTTTGGATGTTGCAACATTGTGATTATGGCATAAATGTGGGGTTTTCCTGGTTTTTAAAGCAGCATTACGGTAAAGGAATGCAATTTTCTCAGCTTATTAGATTTGTCCACCTGCCGGGTCCACATTAATAATTATTGTTTATTGCAAATCTAGTGCGTGTAAATATTTTACAAAGCACAAATAGGCATCCCTACAATATCCTTCCAATAATAACATAGAGGTATTTGGTGAAAGATATTTGCCCACATCACCCAGCCCTATGTAATTCAGTCAAGTTCCCTATATCAGCATTTAAATTATGAAAAAGATATTTAGTTGACTGCCTCCTGTGAATATGACGCTGCACTCGCCGCTCCTGATGTTTGTGTGTGTGTTCAGATTTTTGAGGAGGAGCACAACGTCTGGTTTCTGGACAAAGGAGGAGCCCTTGTTGCCGTGAAACAGCCATCAGTGCCAACCAGACACTTGTGGTACGTCTTTTTTTTTTTCCTTTTCCCCGTCTTAAATTGTATTACCATGACATGTGTTTTTAGGTTATTTCTGCACTAAAAGAATGAGCATATGAATTATTTGTGATATTATACCCATTTAACGGTGCTCGTTGGTTGTTGCTCTTCCCCCACCCCCCAAAAAAGGGATTCGAAAACCTAATTTGGGGATTTTTTTTTTCACCCCACTTATTATTAACAGCCAGCAGCCTTAGCCCCCCTTTTAGTGTTTTCATTAACATGTTGCCTTCCTCTTGCCAAATTGGGTGCCTCCGCTTTGCCTCAGTGCAGACTAATCCAAGTGAGACCAGATCTGTTCTCCAATCGCTTTTGCAACAATTTTGAAATTAGTTTTAGAAGCAGTGAAGTGTAGCCTGCTGAGTTTTTTTTTTTTTTTTTTTTGTCTCCCAACCAATTTAAGTGGTGTGGTGGAGGAACAGAGGAAAAAACAGATAGATAGTAAGAAGCCTGTATATCTCCACCGCACTGTTCGGCAACAATTGTATTTCTCTCTTAGCTAGAGTTACATTGAACACTTCCCTGGCTGGAATCTCATAATAGGTACATGTCAACGCTTTTTTTTTTTTTGCTGTCAGTGCTTTTAGCCAAATGAAGGCGGTTTTAAAAGCAACAAGGGGCATTTTCTCTTTCTCCCGAGCACAGGCCTCAGCACTGTTTCAAGCCGTGTCACACTCAGGTACTCCGAGTTGTTCTCACTCCTGCACCGATGTTGATAAGCTGTCAGAATCAATAGAACCCGGGCTCCGATGATGAAAGCTGTCCAATTTTTTTTTCTCCTGCCTCCCTCTCCCTCTGCAGTTTTGTAGTCAAACATGAAACAGTTCTATTCTAGTGTTGTTTTTTTTCCACCACTCTGTAGACTCTACCCAGGACCCATGACGTTGCTCTTTTCGCTTTTGATGCCAAAACATCTCCTCTTTTCATGTGTTCTGAAAGCGGTTTTGTGCGTCTCCGCTTTGATAGTCAGACAGACTATCTCTTTAATATCCCTTTTTATGCGCCCGCTTTTGATATTTACCCAAAGCTACAGTAGCTAATTGCACAGAGACTCGGAGACTCGTCTGTCGAGACAAGCCAGCCATTCTGATCCCCACCTAAATCCTCCCCCATGACCTGGCTCTAATAGAGAACGTCTGTTTCCCTGCCATTGTTGTTGCTGGGTTTGTGATGGGAATGCGTTCTGACACCCACACACACAGGGTCAGTTTTGACGAGGGGAGGCAGTGGACCCGGCATAGCTTCTCTTTGGTGCCTCTGTTTGTGGACGGCGTCTTGGTGGAGGCCGGGGCAGAGAACCAGATCATGACGTAAGTCCACGTTTTTAAAAGGCGGGGATGACATGTTAAAAGGTTTCGCGTCTTTGTGTGTCCATTCCGGGGCTTTTATTTGTGGGGATGGGCATTGTGGCCTGAGTGAGGAGTGAATGCCGTGTTTTTTGCTATTCTCTTCAGTCCTGTGGGGTTTCTTGTCAGCGAAAAGGCTAGAACGGTGGAGGAACTTAAGGGGAAGTGTCATCTCAATGCACAGAGGTGTTTAGTCTTTATTAAGCCACATTTATGAGAGACAAGTATCTTAAAGGCTGTAAGTCTAACTTTAGTGGCTGAAAGATCATTTCATAGCTATGTTAGGTGATCGTATTAAGACGGACAGTTCAATCCCTCAATAAAGCAACTGCCGTCAGTAAAACTTTAAGTTCTGACAGGCCTTGTCACTTCCCATTATTCTGAATACCCATCAATACAGACTAGTTAAGCATGTGATATTAAGGCCATTGGACAGTAAATTCTTATCGCTTTCTTGCCATCAGGCAGATAACTGAACTTTGTCACTGATCACCGCAGCTTTTTCGGACACTTCAGCCACCGCTCCGAGTGGCAGCTCATCAAGATAGACTACAAGTCCATCTTCACCAGGCGGTGCACTGAGGAGGACTATCAGACGTGGCACTTGCATAACCAGGTATAAAATGAGAGCCACGCCCCACACCTCGCATGCATGGGCTAAGGTAAAATTAAAAATCATTTTAATTGTGGTGCTTATTGTGCCGGCAGGGTGAGCCGTGCGTGATGGGGCAAAAACAGATTTACATGAAGCGCAGGCCTGGGAACTTCTGCATGCTGGGGAAGGACTACTCCAGAATCCTCTCAGCTGAGTCCTGCATCTGCCGAGCCCATGATTTTGAATGGTAAGAAGGTTTTAATTTCACTATACAACCTGTTGTATAATGACAAATAAATGTCCTTGTATCCTTGTATCCTTGTGCTGCGTTTTTTTTTTTTTTTTTTGCTCAGCATAATAGCTTGTTGATTTGTTTAAATAAAATTACAGCAGGATAACCTTTCTTTCCCCAGGCTGGTTAAGGAGAAATTCAGTTACAGCGCCACACTCATAGACATACCATTTTAAAATGATGCGTTAAACACGTCTCATTATTTTGCACGGTGGTTGTGCTGGACAGCTGCCCCGGTTATGAATATGTGCAGCCGTATAAATGTGAAGCAAGACATTGTTGGAAAAAGAGCAGGTCAGAGCAATGTCATGCACGGTGAAAATTTCCTGCGTAAATAATGATTTAAAAGTAGAAAAAAAAAATGACGGCGTTCATTTTGCTCCGCTGCCTTACGATTCTCTCTTTAATAATTAACCACGAAAAGGAGTCCATTTACTAATGCATCCATATATCTGTTGAATAATATGCGTCTCCGTCCACTCAAAGAGGATATTACCTACTTTTTTTTTTTGTAAAGAAAGAGAACGATGAATAAGAGAAACTGGAAATGCTGCAGAGAGTTTGGCAGCAGAGCAAAGCAACACTGCGCCACTGCACAGGCTAGGGTCACCACTGCTCAACAAAAAAAAAAAAAAAAAAACCTCGGAGGGTAAGGGAGGATGTGCGAAAGGGGTCGCTTATTACGCTAATGATAAGCCTGATGTGTTGTCTTTTGTGATGCCGAGCTGGTAGCGCAACAACTGAAGCCTGCAGCTCTGACGAGGGAGGAATTATAAAGCGTACACAGTTTGCACTTTTCATCCTGTAAGACAATTTTCAGCCATTTACGAGGATTCTGATGCATATGCTGTTCATTAATTTAGTCCATTTGCAGTTAGTTTCCCTATAATCAGATAAGTTTGGGGATCGTTTTATGCAATTTGCTCATAACGTCTGCCTGCGTGATGTCTGTCTGCACGCTTGCTATGCTTATAATACCGTTGAGTAGATGAGGGGTGTAAATAGTTTCAATTTGTATGCAAATTCTGGATAGCTTGTATTTTTTTTTATCTTGTAATAGCAGGGAACAGAGAAAAAAAAAACTCATCCCAAACATACAGCAGTTATGTAAATAAGCGTTGGTAGAAGGTCAGAATGTGAGTACTAATTGGTTTTCATTGATGCAGTGTGAAGTTTGTTTTATTTTATTTTCAGGTTGGAGTCTGGGTCTGATCTGTTGCCTGTGTATTGCACTCTCGCTCACGCTCTGCAGGGGATGATGCGCTTCACGCCTAAACTTCCAAAATGAGTATTTCACAAGCAATGTATATGAAAAACGGAACTTTTAATTGGCGCCGATGTGTGTGAGTGTTTGCCTGCCAAATGGGTGGCGGAAATGCTTACTGATTAGCCTTTCATGAAAAGGCAGTGCTATATGGTGGACACCTGCTGTTGTCTTAGGCCATCTTTACACATCTGACCAGGCTAGAAAGCCCTCATCTCAGCCAGGGAGGAATTAACTGCGACGGGAATCTATGCAAAAATAAACCTTCTTTGTCTCATGGACGGTGGTTATGTGATATCCCTCTAAAAACAGGTCGTTTAAGGTCTGATAGATTCAAATTTATGTCAACACTTTTAGATTTGCTCGCTAAAGTGCCTGAATCGAAACCGAGTCTCCATTAACCTCTTCAGGTCATCATCGCTGCTCTTTGCCGCTTTTAAATTCTAGTGGAGATCCCAAGGTTGCCAAAGATATCAAATATGTGCCGCTGAATTTTCAGAGAAATGTGTTTAAAAACCAGAGCAGGCAGGGCTGTGCTGGCGGACTCATCCCCAGCAATGTTTAGTTTTCGTCAACTATCTTATTTCTGAAAAACAGCCACAGGTCAGTAAGCCAGTGAGTGACATCAGTTTCTAGGCCGTACTCCCTTGCAGGGATCCAGCAATGATGCACAATTCCAGATATTTATTTGGTGTAATGCTGCAGCCATAAAACAATATCTTGGGTTTCAATATTTCATTCTGTGTAAGTGTGATATTGCTCAATGAAGCGTTGCAACCAGCAGATACAGAATATGTTTGATATTTTTTGTACGATATGGGGGGAAAAAAATCTAACTTCAAAGCTCTTGTAACCAGATTTCACAGTTAAACTACCTTTTATTTCGTTTTTTTTTTTTTTTTACACCCTCACCTCAAATAAATGATTAATGACTGTTGGCCACGGTAGCCCAACTTCCACTCCACCTTGTGCAAAGTGATATAATCCTTGTTCTGTCATCAGATCATTACCATGGCATTTCTCCAGCTTTATTTGATACAAAACGAATCCCTCCGGTCTGCTTTTTACGGCTCCTTCTCTCCACAGTTATTTTAACCCTCCTTTCCTCCAATTTGACATCTTTATGCAGAAATCAACCTCTGGGTGAGATTTACCAGTAGCATACTGTAAATGCTCTGGGTAAAGACCGCTTTAGTGGAGAATGTGGAATCAATGCCTCTTGTTTAAAAGGGTGCAGTTTGTATTGATATACTATATGCAGCAGAGTAGAGAAAAGCAGAGAGTTTATCCAAGCTGCAAAGCTACAAAGAACTAGCAAACAAAATGGGAATAATCAACAGAATGCACTGTGACACAAAAAAGAATACATTTTGGACTGATTGTCAAGGTCCCCCTCCTACCCCCAGAAGATATCACCCATTCAAAAAAGGTTTTCAATTTCACTGTCAAGGTCTTGCTATCGTGCCATTCCTAATGCCACAAGTCCTGATTTTGCCCTTTGTTTCTGAGTACAATACACTTTTGACACTGTTACTGACATGCTCCTGGCTGTTTTGTCCCCAAATGGACACCGTACGGGCCCCGTCACCTCTTAAACATATGGGACTGTGCAACCAATATGCCTTGACAGTCCACTAACGAATAATCCGCAGTTTCTTAATCACACAGCCAAACTTGACTAGTCAGCCACAGACTTGTTAGTTTGGTTTATTTGTTCTGGCTCGGTAATTAATTGATAAATCAATGTCATTGCCATTATTAGAGCGGGCACTTGCTTACCTTGCTTTGTGAGATGTAAATCATGTTGTGATTGGAATGCTGGCAGGCAAGTGAGAATTAGCAGCCCTTTGTGTACAGCCACAAGCCCTGGGGGTCCCTGCGTACGGCCTCATACGGCTGTGTGAGGATTTGTCAACAGCGACCTTAATCAATACATAATAATGATGCGTCTCTATGGCAGACAGGCCCCTGGTCCCCGGTTATAAAGAAATAGATAAGACAGGGAAATGGAACACGCCGTATGACAATATGTCCCTTTTCCCATGCTGATATTGATCAGGTGTCGTGTGGATGTGCTTTGTTGTCTGATAGTGATTATGGATATGAGCGCCGCGCAGATGGGAACTGCAGGGCCGCCTTTTGGTTCAATCCCTCCACTGTCTCCAGAAGCTGCAGCCAGGGTCAAAACTATCTCAACAGCACGGGGTGAGTATCTCTGGGCTCTGCTTCTAAGCTTTTCCATTTATATCCTGGGTTTATCTCCCCCCAAGTGAAGTCGGCTTTGTCGCCACGCGGCTCCTCTACAACACAACCGGCCCGCCTCTGGAGCTTTCCTTAAATGCACCTTCTCAAGACTGGTTATACCTCAAGATCCCGCTCAACAGCTCCTTCAAACTTAACCGAACATCGAAGCGCAAGGTGTAAATGCTGTAACCATGGCAATAATGAGCCCTTAAGAGCAAAACGAACTTGATTAACATTTGCTGTACTGCGAGTTGTTTTTCTTTCACTGATAAGGAGATGTGTTTTTCTTGCGGTATTTTATGTATAGCAGTGTTTTTTTCTTCAGCTGCCACTGCGATTAAACGTCGCGGGGTGTCTCAGCCTCTGACGTTGTCAAAAGTGATCTAGTGTGTCTTAGCGCGGTCAGGCTGTACAGATACAAGATCTGTACTGACATACCCTTCTGCCGAGAATAACAAAGTCCTAATGGATTATGTAGAGCAGATTAGAATAAACACTTTGGGCATTCACTCTGATATCTTTCTAAAGGTACCGTAAAGTGGTGTTGAACAACTGCACGAAAGGAGTGAAGGAGATGTACACAGCCAGAAAGCAGCAGTGCCCTAACAGACCTCCAAAGGGACTCGCGCTGACCACCAGAGACGGAAAACTCACCGCCAACTTGGGCAACAACGTCACCTTCCTGGTGCAACTGGAAGAGGTGGGTCGCGCGCCGTGTCTCTCTTGCAAAAATGGATGCGTGTTTATCCGAGGCGGTAATGAGTTGCATTAATTTTTACCTTGAGGCGCACGAAGTGAATGAAAATCAATGTGTCAATCAATGTGTGAGTTGTGGCATTTATTGTTCAGTCCGCGAGGCACGGAAGAAACAGGCTGCAGGAATCTGAAACACGAAAACACACAAGTTTGGCAAAAATCAGCTCGCAGCCGTCGAGGAAAGTAACCGCTGTTCAAAGTTTAGTGGAGTCAAATGGATCCGAATCACCCACACACTGCGAGAGTTCTCGGATTAGACGGAAGCAAAAGTGAAAGACCTCACAGGAGACCCTGTTAGCGAGAGAGAAGCGCCGTGCTCAGAGCGAGGGCCGGGCGTGCCAGCGCTCCCTCGGCGCTGTTCAACTTGCTCGCATTATATCTAGGCAGAATATGTTCCGCTGATATTAACTGCAGGGTGCTGGGCGTTAGCAACAGTGCCGCTTTCCTTCCGCTGCAACAGCTCAAGGTAAGTGCCTGTCCCCTGGGGTCTCGTCCAGGCCCAGTTGTCATATTACTGCGTGATGAGTTGAGGAATTGAGGCTTATTTCTTTCCTTAAGAGGGGGGGACTGTCTGATAGAAAAGGGAGGGGGCCGGGGGGAGGGAGATGGGTGGTGGAGCAGTGTGATGAGAGAAGAGAAGGGTGGGGTGAAGAATCCTTGTGGCATTGGCTCTCTATATTCGGGAAAAATTCTCAAGATGAATTCAAAGTTTAATTTATATTCATGAAGCCCGCAATGGCAGTATTTCTTGGGGAGAGCAAATGGCCCTAAATATTTAATGTGTAGAAGGCACTGTAGAGCACATGCAGATTAAAAAAAAAAGATGAGAAATAAAGAAAACATGAAAAAGTGTTGAAGTTTTGGGATATGATAAGATGTGCACCGACATTGGTCAGTATTGACTTTTTAATGGTTGGGAGGTTTCGTAAACCTTTTTTATTTATTTATTTATTTATTTTTACAGCAGAATTACTGTGGCTACAGATGGGCTGTGTAAAAAAAAAAAAAAAAAAAAAAAAAAAAAAAATCCCTGAGTTGTTGGTGGAGCAGCGATTGGTGTGCACCTACAGTAAATGACGTCAGCCGCGCCTCAATTTATGCTGACTTCAACTGTCTGTTTGGCATCAAAGGAATGAAAGGAGGGAAGTCGAGTGGGTCGCAGAAATGAAAGAACAGTGGGAGACGGAGAGTACAGTCTTGCCTGCAGATATTTGGCGTTATTTGTTGTGGTTTTTATCAAGTTTTAAATCCTTGATAAACAAAAAGGGGTGAGCTTGGAAATGTAGGCTATTGTTTTTTATATGGAGTGTGTGTATCTGTAGCTGTCGGTGCTGCAGAATCCCTGGATAAAGTGTAAATAGCTTGTCTTATATTCATGGAGCTTAGAGCAACTTGTGTCAAGGACTGGGTCCAAACTGTGTGTAGTCCCAGTCCTTACAAAACACATGAGCTATAATATACACCAGAATGTACAACGGGGTATTCATTAATTTTACCATTAATGCGTACAATAGATCAAATGAGAATGTCTCTGTGTGGAGCATTAGTGTTTCCAGCCCGCTGTTTGTTTGGGTTTAACTCATGAGTCAGATTTTGCCTCAATTTCCAAGCTGAAGTAAATATAGCCTTGCCGGTTTATTTGGGCTTTTCTATAACATTAAACCATCATGTGGGAGCCTATCACGAGCTGGCGCCGGGCCTTCATGGCCTGCACCGGAAAACTCGCGCCACGAACTAGCTTGGCAGAGGAAGTTAGGGGAGAATCTCGCATCAACACAGGTCTGGCGTAGATGGAAAGCATTTGAGAAGCTCATCACGATTCGAGCTGGGTTCTGGATCTGGGCTTGGCTTTGTTCCTTCTGGATCTATGAGTTAACTAGCACCTTTCCACTCAAGCTGTGAAGTGCTTTTCACAGTGTTTTTTTTTTTTTTTTTTTTTTTTTATAGTCACATTATGTATGCATTCAACTTTTACTTTGATTTGTAATGTTTTCTTTTATGCATTACATATGCCATTCCCTATGTGGCATTGTTTGTCCTACACTTCATGCACTGCTGCGTGAAGTGCTCAAACCTGATTGTTGTGACGTGATATTGCTGAATGATGAAAGTCATGACAGGTATCGCGCCATACATAGCCCCCCTGCCAGAAAATGCCTTCGCTCTCTGATTAATCCCTATTAACTCCCTGATGATACTTCCCCAGCAAACATTTCAAGGATGACTGACTGTTATTTGAACATCCAATCAAGACGTCCCTCATGGTTAAAAAATAGCGCCAAAGTGGAAGTTGTGCCAACATCCGGATGTTACCTAACCATCATGTTGGATGGCCTTTCAGGACATAGCTGCATTGAAATATGCCAGTACCATGAATGGTCCTATTCAGCTGTTTATGGACACAGTAGGCATTCAGCAGCTGTATGCGTCCTTTATCTCCAGAGGAAACAAACAAACAAACAAAAAAAAAGATAACTGTACGTCCATTCCATCTTTCAGAGTTTACACACTAACCGCTGCACTACAACTACAACTGATCTGTTCCTGTCACATTTTGACTCATATGCTGTCATATGTGCCGTGTACGTCACGGTATCAAAGACAGCCTGGCTGAAGACTTGGCTCTTGTACACACCACGGGCTTAAAACGATGAGACAGGAATATAATTTACATAAACCGCATAAATGTGTTTGTTTACATTTTTAAAAAATGGGCATCATGATACTCCAGTAGTTTTTGAATGTGGAGGGGAAGCCACAGTGTGACATCTGTTCCCTGTGCGATCACAACCATATCACAACCATTTCACAACCAAATAAACTGTCAATCAAATGTCGTTGTATTCAACAAAATGAGCAAAGACGTGTGCGTTTGCGTCTTTCATAGGAATCATTGTGGCAGGAGAGCAATCTACAGTACTATATGACATGATCACTGAGTTTAGTGAAGCCGTTATTACAACATGATATCAAATCAAATTGCACAGTAATGTCACAGCTTATAAAAAAAAATTATAGCACATGTAACAGTAGATTCAAATCAGTAAGATATAGCATAAGCTTTTTGTGATTTTGGGCAGCGTCATAGAGATCCTGGTAATATTTTGCAAATTGATTTGCAATCTCATTCCATCCCCTTATTAATACTTTTGTATTTTTCTTCTAGCTGCACAAATGATGCCCTCTTTTGCTTTTTTTCAGTCTGTAGGGCAACACCTTAGCTGCTCTGGAGCCTGTATGTATGTTCTTTATTGTGCAATGGACAGTGATTTTTCTACTTCCATATTTTAAAAAAAATCATTCATTGCTGCTATAGCCACTTTCAAGATTCTTCTTTATTTTTTCTATTTCCTATTTTACTTTTGAGTGATTTTCTTGCATTTTCTTTTTCTCTCTCTTTTTTTTTTTTTTCTAAAAGAGCGACAGACTGGTAATTCAAACTTTAATACAGGCTTTGCCCTTTTCCATAATATCGCTAGTTTTATGTCCTCTGTATCATCATACCTTATACAGTCTTGTTACACTTGTTGCAACGTATATGGCCAACGTCCTTGGTCAGTAAAAATAGGAACATTAGCCAGATCTGTGATGTTAGCTGGCACCGTACTGCAGACAGAGATTTAGATCATTGGCATCCCTGCGCTGAAGCGTGTCGTTGGAACTCATTAGGGATACAAGACAAAAAAAAATAATTCCTGTATGCATAAAGCCAATGTGCAGCTAACTTTGTACATTATCTCAGATAGAATAAGCTGCTACCTCAGCACTTGATTGAATTGTCAAAGAAAGGTGGTGCTTGTGAGTTTTGCTTCCCACTCAGAAAGCGAGGGGATTTTTCCAGTGGGTATTTCAATGTATTTCAAGATTTGGTTTTGTTTGGCAATGAACTGCCTTGTAAATGTTTGATGGCATTGCAAGCTGTAGGTTTAACATGTAGTTTGTGATCACAGTCACCTGGAGTTTGCTTTAAATCTGTCGTCCCAATTGCCCGCCACCCCTTCGTTTGGGTCCATTATTACACCATTCGGCATCCCCAACTAAACTGAAGTGAATGCAAGATAACATGACTCACAGTTTCCCTGGGTTTACTGTAGTCACTTCTGCTGAGCAATGCTTTGTCATTTTTGCTTGCCAGATGTCTGCGTCATAGGACTGGTGAGGTTCAGGCTGAATGTACTCAAACAAAGAAAAGTCAGGGCATCCGGTAACCCTGGTGCTGAAGTGCTGAACTGTTGGTTTAAAAGGAGTTTTTTTGTCCAAGCAAATCTGTGCATCGGTGCTGTGAGTGTGCAGCAACTTTTTCTTCTTTGTTTGAGTGCAGTTTTCTGTATCAAACGCTTTTCACACTTGGGAAAAGATGTTGTGTGGTTGTTTTTCGCCGGGCATTTTCTGTGATTTGTTTTCTTCTTCCTGACCGCTGGAATAGCACCACTGAACAGTGAACACAGTGACTCTAATATTCTTTTTCACACACTGACAGAGTATTAGGTGAATTTATCCTTTACGTTCTGAGGTATAAAAAAGTTGATTGGGGAGTAATAAAGCCCATTTATTCATATCACATGAGACACAGGCATAAAATAACATTGAAAAAGTAATATAAAATCAAAGTGAGTCTTAATAATTCTGTTTCAGTGAGTAAAATGAATTACACGGTCCAGTTAATCTTTTGTACAGATTAGAAGAATGTGTCCAAATATAACATTCAAGCAAATTCAAGCAGGCATTTTTGGAAAACATTTAATTATGTCAACGGTTTAATGAAACATTTAAAGCAAGAGTTCATGGAATAAATACTTTGGGCTTATAAATATCACGGTAAAATAAAACAGAACCTTCAGTTTAGAAATATAACACTCCGTCTACTGCGAATGACAAAAAAAAAAAAAAAACTTTCCAAAATTATTTAGAGCTGCAGTCTCTTTTGTTATCACAGCAGTGAGCTCTCACTCATCACCCTGGCATTGTGAGTTCAGGTTTGACACCCACCTGAACAAATGCTGGCCTTGTGTGTAGAAACCCCTGTCAAGCCGTACAACGGCGCTTTTGTTGCGAACCAACACTGATGGCTCGGCCTCAAGACTCCGGCCATAATGTGTTTGGATCTGCTCAGCCCTGGGAGATGCACAGACACAAAGACTGACATTTAGCCAGACGGGGCTTGCATCAGTCTCATGCAGATTAGCAAACCCCATCGTGCCTGATGAGGAACGAGCGTGGACGCCGAGCGGACAGCAGACACCGAGCGGAGCTGAGTGACATTGGCGCCACCAAGCTGTAATCTTGTTCGCGTGCCAGATCATTATGACTCTCAACAATGACTGCACTGTAATACCCTGTTCTTAGCCGCTCCCTATTCTCTCCAGCCACTTATCAAAGGTATAATTTTCCACACAAAGTGACATGAAATATCCCCAGAAGCCACCCTCTTACCCGCAACCAAACCCCCCTCCATGTTTTCACACTCTAAAGCACACAAAGAAGGGACACAGCTAGCGATAGATAGAGGGAGCGAGAGAGCGGGAGAAGGAAAATAAACAATGGGCTTAAGCGTTTTGTTATTGTGCGTCTTGGCGGAGCTGGCATGCTAATGCAGTGTTACAAATGAAGATCCCAGTAGCATTGCGTTACAATGTGCCAGGGGGAGGCTGGGAGATTGTGCTCGCAGGCCTAAGGGATAAACTCAGATTTGGTCGCCGTGGCAGCTGGAGCCACCAACACTTGCCGCTGTGTGCTGATCCCAGGAAAGCGCCAGATGTAATTCTCAGAGGAAATTGCACAGGCAGCTTGAAGACTTGCATACCACACAGCCCACACCACGCAAATGCTAACACAGTGGCATGAATGCATATGCGCAGATGCACATGTGCGCGCTCCTGCACGCATAGAGTATTCTCTCATCAGTGTAACACACACACACACACACACACACACACACACACACACGGGTCCTGAATATGCATGTGTGTTTGTGTGTGGATGTCAGCAGACAATTCATTGACTTGCACGCCTGCCACTATCTGTCTGTCTGCATTTCTGTTTCATTTCTCTTCCCCTTTTCTTCACACATCTGCACAGGGTGCATGCTAATGCAAAACTAACTATTGGCCCAGCACTCAACTCCTGCTCTACTTCTAGTGTTCAGCTCTGTGTGTGTGTGTGTGTGTGTGTGTGTGTGTGTTTGTGTGTGCACATGTGATTTCCACATAGTTCGTTCAGTCCATGCGAAGTCATTTAAAAGGTGGTCCAGATATGTCATGCTGTCAAGCCTGTTGGTCCGTGTGCAGTAATTTAGGCATAGAAGAGTATAGGAGTATATGAATACGTTGACAGTAATGATGATAATTATGTTTCCTCTGCTTTTTCTAACCAAAAATTGCTCTGATATAACATTAGCTTCGACAAGCACATGTCATTCCAGCTGCTTGTGGCATCCCTATGCTAAAGCAGACAGTAGTGGTACATCATCAGGGATAGAACACTAACATCATTTTTGTATTGCTAAAAGCCAGTGTACAACTAACTTTGCACATTATCTCACTTAGAATAGACTACAGCCTCCGCGCTTCACAAAATTGAATTGTCAAAAAAAGGAGGTTAATTCACTGGAAAAGTGAAAACACACACAATAAGTTCAACTTGAAGGGTACATGCTTGCGAGTTTTCTTTTCCACTCAAAGGCAGGCATTTTTGATGTGTATTGCAACAATGTTTCATAAGATTCGGTTTTGTGTGGAGACGAATTGCCCGTTAAGTGGTCGGCTTTGAGCGTTAAAACCTGTAGCTTTAACTTGTACTTTCTGATCACATCATCTTGTGTTCAATATGAATTAAATCTGTGGCTTCCACTCCCTGCTGCCGGCATCCCCAATTAAGTTAAAGTGAGCGCTCGCCAAAAGAGAAAGCGAAAATAACATGAGTCATAGTTTCCCTGGCTTTACTCTAGTTTTCCGCTCACATCTGCCGAGTAACACTTTGTCATTTAGGAGCGGAAAAATATATGAGCATATGAATACATTGACAATAATGATGATGATTATGTTTCCTCTTATTTTTTCTTAAAGCTTCAAAAGCCAAAAATTGCGAGGGGCTAATTTCCATGAGGAGTGTTTGGACAAAAACGCACAATAAGAATGTAATTTCATGGTTGAGGCTCCGTGGCTTTCATAGTCAGACCTACTCATTGATAAATTATGTGCTTGTACCCCATTTTTTTTTGTCGGCTGATTCTAAACGTTATTCATTTTCACAAATTATAGGTATTGCAGCTTTAATGCAATTTGCTGGCACCCTACTGTTTTTGAGAACTATACTTAGGGTTGTAAACTGACTGAGGTGAATTCTCCTCCGCTGTTTCAGGGTGACTCCATGCGGACCAACATCCAGTTGGATTTCGGTGACGGCACGGCCGTGTCCTACTCCAACCTGAGCTGGACCGAGGAGGGGATCAAACACGTCTACAAGTCTGCCGGGATATTCCGCGTCACAGCTTTAGCAGAGAACACGCTGGGCTATGACACCACAACGCTGTACCTGCATGTCACATGTATGTATCCAGACAAAACTACACACTGGTATTAAGTTAAAAAAAACGGTGATGTGATTTTCCTGTTTTATTTCAACTGAAGGATTACATAATTCCCTGTGGAGTGAAACACTTAATTCCTGGATTTACAAAAACATTTCACAATGCACTAAGTCATTTTAAAAAGACTCGAAGCAATCAGAAAATAAGTCTATTTTGGAAATTGACATAATGGAAACAGAGGATTTACATTGGTGAGCAGCAGTGTTTTTTCACAGCCAGGGAAGAGCCAAATATTAATTTTTTATAACCTCTATATTAGTTACTGTACCTCTAGCCTCAAACGTGGCACAGTTGAAGGATTTAAGTCATGCTGTCAGTCCACACTGAACTAATCTGAAATGAGCTTTACCGACCCATACCAACGATTATGTAATATGACAGCTGGGATAAACACAAATAATATGGCAAAGCATTCTGGGGGGGAAAGGTTACCACAAACATGCTTATGCGAGGCAGAAACAGATTGAGATTGAGAGGTGGACCTTTAAAGCCGCAGCTAATTGCCAGGAATCCGAGGATACACCCAGCAGGATAATGGCTCATTTAAAAGTGAAGTGAGGCTTTCCCAGGCAACACACAGGGAATTATAGTGACTCTGCACTTTTCAGCTCTGTTCCGACAATGATACAGCATTGTATCTTCAAAGTTTATGAATAATATATATGCATCTGTGTCTTGATAGTTGTGCGGCCCTTCAACAAGATTGTTCAGATGTAGTTCGGATGTGTCGGAGTATTTTGACGGCACTCGTTTGGGCCGGATTTATTCCGCAGCGCAGGTGATCATTTTAGCGAAATGCGAAAAACCACCACCGTCATTCCTCGGCTGAGCATATTTAATACCAAATGAGCCTCTCTGTCTGTCTCTCTCTCTCTCTTTCGCACACACTCTCACACACAAACCGAGTGCCTAAAAGTGGGGATAAAGATTAGTTCCGGTTAAAGAGGATGAGAGTTAACAGAAGCCTCGGCGAGACGAACACACCAGACCACAGCACTACACAAACCTTTGGCTGGACTTTTCCCATGAAAATACTGTATTACATCAGCCTGCTGTGGGGAACGTTAGCCCTGAGATTACTGTAATGCCACCTAGACCCCTGTCAGCTCCTATTAGCTTCTCAGTAGGGAGGAACACAGTATTACCCAGAAGGCATCATTTGACAAAAAAAAAAAAAAAAAATACACCATAGCGTCAACACATTTTTTGATTTTCAGAACGGCACCTTCTTAGGTCGTATCCGTTTTAAAACCCGCTCACCGTTATGGACCCACGAAGATCCATCAACGCCATAGAATTTTTGCTGTCACAGAATTATATTGCTCCGATGACAATATATCGACCATTTTTAAATTACTCAGGCCAGCTTTTGGTGATCAAGTTCTGGGAATGACTTTGCTATTAGGCAGGCGTATGAATCAAACGTGCTGGAGAGGAGTTTAAGCTTGAATCCCATGCAGATATTGACTTTGCACCAAAGCCTCAGCACCCAGAACTTAAACCCATGGTTTGTGTTTGCGATGATGCTTGAGTCTTCTAGTCTCTTTCTAAGCAGTAGCATCCCTCTGTGGTTGTAATAAGATCACATGTCTCAAAACCCCCTAGAGTAACACTGCAGGGTGAATACAGAGTGGAGGTTATTGTGCAGGGTCGGCTACAGACCAGCAAAACTGCAGCTGGGAGTTATGCAGGACTGTATACGCAGTACTAAGCAGTTGCATTATGGCAGGAAAACAGCTAATTCCAATCTACCGTGATACTGTGCATGCAAGCATTTTGCAGGAGGAAATGGGTAGACACCATTTAGCATGTTTGACCCAAATAAATAAGTACTTTGTGGAGTAGGAATGTGTGGAATGTAAAGACAGCAGGAGGTTACTGAAGTGCCTCTCTCACATCAATTCCGAAATCAAAATGTGCATAATTGTGCATGTTATTTAAAACCTGGAGGAAGCACACCCTAACCTCTCACCCTAAGAAAGCCATGGATGCTGGCTTACTTGTTCAGATGCACCACAGACAAAGAGGATGCTAAAAAAAAAAAAAAAAAAGAAAAGAAATGAAATAAATTAAGTGGGTGTTCTATTCTCTCTCAAATGACCAAGACGAGATAAAACGAAAATATAGATTGCCAAGTCATTATTAATAATGAATATAGAAATATATATTTTTTGCACTCACTGATGGATTAAAAAAATATGAACTGGAACCTCAAACCAAGAGGAGTCATGCATTACTGGTAATGACAAAATTCCTGGCAGCCCTTCATCTGCTGGCCTCTGGCTCTGCTACACAGGAGAGCCACAGTGTGCTCTTTCCCCTGCACCGTTTTAAAACAGCATGGCGTACTTTTCTCACCTGGTAGACACGCGTACTTCGTGCCTCGGGTTACATTGTTGCCTCGGGGCATTCTAATTGGAAAACTGTGACTGATTTAATTTGCATTACGAGCATATTGTGCTGTTAATAAATCAGGTGTTAAACTGGACAAAGCTGTGCGCGTTAAGCTTTTGCGCACAGAAGCAATCAGCGCCCTTCTGTCTTGTTCAAAAAAGCGCTGAAGGAGAGTGATCGCTTGCTGACATTGGGGTTCGGAGCGGCCTGCAAGGAAAAAAATAGTGCTGTGCATTCTAAATTCAAGTCAAAACGGGCATATTTAACAATTGTTGGAAAGTTTCTATCATCAGGAGTCGCTGCACACCCCATACATGTGAGACGTTTGATCTTGCCTGTTAGATTTATGTCGTTCCCATGGAGACCTCATTAGTGGTGCCCACACATGCTCTCGAACCCCGTGTTGTGTTCCCCCTCTCAGGTCCGGTGGAGCATGTCCAGCTTCTTGCCCCCTTCGTGGTCATAAGGAACAAGGAGGTGAACATCACAGCAATGGTCTGGCCCAGCCACTCGCGCACTGTCACCTACTTCTGGTGGTTAGGCAACAATACTGAGGTAATTTTTGGTCTTGACATGTTTGTTGGGCATTTGATGTTGGGCTTGGGTTGGATTTTTTTTTTCTTTCTTTTTGCAGTAAAGGACGCTCCAGAGCATCCACATGGTTTTGTGAATGGTTTGGAATGACTTAACTGGAATTGAGCTTACATGTAGGCTCGTCTGTCAGAAATATGTGAAAAGAGCACAAACTTTCCTAACAAAGGTGGTTGTGGCACGAAACTGGCTCAAAGTATGTGCCATGAAAACAATGCCAATGCAAAGTCAGTGTAAGGAGGTTGATAGGGTGACTTTCACTCAGACAGCCCGGGTTCAAACTCTTGTTTCTTGTTTACAGTGTTACTTGTTCATGTCCCGTGTTCATTCGCTCGCTAACATCAACCATGACCTTCCCTTAACTTCTACCAAGCAGTTTTGGTGCTTAACCTAACCCTGTGAGCTTGCTACCATTTGTTGGAGGTAGCACATAACTTCCCATCTCATGCCATCACAGATAAAACATAGTTAAGAAAGCCATGGTCACATGACATACTGAATGCTGTACAGCACACCTCGTACCTTTTCTTGCAGAGAAAGCAAACCTGAGGAAGCAAATGCGAAATGCTTCATTTGCTCTGTACCTCACTATATCTTTACTTGCAAAAAAAAAAAAAAAAAATCCCAAAAAGATTCAAATTGACCTTTTCATGTGGAGTCATCTGTTACTTATGAGCATTGATTTTTTTCTTGCTATCATAATCAAAATCCTTTTCACACTAAGTTTCTTGATCCTTAATCCGGATAATTTCACCCATTGAGAGTTTATCATAAACACGGACTTTCCATAGATGTTCAGTGTGAATGTAATCACTGATCTCACACCTGTCGCGCTTGCAGCCGGTGATAACGCTGGACGGGAGCATCTCTTACACCTTCCCCAGCGAGGGGATGCACACGATCACAGTCCAAGTGTCCTCCGCCAACACCATACTGCAGGACACCAAGACCATAGCAGTCCAAGGTCAGTGCTGGATCTCTAACCTTTGCTCTGGTGATTTGTAAAAACCTGCTAATGATGATAAATATTGGAGTATTATTCTAGTAGGGATGCTATACCATCATTATTCCCCATTATAACATTATACTTACTTTAAAGGCATGCCATGTTTAGTTCTAGCAAAGTTCTGTTCATATTTTTATTTTATTAATTGAAGTCTAGCGAACACTTAACTACTTTTAGTGAGCTACCCATGTAGGCCGACTGTCTGACAGTAATACTTTGGACAAGCACATGGACTCTGCCTCAAGAATAATTTTCTGAAGTAATGGTGCTTCTACTTGAGTAAAATATACCATTACTCTTTCTGTGTCTGAATAGAATGCGTCTTCGCTTGAAATAAATTAATACAGCAGTAATTGTAAAATGCAATGATTTATTACCAGTGGATATGTTGCTGCATAGCAGTGACATTTTCTAATTATCTAGAAGCGCGTCTGGTACATTTAGCCAAAGGGAAGTGTAGGGGATATGTGAAAGCTTCTTCTTTTCATCAAGAGTGTTAACTACCTGCAAGTCAACTTGAGCAAAATGACAGTTGGCGCAGCTCCCTGAGAATAATGCCCCTGGATTCAGCTGAATTAATGGGTGATTCTCCCCCTGACTCTCCTCGACAGAATTCTTCAAATCGCTACTTTTATCTTTCTCCCCTAATCTGGACGAGTTCAACCCCGACATACCCGAGTGGAGGCAGGATGTGGGGAGAGTAATTAAGAAGGCTCTGCTCCAAGTGAGTGATTTTCATTTCCTCTGTCCTTCCCCTCTTCTCTCCCTCCATCTCTCGCTCTTTTCACTCCTCCCCGCCTCTTCTCTCTCTCTCTCTCTCTCTGCATCTCTTTATCTTTGTCTCTCCTTGTCTCCTGACTATCTCTCAAATATTTTTCCTGCCTTTCTTACCCTTGCTGCCCAATCCACTCGGCTCTTTGGTGCGGCGAGCGAACGCCCTCGGGCCACCCTGTGATTCATTATCACACAGGTGCGGATAGGCTGCCGCTTCCCCTCTCTCCCAGGATGGCTTGATGAGCGCTGATTCCTTATTTTCAAAAGTCACCAGGAAGATGCTCTCGGAATATCTAAATGAGCACGGGGGGTGGGGGACGGTGTGCGGTGCTGCGATCTGTCACTGTGTGTTTCTTTGTGTGTGTTTGTTCATGCTTGTGTGTGTGTGTGTGTGTGAGTAAGCATACTTGAATGTAGGAGGGGTGCAAGTGCTCTTGATGCGTGTGGGAAGCTCACACATCATTGTTAAGTGCTACTCATCTCCCCATTCACGGCTCATGAATAGCGCACTGCATTTGGTGGTGCTGTGCTCTTGGCCATCTCGCCAACATATTGAACGGCAGAGCCGAGGGTGGGTGCTTTCGGGGGATTATTTGGACGGGCAAGGGTTATTTTATGAATACTCCAGGTCCATGTTCACACGTTCAAGCCAATTGATTTTCACACGAGCCATTCAGTGACGCACGGCCGTCGTGCGACAGTTTCCACATGAATCGGATTAACCCTTTGAAATCTGAGCAGATTTATTTGATTCCTTTCAGAAAACATGGGGGGAAAGGCAATGAGCAATATAACAAGAAAATGACCCATAAATTACAAAAAAAAAAGGAAATTAAAAAACAAAAACACAGAATTAACCTGAAATGAAGCAACTCAAAAACGTAAATAAAAAAAAGAAAAAAAATGTATATGCTTTTGTTTGCTTTTTTGTAACATAATTTACATAATTTAAAATGAATAATTATAATAAATTACGTTTTCTGGTTTATGTTTTGATAATTTTCTAATAATTTTTGCTTTTGCTCTTTTGCCAGTTTTCAGGTAATTTGATAAACCTATACAATATGACATCAATCCAGGTTTCCAGATAAAGCTTTATTGCAAGCAGTAAATAGATTTACATGACAGGGCATCATTAGGGAATGGCAAATTATAGCCTTACCTTATCATACCCAGTCCAAATTTGATCTTTTAGAGCACAGATCAAGAAAAATAGCCAGAAATTGGAAACCATATCTTGAAAAAAAATGGCACCAGTGGGTATTCTGGCTTTCTGGTTCAAAATTCTCTCTAAGCTGTGTACATCTGGTGATCTACATCTATTTAATAACAGACAGAAAATAATAACTTTTTTCAGTCATTGCTTCACTTGTCTCAAGCAGGTTTTTAAGGCTATAATTATGCAACTCATGTAAACACTTGGATTTAATTATGTCGCTTTGATTGAGGTCACAGTTCAAGTTATTTCCATGACATAAATGAGACAGTAATAATGTCAGTTTAGATCATTACAGGCTTGCTTTTGCGGACGTGCACCCATAATTTGAAGTTGTGAAAGTTGCTCGATGTGTTGCTCGGTGTGTGTGAACATGTCGAGATGTGATATGTGAGGAGAGCCATTTCAAAATTCACCTTTTAAAAAAAGTGACACTCTACTCTTAGGAAATGATTGATGGCACAATTTTAAAACGGATGATGGTAGTTCTTAAAGGATGCGAGGTAACTTGCCGTAGGTTCATGCTGACAGAATGATTACACTTACAGATGGGCTGCTTTATTTTATTTATTTATTTACTTTATTTTTAGAACTTCGGGTACCTGATTTGGATATGGAGCATTTTGAAAATAAGCCAACATCCACTTTTCACAGATTGCATCTCGGCCTTAACCCAGATAGTTACAAGGGTTCACCGTATGGAAGCAATATGATGTGGTAGTTGATGTATGATATTCAGTTGTGGCAGCAGGGAAATGTGAGGAGCTGCTGGTGAAGAAGTGACTGCTATATTCAATCTATATATGCAGCGTGAAATATGGCCTGAAAACAGGAACACTGACACAACACTGTTTTCCCTCTTACTTATACTTATAAAAAGCCTAATCAGATCATTCCAATAACCAGACGAGGGACAATAATAATACAGTGTTATTATGTGAATGCAGCTAATTAATCATATTAAAACCATATTAAAATTCAGATTGATGGAGCTGTAATGCTAATCAAGTAACATGTGGAAATTGTAGTTAAGATGTGAATAAGCATTCGCATGTAAAAATGTTGAATTCACGTAAAAGATGCAAATCTCATATGTGATTTAATATGATGTGTTTTTGCATGTGAAAGTGTGGAATTCACATGTGAGAATGCAAATATCATGTGATTTCATGTGAAATGTGCTTTTTTCACATTTAAAAACTATAGTTCACATGTGAAGAAACTAGTCACATGTGATAATGTGGAATTCACATGTGGAAATGCAAATCTCATGTGATTTCACGTTGTTTTCGCATGTGGAAATTCTAGATCAGAAGCCACTCACATATGACTATGGGTGGTCACATGTGAAAATGTTAGTCACATGTGAAATTCAAATTTGCACATAACAAAAGGCATATTTCTCATGTAACTTTTTGTAAGGGAAGTCACAAGTAGTGCAGCAACTAAAAGGTACATAAGCTGTGCTGCTCTGACTGAAACATACAAAGAATTTTAGTCATTTTTGCCAATGTTCAAATGTATTCCTCATTTAACATCTCTAGATACATGATTAGCTGTTTTGTTTTGAGTTTGTTTGTTTGTTTGTTTTTGTTTTTGTTTTTTTGGCCTCATATTTAAGGACTTTTCAATGTTTTCAGTGTCCTATATACATTTGGCACCCATACTGTAGGTGTTTCTTTGACCCCAGGCTTTTTTAGATGTTTAAATCCTATAAGAAATACCAACATTTTGCACACATTAGTTTTAGTTGTTTTCACTTCAGAACTATAACTTGTCATTTATAATCTTCAAAAAACTTTCCTCTGCTTTAGGGCTTTAAGCAAACATAAGCACTCCTGCAGTGACGAGAGAGCCACTCTTAATGTGACCACACATGATTCCAACAAGAACTTTGATGAGTAAGAAAGGCTGAATGGGGAAGGTCATGTTTTCTTTAAAGGGCTATTTAAGTCATCAACAAGACACATGAAGTACCTGACACTTGGGTAACAGTTTTTTTTATTATAATTATTTACTGCAGGTCTAAATTACTGGGGTCAGATAGACCATAATTGATAATAAATTACATAAGTTTGAAGGAAACAGGAGGGTGAAAATGGAACATTAGCTGAAAATGCTGACACTTTGAATATTGGTTTGTTTATTCTATTATCTCTGAGGACACGGGTTATTATGTTGCTCCTTGTTTGTTTTCATATTTTCAGATCACCCTGTTACTTAATATTTTGATGTCTGCCTTTTCAGGGCAGCCGCTATCCACATGAACGCATCTCGGTGAGGCATGCAGCTGACATAAAGTTCACTTCCAGAGAAAAATTATTGTACGAGTGGTGGCGGAGCGGGGGGTATTTTTTTTTCCTGTATTTCGCTACGGTTGACAATCAACTCCCCCTCGGAACGGAGGCTAGTCTATAACTGATGACTTTTCGACATGGTAAACAACTCCCCATCAATAAAATAGGAGATGAGAGGGGCAACAGCTTGCAATTAAAGTCAAGGTCCATTTAACTGAGATGTCTCGCCAAGCGGCCCTGTTGCTGAATCCTTGAAGCCATGACTTTCCACTGTTCACCTAGGCTCACTGCGGCGCCGCTTCCTCTGCCAGTCCTGAATGCGGGTTCGCTAATGGAGGTTATTTCATTCCATTCTGTCTATCCTCAGACACCTCCCTCTCACATTTCAGCAGCGGTTCTCCGCAAACTCAAACACTTTAATATGTTTATACTCCCCCATACAGTAGCTTCCCGCCCAGGTTAATGCACCCCTCCAGCTATCATGTCCTCCTTGCTCTCCCAAACACACAAAAGTCTGCTTTCTCATCCAGCTGGTGAATGCTGAATGTTGCGCAGCAGCCCACCAAACTCCAGAGTTAACACGATCTTCTCCTCTTATTTCATTGTGTTCGAAAATGCCTGCATCATTTTGATATAAAATATATTCACGTAGTATCGCCAGAAACATGTATCTTGGAGTAAAATGAGTTTCGCATGCTGTAAATATGTTTACAAGTGTAATCCCTTTCAGTGTGTCTTGATTATTCCAGTTTGCATGCAAATGGTGCCATTTTTTTTTTTTTTGGCAAATCCCTCCCGAGCTCATCTTCTTCAAATGGTAAACTCATAAAAGCCAAAATGAAGGCCAGCCTCCTCACAGCAGGCACCCGAACCCTCCACCAGTGACTCACCTCTCCCCCTGCTCTCAACCTCAGTCTGACTTTTAATCCAGCAACCAGTTTGCGGGACATCAAAAAAGGAGCACCTGAGCAGCCAGACAGCTTTTTAAACTAATGACTGATAGCAACGAGAACAAACATGGCCTGAGTATTGATTTTTTTTCTTTTTTTTTCTCCTTTCTTTCTTTTTTTTTTTTTCTTTTTTCTAGTGGCTATTGCTGCTCCTGCCTTTCCATCCTCTTCACTTTATCTTTCCCTTCTGCCACCCCTTCTCTTATTGCAAGTCGTGCCCCAGCTATCATTTGTCCAGTACTTAGCTACTCAAATAGTGATCTCTGTGCTTGGTAATTGATGTGCTTTGGCTATACCCACTCCATTGTCCGCCCGGGCCACAGAGAAAACATAAAAACATCATAGGGTCTTAAATGAAGACTGATCACCGCCTGTGCCCTGCCTGACTTGCTTGTATAAAGTGGATAGAAGGCTTTTGAAAAACAAAACAAAACAAAAAAAAAATCCGCTACTCTGAAAACAAACAGAGAAACACTTATTTGGCTGGATTTTTTTTTTTTTTTCTTTTTAACAAAAGAAGAATAATAAGCTTTTGACAACTTTGGGAGGTTGAGATGAAGCCAGATCTTTTTTTTTTTTTTTTTTTTTTTTTTTAATCTATTGTTTGTGACGGCGTTATTGACTTGGAAATTATTTTTAAAGTTTCCATTTCTGTCCTTCATCCTCAAACTCCTTATTAAATTTGTTGCTGAGGCTTTTAAAGTGTATTTTGGTGATCTATTTTTACATTAAATCTGTTTAAACCTCATTTTCACAGAAAGCACGTTCCCACACTTCCTAAAGGGGAAGGAATTTATATCTGCCACTTGAAGAAAATGATTGTCAGCCTTTTAGAGGTTGTTATTTTCCTAGCTGAGCATGGACAACCATTAAGCCTTCAGTAGGGACTCAGAGACTGGCCAATCATATACTGAATTAGCATTAAAGTGCATAATTAAGTGCTCTCTCAAGATTGAAAAGTAACGTTTCGCAGAAAATCGTACAATATCTGAAAAAGCTGACTGTATAGTGCATATTCCCCACATTATAGTTATTTTTTTTTTGTACTGTAGCTTGGCTGATTGAATGATTAATGGTCATTTAACATTAGCATGCAAGCTTGTAGGGATGGTTACTACAAGAACCACATAAACCACTGTAACCAGTAACTGTCTGATTGGCAGAGAACATAAACTAATCAACCTCATGATTTTAATTCATGCAGCTCAAAGTGTGACATTGCAGGCTAATGCACATTTCTGATTGTCCCTTGCTGCAGGTGTCTGACTTCCCGGAGGAGCAGCTCTTGGTAGCCGTGTTCCCAGGGGTCCCAACAGCCGCCGAGCTCTTCCTTTTACCACACAAGAATCACTCAGAGGGAAAGAAAAAGAGCGAGGAGGAGCTAGAGCGGGTATGGAGGAGCATGATCAGATTTTACTGCCCGCAAATTATCTCGTGACACGTAATAAATAAGATCACAACCTATATTTCCGTTTCAAGTGCCCAGAAAAACAAGGCAGTGCTTTGACTTGCTTTGGATCTGTTTAACAGGTATCTGAAATAATTGTAAGCGCGCTGAACCAAAACTTGGTGGAGTTCGAGCTCAAGCCTGGTGCGAGGGTGATTGTGTACATCACACAGTTAACACTGGGTAAGAACCATTTACCAACTTCATAACTGTAACGTGTGAATGCAATGTAGTATTTTAATTATATTCCAGAGCTGTCTTTTTTTTTTTTTTTTTTTTTAAATTTTGACGTGATCACGAAATCAAACTGTCAGCCTATCTTTGGTCCACCAATTAAAATTCATGTCAGTCTGCCGCGGTGGTACGCGAAGGAACGCTGGGGAGCATGGGAGGGGTTTCATTTTAAGTGGAACTCCTTGAGACGAGGGATCTTTTATGCCTGCCATCAAGAGCCGAACATCTGTTCTATTTCTTTTACAGCCATCCAACCACAAAATGAGTGTTACACTGAGTATAATTATGTTGATTATTTAGTCCTTGAGAAAGAACATGGTATGGTTTAAGGGCACAAGCCGAATTCAGAATCGCCTGAGAAACGTCGCTCAGTTTCGAAAACCGCCCCGATAAAAGACGAACGAATTGGAATTGAAGAGTTGGTTAACATTCAAGACCTCCAGAAGCTCCTGTACCACAAAACAAAATTGTTGTTTTCGGTATTAAATCAATGCAGGAGTCAAGGAGGCACACTGATTGCAAATAAGATGGTGTCTGTGTAAAACTATACTTTTCATTAGCGCGGGCCTTGCCAGTCCTCAAGAGATCCTGCGGCTCCAGCGCTCTGATCCCACTGGTTGACAGATCTTGTAGTGTATTCTGTAGTTGGCAGGTTCCATTAACCACACAGTCCCTGGAGGAGTATAGCCACAAGCTGTCTATAGCTCAGAGCATTGGGTATTACAGCCAGCCACGTGCGTACGCTCGTGACACTGGAAGTGTGGCCAGCTGGATTGCTCTTTATGTTTCACCTCCCAAGAAAAGGTCTGAAAAGCCTTCAAGCTGCTTGGGAAAGGTCACCCGCATCACAGGGCTCCATCTCTGGAAATACACTGTGATTTCCCTGCAATAGTGGACATTAATGTACTCTTCAAAAGCATGCAAAGAATTTAGGGTGCAAGCGGTCTAACAGCGGACAATGACATTAATCACAGAGGGTGGCGCCGCTCGTTCTTGTTTGAGATATAAATACAAGTGCGTTTAACCATTTCGGTTCCACCTGAAATGTCTGAGTTACTCTCGGCTGTCATCCAGTTTGGCAAGCATTAGAAACAGCAATTTCACGCCAGCACAACTTAAGACATTGAGATATTAAAAACAAAAGCAAGTGCTCATCACGCTCGGTCGTGGGCTCATATGTAACCATAATCCAAAGTGGGATTAATTTGCTGCTGAATAAACTTGGCCTTTGAATTATTTTGCAATCCGGAGTTGTCGTTGTGTATCCGCTGTCGGGAAACAAACGGGACAGAATGCAATTTGTACGTCTATAGAAATCGCTGAAGTAGAAATGTTCTACCATGCTCATTCTTCTGCTCAAATGCATAAAACAGTTATTACACAGGTTTCCCGGGATCTCGGTGACAGTGCAGTTAACTCTGTCGTCTCTCGTTCTCTCTCTCTCTCTCTCCCTCCCTCCCTCTCTCTCTCCTTCCCAGCACCCTTGGTGGATTCCAGTCCAAGACACAGCAGTTCGGCCATGCTGATGTTGCTATCAGTGGTGTTCCTAGGCCTAGCTGTGTTTCTCATCTACAAATTCAAGAGGTAAACTCCTTTATGATTTTTTTCTCTGGGCTGCACATATAATCATATAGAAACCTACTTTATATCAATTACCATTTCTTCCATAATTGATGATGCCAGATGAGTGCCGTCTGCATCAGTCAATGATGATCTGTTGGCATGCGTTTGAAAATTCCATTTTGCATGTCCTCCTAGAGGTTGTAGACATATTTCAGCATGATTGTGATGCATGAGGCACATGCGCCAATCAGCGATGAAATGCTCAGAAAGCGACCATTAAATTGTTTAATATGCAGTTGCTGTGCCTTGGCTGTTATTTGCTGAATAATTTATTCATACGCAAAATGATTCTCTTGAAAAAGTCTGCGGGAAATGGAAAAGTTGTCATTAATTATGGATATGGAATTTTTCCCATTAGTATAAAGAGGACACATTTTTCAAGAAATCTCACAGTTGACAAAACAAAACAATTAATAACCAAAATGAATGGTAATTTGTAATAAATTGGATAGTAACTAAATAAAGATGTATATCCCATGTCATAAATATAGATGGGCGAAGATACCCATGTTAATGTATTATGCCTATGAATAAGTTATTGAGGTGTAATTATAGTCAAGACAACTTTGAAAGTTAACAGTCCCATATTACTACCCAGCGGCAGAACTATGTACTTTAATAACCCAGTTAAATGGTGAGATAAATAACCTAGTTTGCAAGAAAGTTTGTCATTTCAAAGTTAGTTCTTTCAGAATTAGCATCTAGATGAAACTAACGATTTACGATCAAAAGAATAACATTTATGATCAAAAGAATAAACATTCTGTCATCTGTTGAAGACATGATGTTTACAGGAAAATGTTCCCAATGTGACAGTGAAAATGGTTTTGTGTCCTTGCACCAATCTTTAGAAAAATACCCTGGATCAACATATATGCTGAGGTGAACCAGGAGAAAGAGCAGGAGATGATTGGCTCGGTGGGCCAGGGCGACAGCACGCCTAAAATCACTCTGAGTGAGTTCTCCACATCCAAAGAACTCATGGAGAAGGAGCTGGATGCCAGGGTCAAACGTAAGTGAAGAACCTGTGCACAGTTCATGAATATATTTTACTTATTGAATGGAATGTTCTGCAGAAAGCATCAGACGATCATTCAAAATGCTTCCATGCAAATGACAGGAACATTTTCTTCAGGCATCGCAAAGGCATTGAAAAGACTTTGGATAGCGCAATCACAACAGATTTGAGACATTCATGACATTCGTGACTCTCATACATATGACTCCTTCATGATACGTGTTTCAAAAAATATATACCTGCCTGAATTGGCAGTAGACTCACATTTTAGCATTTTTATGATCTCTCGGAGAGCATGGAAGCAGTGAGGGGCCCACAGGAGAGAAAGTTCTGCAAGGGTTTGACTGAGACGAGATTCCAGTGATACTCGCAGAACTGAAAATGATGCATTATCAGTAAAACTGCCGTGAATCTGCATGTGGCCTTCGGGATTTAATCTAATGTCAGCAAGGGCACCGCAAGCTTAATCTTTCAACTTTTCTGAGCTCAAAACTACTTGTTTAAAAAATAGCACTTATTCTGACTTCATCTAGTCTTCTGGAACTGTACAAGAGTCTATTTTGCAGAACCAAAAGCAGCAAGAGTGACAAGTTGGTCAGGAAATGAAATCCTTGGACATTGAATTTCTAATAGCTAGCTGATTTCACCTCAGGTGCTGAACTTCTAAACGACTGCAGAAGATAATAAATACGTCTTACCCAGTAGTAGACATCCTCATACACCAAGGCCATCAATTCAACTTAATTTCCAACAGAATGCCGTTATTCAGCTCATCGTTCCTTTTTGCATATAAACTGCGATTCTCCCCTCAGCATACTCTGTCAGCCGTTGCACAAATAGCAATTTCATGTGATTGTAGCTCAGGAGGGGTAATGGCTAATACTGAGATGGAAAACATAGGATGTCACAAATATTTGGGATTGGAAGTTTTCTCGTTGTTGTTCTTGTTTTTCTGTTCGGATAGAGTGGCAGAAGTTGAGAGAGGTGGAAATCATCAGGGCTTATTAAAATCAGAATTATATATTAAAGTACAGAATTTATTTAGTGATTTAAAAAAAAAAGAAATGCCACAGAATTGAGAATGCCACTGATGTCACGCTGAAATTAAACATAACTAGACCTTTTCAGCTCATTCAAGCTGTCTTACATACAGGTTTGATTTAATTTATGTTAACAAAAAATAGATATATTTCTGCCTCTTTTATATCAAAGAGGCATTACCTTTATTTCCTGGAGCAGAGAATTTCTGGTGACTTCATATACTAGTAGGTCAAAAAATCATTCCCCCACAGATTTTTTGAACAACGCTGCCCTTCTGCAATTCTTATCAAATAAAGCTGCATTTCTTCCCCTGGCTGATATTGGTTTTCACTTGTGAGTGTTCCCTAACCAGGTTCTGCTCCACCCCAATATCCTGTTTCAACAGCAATGACATTAAGGAAGCAGAGGGCACTCTAAATTAAGTCAAGTCAGTTTCAAAATTCACTTTTGCATATACGCTTTATTTAACATTTGTATTCAGGTGAGATTTTGCAGAGCAGGCCTACTCTTTTTCAGCACCAGCCTGCTTCATGTTCTTCATGCTGCCCGGTCTAACCACAGTCTACTCCAACTGGCCAATCAGACACTTCACTGGAGTCACTGGGGAATTTGCATGCATGTCAAAAGCCCACCTCGCTCACACCTAACCATCACTTCCACTGAACTTTGGTGGGTTGAGTGTTGGGTTGTATAGTTACCTTGGCATGAGTCCACATGGTGGTGAAATCTCCTCATTAGCTCCTCTGTGCTCCCCTGAGCTGCTAATCCACGGTACTTGATTTCTATCACTCCATTCACTTCCATAGTACGGCAAAACAGCTCCCAAAATAACACTTTTAGCCCAAACAAACAGAAACACATCAGATTATGCCAAAAAAAAAAAAAAAATCCCAGTACCCATTTTTTGAGGAAATTAAATGGCATTTTTCTCGTTATTTTCCTGTTTGAATTGGAAAGTACATCCAGCCAGTAGCGTCTGCAGAAAACTCCCACATAGTAACCCTGCACCGGTAATTTCACAATTAATTATAATAACAAAAAAAAAAAAAAAAAATGGCATACCTATAATGAGCATGTTGGCATTTACATTGCCATAATCTGCTTTGTCTGCCCTCATTTATGTGCTGAAAGTGATATTTTGGGACCTGTTTTGCCACACTGCAGATGGGAAATATACAAATACAGTGTAATTCCAAGGGAGCTATATAACCCAACAATCCAGTTTTGCTTTGCTAAATTTGGCGTTTAAGAACATTATAAACAAGAATGGTCAGCAATAACGAAAACAAAGATGGTAAAGGTGACTCACATTTGTGAGCATGAACGTGACTGGTGCGACACTGTAGAACGCCTGATGGAATATTTTCATCCAAATCAGATTTGCACAGTATTACAGTAGCGCTGACAGCACCAAACCACAGAATGGAGCCCAATTCGAAAGCAGTCATCCTGGATTCTAGTCTGTCACGGTCACTCTTTGCATCTTTTCAATGAGGTTGTCCATTTATTCAGGTCAGTCTCAAATCAGCACAGATTAGATTTTCCCTCTTGTCTCTTGTGATTGGAATGAGTACCACAGGCTAAAATAATGTGGCACAGGAATAACATGTTTCAAAACTGAATTGTAAGTGGTGTTCCCCTTTAAAATGTAGGTAACACTCTACAAAAAAGGTTTGAACTATTTAAAAGCCCATGATTATGAGAAAAACAAACCGGATACTGGTTTAAAATGTCTGACTGTTTAATTTCCATGCAGCTTGAGATGTTAGGCAGCATTTAGACAATCCAGGAATTAACACGAGCCGTCAATGTCAAAGAAGTTATTTGCTTCCCAGGTATCGTCAAGGCGCCAATGCACTCTGGACTAACAGACTTTCTTCTTGTGTTGTTTTCTGTTTTGCTGCTCAGGGGGAGTCGGAAATGCCTGCGAGAGCACAAGGGAGATTCCTAACTGTACTAGTGTTTAAAGCTGGGCGACACAACAGTTTGTGTACAGAACAAAGTATTACCGTGTTGGGGGTTCTCTTTTTCTGTTTTGTAATTCTCAAACACAATTGATGTTAATAGTTTTCTAAGGGACCTCATTTATACAGATTCGCATGGATGTCATGAGCAACAACATCCATGCAGCAAATTTAAATCCACTCAATGAGATCGTTGTAATTAATGGCAAAACTTATTCAGTTTTGTGGATGTATAAGCTACATAAATACATTCATTTGCAGAGTGAAATATCTTTATTTCTTGAGCTTTTGTCAAAAACCTATGGAGAGAGTTATGTAAATTTCCTCGAGTTTGCTTTCAAAAATTGTTTCTGCCTATATATAGACTATAACGTCTGAGTCGTCAATCAAACAGGGAATATTATTGAAATGTACAATATTATCATCTGTTCTGTTATCTGTATATATTCTATGTATACTTAATTTCTACATGCTCGTAGTCTGATGGCGAAGACAGAAGATCTGACCACAGCCTGATTTTGAAAGCGTGTTAAAAAGTCAAACATTACCTAAAAGAATCAGCTTTGTTTGTTTTGATAAGGTCCTTGACTCGTGCATGTTCTTATTGAGGACACAACTTCTGTGTTGTAGATAAGCAAGTGTTGTAAATAGTTCTTTTCTAATCATTCGTCAAACGAGCCCAATCAATTTTGCATAGAGTTCCATTCCTCTACTCAGTTTCCTTTGATTTACTGCCAGGCGATACAAGTCTTGTACAAAGGGTTTATCTGTTAATGCAGGTTTATAATTGTATTGGCACATTACAGATTTAACTCCACTATCCTTGAAATAAAATAAAAAATATATATATATTGACATGAAGATATTTACACATGTTCGATAGGTTCATATCATATTCCATTAGCCATATAAAATATTTAAGCATTTTTTTTCGCAGTCTTTAAACTCTCTGTACCAAACACTGATTGCCATCATGAGAGTATTACATTTGTCCTTTGAAACAACGGCTCTGACACTTCTTCAACGACCACAGAACAAAAGCAACATCGGCATGAAATTGTTATAATGTGGCTGCTGGTTATCAAATGTACAATATCCACAAAATCTGGGAGAAACACGCGGGGCCTCACGTTTGACATAGGCTCTCACAAACTAATTGTTGGCCTGAATGCAGAGCTCTCTGTCAAACATTACCAAAGTTTTTGGCAAACATGAGCTTGTTACATACAAGATCCATTGCTGATTTAGAGCATGCAGCCCATGCTCTTCAAATATTGAGCAGTGGACATCAAGTAACACCCAACATTTTCCAGATTGCACGTATAAAATTGACTCAGACATGTACGATTCTTTTTTTTTTTTTTTTAAACTGAGTCTTTCTTTCTAATGTGCATATCTAGCATTTTGGAATGAAAGTGTCTAGTGCAGCTTTGGGTTCTCAGTCCTTTGCTTCTGGGTATCTGCTCCAGCATTAAGAGTGCCAACTCTCATAAAGCTTCATGGTAATCTGTTCCCTCTTCTGCCATTGTCTTTAAATCATATTGCCACAACGAGGCAAAGTAAGTGTTCTCAGCGACTTCCATTCATCTGACAAAGTATTCTGCAAAAGCAACCGTACTATTGCACTGCATTTATTTAAGAGGACAATTACTTACAAAGCAAATATACAATAGCACAGTGGAAGCCGCTTGTAGTGATCACATGGGTCCATGCAGAAGTGATCGATATAAGCAGATGAGTACTGTAACCAAATTTTTGAATTTCTCTTTATTTCTCCTTCTCCGTCTAATTTTTACATTTATGTCATGAATATGAAGTGATGAAGTGATGAAGCTGTTTACTGATTTTTTAGTGACTGTTTCAGCAGTCATTTCAGGTACAACCATTTCAAACCCTTTTCAAAGTACACCTTAAATTACTGCATAATTCATATTCATAATATAATGCAGTATACAAAATATACCACAGAACTCTCAAAACCTTGAGTTCAGCTTTTTCTTGTTGTCCGTCTGTATCTATTTCACTTTATTACACACATTAGACCCCTGCCTACCTGCTGTCTGCAGCACAGAGTCTCTGACCCCTCTTACCTGTTTGAATAATTACATCATCAGCAGGGATTCAGGTTGAGAATTATAAACTCTGAACACACACGTACCTTAGCCCGTGTGCGGATTCTGTCCTGGGGCAGCAGGTTGTGACTGGAAAACCTATAGCTGCTGCCCAGAGAATGGTGTTTCCCCCTCCAGCCAGAGGTAACCGCTGCCATCAACAAGCAGTGGTTAAACAACCTGACGCACCACAACAGTTTTGATTTGAGGGTTTGACTCGGCCGGTTTGGACCAGCATTTATTTGTCAAAACCTGTAGCCATACCCTGCCAATAAAAGCTTGGCAGTAGTTTAAGTGCATTTATTAAAGGAAAAAAAACAAAAACAAAACTTAGTTAAATTTATATTTGATCAAATTTTTTTCTCATACATTTTCATTTTGTGAAAAGGCCCAATATGAACGCTCTAAGCTGACCACTTGATTACAGTGAGCTAATTATTTCAACAGTATTTGCATGGGCTTTGTGATCCATATAAGCGGCTGATGGCTGTAACCGTGATCACTATAAGCGGTTTCCACTGTATAACCGAGTTGGCTTCATGTCAGTAATCCACCCTCACTGGAGCCATCAGGCTTTTCTTCCAACCCAAAGCTTAACTCATGCTTTCCCCACCAATTTCGCTGACATGGGGGAGCAGTGTCCTCCCAGCGTGCAACTCTCCACCAGTGCCACCCTCCACAATGTCACAAAAGCTGTCAGTGGCCAGCCAGCAAGTCGAGACACAATGGTCTCCCGGTAGCCAGTAATAAGCAGAGACGGGTGGATGTTTGAGCGGGGAAACACCCCATGCGGAGCTATCTCACAATGCTGTGCTGAAGTAAGCACGTCTCAGCACCTGCAGGGTGAGACTGAGGGACAGGAGGCGCGTTCAGAGAATATTGCACAAAGATATCGGCAGTCACATCACACAGAATTGGCCTTTACTTCCTATACAGGTGACACTCATTTGAATAGAGTTCTTATCTCAAGCCAAACACTGGTTATAGCAAACAGAATACACATTGTGCAGAGGTTGCTTTACAGCTGTGCTGTCTTCAACAACAAATGTCATACACTAGAAAAATAATTATTTGCTCTGCAGATTTATTATTATTATTGTTATCATTTTTTTTTTTTAAAGGGTTTTGATGCTGTGTCATGCCAGCTTTGTTTCGATACTCATTAGCGGAACGGGATTAGGAGGAATGACAAAAAAGAAGCATCAGGAACTCTCTGCCATTTTTACCTACCAGATCCTGAGGCCATTCTCTGCAGCACTGCCACACAAACCCCATGTTGAGGTTCTGTACAGCTCATTTGTAGCCATACAGTATTGTGTTTTTTTTTTTTTCTCCTGGGCCCTTTCAAATAGCGAGGAATGTATGGCTATTTCACTTGTCCTTTATTCACATCCAGGCCATGCTTTGCAGCAACTGTTGCCATGCCACTGGCACTAGGGAGAGTACAAAATAGCTACTAAACAATGCTGTGCTGTACATCTGCACAGCTACTACTTGAGAATGTTCATCATTAAATCAAACTCATGCTGTTTGATAATTTAACATCATGACTCAAATTAGTTCCTGGTGTTTCTTTCTTCATTTAGTCATTCAGTCATAGCTTTGATCATTGGTAATTGCAGTCTTATCTGATGTTTGGAATGCCACGTTATGCTGTAAGATCCAGGTGGGAGATCTCTAGGGAAATCCGCACTTAAAAAAAAAAACATGGAGTTATGAATTCTTGCATTCGTGGTGTTTCAGAGGGCAAAACCATCGTAATATTCCTCATTGCACAAAAATCCTCAATGCATGCATCATCAGTAATGTTCTGTTTCATCTTTCTTTCAATATTTCTACGGTAAAGAAACTGTCATTTTGAAATTGTTTCAAATAAATGTATTTTTGTACATCAAAACATTTTTCTCCGGGTAATGGCATTCTTGTGAACTGAAGGATATACAGAGGAAGATATACCGTTCACTGCATATTACACTGCTGGGCTTGTGACACATGATATCAAAGGCACACAGACAGGCAGGGCGAGATGGGAGGGGTGCTGATGTTTTCTCCTGAATCCTCCATGCTTTTAGATTTTCATCCAAAACAATCATCCAAAGCAAATCAGCATGTCTTTTAGTATTTTTACTGTAACCTGTCCGTATCTGTAAAAACAACTGGATTGTGATTAGTGTGGATGTTGAAAAAGTGACTATAGAAAAGAACAGAGGAATTTGGAGGGTGATGTAAACATACTGAACTGTCAATTTCCACAGGACGTATTAACTCAAAATGTATGGAGGCAAACATGAAATACAGTACTGAAAGTGTCACACCAGTAGTAGCATTGGAAGTTGTTGGAAGAGATGAATTAAGAAAAATAACTGAAATGAAAATTCACCACAAAAAAAAAAAAAAAAAGTAATTGACACAAGCTGCGATTCCAGAGTTCAAGCCAACAAAGAGCATTACAAGTTAAAATCTTCAACAGCATCATTAAAAATAACTGTCAGGGTTTGTTTCAGGTGCTGATGTGGACAGATCCTGCCAGTTTTGTAATGACTGGAAAAACTTCTGATTTATAGTCCAATTTGTGTTACATCACGCCTATTTTGTGTGTTTATAGCACCTAGTGGTCGATTTAAATGTGGACATGTGGACATATCCTGTGAATTTCGTGATGACTGGCCAAACGGTTGTTGACGTATGTCCATTTATGTGCTAAGCCATGCTACTTTTGAAATTCATTGGTTCTTGAAAACTAAATAAGACATCAACAAGCCTTATGCAACTTCTGATAAGCTTGGTTCAAAAACGATCCACACCAAATTTCAAAGGAATCGTACCTACGGCCTAGGAGGAGATGTCAAAAATGTGTTTTTCAAAAAATTCAAAATGGTGGAAAATCCAGCATGGCCGACCTTATGGGTTCTGAGGCAAATTTGTAGAGTGAGGATCCATGCATGTCTGTACCAAATTTTGTGTAAATCAGACTTATGGTGTAGGAGTTCAAAATTTGAACCTTTAATTATCGGTAGCATTTGGGTAGCATATGCACACAACTTGCAAAATTTCATGTCTCTACCATTTACCATCTCACAGGAATTTGCAAAAACTTTTATGGAGAAGAAAAGAATAATAAACCAAAGCAAAAACAAGAGGTTTTCAGCCCTATGGGTTTGAGCCCCTAAAAAAGTGCTCACAGAGTCAGTAGCAGGCCACACCTTCAGCCTATATACTTGTATTTTCATGTACAGACTCTGGAGAGCTGGCTAACCACTAATATTGAGGATGACACTTCAGAAGTGTACATTAAGGCACTTCAGTGCGTGATCTCTCTCCTGCTATTGTATTCTTCAACGCGGCCCAAACCAGCCCTCTGATGCCCCGGTGGCCTAAAACAACCATGATTTTATGAAAATGGTTTGCAGGTATCGTCCACCCAAGGTCTGCCTCCTAATACCAGGGCAGCATAATGATCAGGGCCGAAGCCACATCGCCCGGCGACTTCACCAAGTTTGATGCGTCGCATCCATTCTGCTTTCGGCTGAACGGACAATGAGATGGAGATTGAGAGAGAGCGAGAGCGAGAGCGAGAGAGAGAGAGAGAGAGAGAGAGAGAGAGAGAGAGAGAGAGACTCTAGGCTGGAATGTGTACACAGCTCTCCCCCAGCTGCCCTCGCCTGTAAATCAGCCATGATTGTATGCAACGGCAGTGGTTCATCGGAGTTTGGGCAGTGCACAGTGGGGAGATGGGATTTTCGCTCTATATGTCTGTCCATTCACACAGTGGAATACGTTATCAGGATTTACTGCAGGGCAGATAGGTTCCTTTTGAGGGGCGCATCGCTGGTAAAAGTGAATAAATAAACCGTCTCCATCATTTAGCAACCATTACTGATGTGTGATTGGTAAAGTCACAAATTGAGGATCTAAAAAAGTGATTTCATCATTTAGGAGGCAATCATCTATGCATTTTTCTTTTCTTTATTATTTTAATAAGTGTAATTATTTTAATAATGATAATAAATGTACTTTTCTTGTCTTTTTTCCCAATTTTCATTAATATTTTTTTCCAGATTTTTCAGCTTTTTTTAACTTTTCTGTTTTATTTTGATTTATTTTATTTTATCTTTTATTTGTTTGTTTGTTTCTGCTGATTTGCTACTGATAAAATCACAAATTGAGGTTCTGTCTTCCACTTTTGCAGTAGCCAGTTTTGGACAAACGGGAGGACTTTTACACCTCCCGTAAGTCAAGCCCTTAAAACGTCACACCCTCATTTACAAGCAGGGGAGGATTCTTGCGGTCTTGAGATAAAAATGACAAATCGCAAGACGTCCACTGGTAAAAACCACTGACGTCCGCAGAGGGGCGGGATCCGGGGACAGTTCCAGGGACGGCTCCAGCCCGGGACAGCGCATCAAATCAGGGGACTGCCTCCTGAAAACAGGGCCGTCTGGTCACCCCATCTTCAGAACAACCTTCCAGAGGAGATTGTCATCATCACATTATTATTATTAAGGTTGATTATGAGTGCCACTGAGGCTGGAATGACCTCAATTTCTCAATTTGATTCAAAGGTTCTGCTGTCACTGCTCGTATACTTGACGTGAACGATGCATATGGATGCAGAGGATGCACAGAGAAGACTGAGGACTGGTTTAATTATGGCCTCGGTGATTGGACGACTCCGCGGCATTGTGGGGCGGCAGTCAAATCCACGCCGCCGCTGTTCTGTGGACCCTGACAGGTCCTACACAAGCAGCCCGCGCTCAAAATCAACAGTAAACAATATCGAAGCGGGCTTTGCTGACTTGTTTTCTCCCTCCACTCAGCCAGCATGAAGCAAAGTGATTGGAGGCAGGATATTTGTTGTGCTTGATAAAAGACTTTTGTCAGGAGAGACGACAGCATTGTCATCTCGGATCTGCCAAAAGCCCCCTCCTCCTTGCTTCCACTTGGCCCATGGGATTACTTTCACCAGACTATGAAAGTACCCTGTCACTTAATAAAGGCCTCCCTCAATTACAGTTTATTTCACTGTTTTTGCCGTTTTTGCCGTGGCTGTGGCAGATGAGACTTGGACATGAAATGGAATTATTGGAGTTATCAATGCTGGATGGCAAGGCTGGCACAAACAAGAGCCATTTGTCTTTATTCACCGGGGAAGTCTGAGAGCAGCCTCATTATGCCGTGGCTTGAATTAATCTCAAGCCCCTGCCTCTCCCTTTCACCTTGGCAGCCCGATACAATGTATTACAGGTCTCTTAGAATCCCAAACACATACTCTAACCCTTGGTGAGGGTTACTGATAGACCTGCGTGCCGGGTGGAGGACAGAGGGACAGAGTGAAGAAAACAGCACATTCCCCTAATGTGGGAAAAGAAAAAGAAAAAAAAAAAAAAATCTGAGTAACACAATTTCCATTCAGTTTGATTATGTAAAGATCAGTGAAAAGCAGCACAAAACACATCAGGAGAGATAATGGATGTCCAAATTTTTAAGTGGCTTGTCAAATTGATTTTTTTTTTTTTTTTTTTTTTTTTTTTTTTTAAATAGCATGGATGTGCTTTGTGGGCTTTTTTTGTGGTAAATCTTCCCTCCCATCTGTGGCTCGACATATCCAAATGGGTGCCGGCAATTTACGAGAATTAAAGATTGGAAGGAACAGCCACCAGGAGAGAGGTGAAAGCAAACAGAGTGTGAAGGCGGTGCGGATCCGGAATAGAGAGGGACGTCGCTGTGGGCAGCCTGGCCCGAAAGGTGAGGAAGAGATCAAGGATCGATCAAGCGAAGACAAGCAGGTTTTTCAACAGGCTGGACAGAAGTGAACGAGGGCAGGCCGTGGCACACCTGCTCCACGGGCTTCCTCTCACCTGGAGAGACCTGGATGCACATTATTTGAGGTATCCAACGCCTGCAACACTATTCAGCCTTTATTGCTCACAAAGACGCTCGAAGCGAAGGAGGCACACGGGCCAAAGTCAGTCCGCCTCCAAAGAAACACGTCGAAGACGCTGCAAAGTAGCATGAGGGAACTGTGCTGCCACTGTCTGTTCTGCTGCTCAGTCTCTACACCTCGTACTTTAGACTCGACTGTAGTTCACGCCACCTCCAGAAGGTCTCGGATGACTCCTCTGCTGTGGGATGTAGCGGTGACGGCGAGGAGGAGGAGGAGGAGTACAAGGAAAGCCTGATGGTGGAGATCCATCTCTGCAGAGCAACATCAGTGAGATGGAGCGCCTGCTGCTGCTATTTCTCACAAATCAAGACGCCACTTTCACCAGTCAGGGTAAGGGAGCCGACAGGGTGCAGTCCCACGAGGAGCCGTGGGTGCACCCAGCAAGCAAAGTCAGCCGGCGTGTTATGATGCAGATGCAAAAACGAGCAAGGGGAGATCGTTCCTGGCAAAGAGTGCAGCAAATTACAATGCACATAACTTTACATGTTCTGTACATTGTGTTTACACCGCTATTTAATTCATTTTAGCAGTTTTATTTGCAAAACATTGTCTTTCTGCCAAGACTTTTTCAGTGCCCATGTATGACCCCCTGTTGAGCTGTTAATAATTGCAGCCGCATATTTTGCACATACTGTAAATATGCTGTAATTTCGTAAATTGTTTGTCTTCATATCCTCACGTGCTTTTTAAATACATTCCTATTCAACAGGGTGCATGTTTCTATGACCCCCATTAGTTCCACTTGAATTTATAATCTGTTTTGCTTTGGTGGATGACAGCTTTTTTTTTTTTTTTTTTTTTTTAAATGTTTAGTGTTTTTTGTTTTTTTGGGGTTTTTTTTCAAATGTCTGAAACAAAAAGAAGAAGAAGAAGAAGAAGAAGAAGAAGAAGAAGATGATGATGATGATGCAGATGAAGATGAAGATGAAGATGATGATGATGAAGAAGAAACGGGATATGCACAGAGGCCACATGTGGTACACAGTCAAAAACAAACTTGCAGCGTACATGGAACATTATCTGTCATCTTCCAGCTCCAGTCATTCTCCTCAATCTTGTAGTTATTGATCATTACCAATATTGCTTTGTTAATTCTTTGTTAATTTGTGTTACATTGTTCCAAGTTAGAACTATTGCTCTCTTAGCTTGCAATAGACACATATTTATTAGTGCCTCATCATATTGTTATTGGGTGCTGCAATGATCCATTGTCATTAAAGTTTCATCGTGTTTTATCTCATTTTAACACCAGGCACCTCGGTGTAAATTTTCTACATATTTAGCTGACTATCATAGATACAAGTCTGCAATATACAGCAATAAAAGTAGAGTGATATATAATCGCCAATAACAATATTAAAGGATGCCCCATTTGAAAGAAATCAAACTTTTTATGAGCTATAAAGCAGTGCCCCAATTACATCGACATTACCAGTGTCATTTAGAGTAAATAAGCTTACAAAACTATAAAAACTAGGGATAATCTGGAGGTTGTGTGTGTTGAACTTTCATATGGCGACAGCAACTAAAAACGGTGCGACTCAAAGCCTCTGGGGGACAGCTGAAGCCCAGTTTGTTGGAGCTTATTATTATGAGGAATTGCTCCGGCTCAACTCGCTCAAAGGTTTTCAAAACTGCAAAGTCACCATCTTCTCTTTGCACCTGTGCAAGGTGGCAGACTTAAGAAAATTACTGAATAGGGACAGATGGAATTTTATTAAGTAACAAAAAAGAAAAGAAAAGAAAAGAAAAGTAAAAAAAAAAAAAAACCCACCAACAGTCCTCCACATTAGCACAAGTCACTGACTTTGAGATTTTTTTCATGCACCCGAAGTTGAAGGGATAGGGGAAACTATCTTTCTTGTCTTGCATCCCACAGGATTGGATTGAGAGCAGAAGCCATTAGCCTGGGCTTATGCATATTGAACTGCTGTAATAATAATAATCCATTTATTAAATCTACCACAAAATCACATTTGGAGAGGAGGGCGCATTACATAAACAGAGGCACTTAGCTAGATCAAAAGCTCTGTGCTTATTCCACCAATACCCAGGCAGCGATGCAGACTGGAGGGGCTCTGACCTTTGTGAGGCTGTCATAATAAAATCGGCTTGGTACCCGGTGAGCACAGCTACCTCCATATCGCCGGAAACTTTCCCTCTCCGCTCTGCAAGTTTCCTCATGAATAATATTCCCCGACAAGTTAGAGCTGTCCCATTTTATTTAGTTGTAACGTTAAGTAATTATTTTTTTTCTCTAAAACGCTTGGATGGCCTTTAAAAACAGAAAGCCAGCTGTCTGTAAACAATGGCTGCTTTCTTACTACTACCTTTCACAAAACCGTTACGCTTTCTTATGAAACATGAATGCTCGCCACACTCTTTGAGAATATTTTGCTTATTTATTTATGATTTTCTACTCACAGATGGAAATTATAAATATGCATAGTCTACCTCTTGTCAGAATGGTGCTGTCAGAGAGGCAGGCATTTTTGATCAGTTAGCACAGCATGCCTTGGGCTATTTGTCATAATTCAAAGCCTGAATATTTATCATGGTACTGTATTTAGGTAAACTCCATACAGTGTAATTTAGTGGGAAAGTGTTAATACAGCATACTTCAGTTAGGAAACATCAAACTCCGTCGCATCTTGCATAAGGTGGCTATGTATGCGCAGTATGTCGCCTGTACTTTCATCTGCATGGACAGAGAGGCTGAATGAGTGGTGACACGTCTGCCCCGCTGTTCTCTAACATTTTCATTGTAGTCAATGCTATTGATTACCTCTGTTACTGATCACACTGCCTCAGCTTGTTCCCATGAGACTCGTTGATGCAGGGTTTGACTTTACATTGCGCTACCTTGTAACGACTGCACCGGCAAGTACCGCATTTAAATCCTTACAGCCGTCAGAGAACAGACGGCAAGGAGGTGCAGTTTTCTTGACCTACACCACACATGCTCCATAGGCCGGGGCTGCTTCACAATGGAGCTCCTACATACTTTTTGGGGGAATAAACAAATTTGCTCCGACCCTCGCCACCGCAGGAGACACGGGGTGCGAACAGTGTGAGGTACGCTGGGCTAAATCTATTCAACGGCGCCGACTGCGGAGTCGATTAGTGAACACGAGGGACAGTTATGTAAAAAGTTATTCGTGTGGGACACACAGATGAAAGGAAAAAGTTCATACCGATTCGGTCAAGGACAGCCATTTTTCGGGAGTTTAAAAGAAAAACGGACAACTGAGACACGGAGGAAGCCAAAACTCACGACACAGGGCTTGATTAAAAATGAGCTCAGGGCTGAAAATTGTGTGACAGTGAATCAGCCCAAAAGAAAAGATCTTTGTGTGTCTAGATCAGGTCCGGAATATTTACATGTGGAAACCGCAAGTTACTTAGGTATTCTGCAGGTATTTCTGCCGCTGGACCCATAGGGCTTGGATCTGGGATTGCAAGCCACATTATTATTATTATTAGGTTTCTTTTTTTTCTCTCTGTCTCTCTGTCTCTGTCTCTCCTTGTGGTGGAGGCAGATGGCCGCCCACCCAGAGGTTCTGCTCAAGGTTTCTTGCCCTGTTAAGATTTTTTTTTTTTTCCCTCACCACTGTCACCATGTGCTTGCTAATGAGGAAAATTTTGGTTCACGGGACGTGCCAAAATCTGTTGGGTCTCTGTGAAGCGCCTTGAGATAACTTCTGTTATGATTTGACGCTTTACAAATAAAACTGACCTGAATCGGAACTGAATATTCATGAATTGGATAGATTAGCCATTTACTTAGGTTAAACAAAATTGAAAACCAGATATGTTTTTCAAAATTTTGTTCTTTGCGTTATGATTTGAGGAAGTGCTTGATAAGATTAATAGGGAAGATCTTATTTTTAGATGGAAGTCTTAATTAAGATGGAAGAGAAGAGGAGGGAACATGTGCCTTCGCAGAATACTTGGATAAAGCAAAGTCACTTAGAACATACATGTTGTTTAAAATGTTGTCTGATAGTGTTTCAATTTTGCATTATCATCCGAAGTGACCCAGATGTTTGTTTCTGATGTTGCGGTTGGTTATGCAATCCCATGTGGGATGGGCCATTTAGATCATATGACACAAAAATAAAAAATTTATTCATTCGTTCATTCATTTATACCGTGTAGAGAACTTGCCTCGACCTGTAAGCGTTTGGATGTTATGAAATCGCTCGGCTTGCTTCAAATCACAAGGTTAATCTAACTGGCAAATCCTCAGAGCAGCTTCCCCCTGCCTTGAATAAAAGGTTGCAGGGGCCAATCAGAGGGTTCAGCATCGCTGCAGAGATTGATGAACCAGATATATCAGATGCGGGGAGTCTAGCATCAATATGATTACTGTATATTGATAATAATTTAGATATTTGGATTAGCAAGACCCATTAAAATCCTATTAAAAGATAAGTATAGGGGATACCAAGGCATTCGCTAAGTTTGATAAGTTTGATTACTTTTAAGAGGAGTTAAATGGAACTTATTAAAGTCTTTAATCAAAACGTACCTCATAATGCAGGTTATCTGTTTAAACGTGAAAAATACTTCACCGTTTGATGTTTTAGCCAGTGGATTTTTTTTTTTTTTTTTTTTTTTTTTTTTTGGTGGGGGGGGTTCTTGATTGATGGATGAAATATGATAATTTGGCTCGTCTGAAAACGTGAATGATGCACTAAGTGAGGCTGTCAGAAGGTGCCTCTGCGCCACAACAGCAGTCACAGTCCTGTTGCCACATCATGACAGTTCTAAGACTCTTTGTTAAATTGCGATCCCCCAATGTATTACGACAGCATCTGTGCTTTCGTTTTCAATTTTATCGGCTCCAAAGCCCCATATGGAGACTGTCGGAAGCTATTGTGTCACTTTGTATGCACATCTTGGAGCTCTTTACAGTGCTACTTAGGTTTCATCCTGGAGCTTTTTGGCTTGGAAGCACATACACTGTGTAATTTTTATTTCAATTGAAAAAATCCTTCCTTTTACCAAAATGATTAAAAGATTGTGTCTGTGGCTCTTCTTACTTTTTTTTTTTTTTTTCATTGTCAACAAACTCTGAAGCGCAGCGAGGGTACCTTTCCAATGAGAAATGTATTGTAATCCCATTCACCTGGGCCATTGCAGATAAACACTCAAAGGCTTGCCTTGAGGTTTATTTATTCACCCACAAAGTTTGGGCGAAGCAATACCAAGAGTAGTCAGGAGAAAGTAGAGCTTCGGCTCTTTTGGAAAATTAGCCTTTGCAAAGTGCCAAGTTTTGAGCATAGATTAAAAATATGGTGTCATGATACTGTGTATTCTGTGTCTGTTTTCAGGCTGAATATATCATCCGTGTTTTACTGTAGCTTTTTAAAATTTATTTAGTAAGTACATATTTAACTAAACTGTCAGGCAAAGAAAGCAGCGCCCATCTTCGAAGCCATCTGACCTGCGAGATGCTGCACCGCCGATCATATTCACAGATTGTTGAGAATATTCACTCTTTGAAGGGTTTAGATAACTCTGTGCAAGTCAGATCATGGCTTGTTTGAGGACTGTGAATGTTATCTATCTGTCACTTTCTTCTTATCTGTTCCTGGGGCTGAAACATAAGTAACTCAAGTAAATGTCAGCCCATGAGGGCCTTTGATCTCACTCAACAAAATGAGATATCACCCGTAGAAAGAATCAAGTGATGCGATGTCATAGCAGGAGCTGAGGAGAAAATATGCTGAATACAATAACATCGTTTTATCTGTGCGGCCTCTCAAGGTCTCGAGGTCTGGAAGAGGTGATTTACTATAGAATTGAACTTTTTTTTTTTCTGTCAGACGTCTAGTGAAACACCCACCGGCAGCCAAGCTGATGGTATTTTTTGACAGTTTAAATAGCAATTGAAAGGAAAGAATTGCGACAAATATAACTGTGAAATATGCAAATAGGTAACAAATGGTGTCACAGTGATTTGTGATATCTTAAATTGGAAATGTGCGGCAGACACCTGCTAGAGTCAGTAAATGGAAAAAGACAGCTGGTGTTTCCAATTTTTGATTGTGTTAGGTCTAAATACCTTAGGATCGGGCCAATGTTGTCTCCTCACCTTGTGATTTTCGAAATGGCTGAGGTTCCTGCGCTATTTCAAAGTATGTTTATTTGCGTTTTGATGAAAATGATTTACATAAATAACAAACACTGTGAGCAGAGTGCAGATGCTGTGTGCTACAGAATTACATGAAAGAATAATGATGAAAGACATCAAGCCCTAATGAGGCATCTGGAATTGCATATAAAAAGGCAACCTGGTGTATTCCTTCACTCCCTGGGAAATTGGTGCTTGTCCTTGATGCTTTGCGCCTTGCTGAAAGGATGATTGCCGTGTTTTGGTTACCAAATGGGAGGCTGGGGTTTCTCTTCTCATTTTAAGTTGTATTTGGTATGTCGGCTGTTACATGCTTGAAGTCTTAGATGACTTCGACTACAATAAAACCTCATTGGGCTGCATTGGACTGGACCTTGATCTTTTACTGTGAACAGAGAATTTAAAAGCCTACATTTACATTTCATCACAAAATGCATTGGCAATGAGATGGTGATGGCGTTTGTTCCATCCGAACACTGACAGACACAAGCACACAGTGAGATTGGCTTTTATACAGCTGGCTGTATAGAACAAGGGACAAACAATTGTCCACAGGACATGATTGAGAGTGGATGCTCATTTTATAGTCTATGTTGGTTATTTATGACTACTCAAACTGACAGGAAGCAACAGGGCTAGGGCAGCTCAAAAGCCTGTGCCGCAATCTGGCAAAGATTAAATATCAGTATAAAGGTCAATTAAGCTTGATTTCCACTCTGACTCGGCACAAAACGTGTCTCGCAGGAGCTTACTCGGCAGTGGAATTAATTACAAAAAAAGGTCTCACAGATGAAACTGCTCCTTGGATTGATTGGCCATAACCAGACCATAAAACTCTGGTAACTGAGGAACTCTTTTAATTTACTGTGCGGACAGTTTGGCCCGGCCCACGTTTAGCCTATTTAGAGTCCACCTCCCCAAAGCAATCAGAGGCTGATGTCAATCAGATGTTGATGCTTTTAAGAGATAATTAGACTGCGAGTCCCCACGACAGTTTCCAAACGCGCTGATGTTTTCGATTATGAATTTTACAGCTATCGCGGAAGTCATGATGAGCATTTCCATAACTGTTATTATACTGTATGGGAGCCCTTTGAAACACTGTCCTGCAGCCTCCTTTGTCCTTGTGACTGAGTGGCCAGCTGAGGCTCTGACATCAGCAACAGTGGCAACGATCAATATGGTGGTGACAGTAACAGTGTCAGTGACTACAATAATTGACTGGGAAAAACTGGTGATTAACTCAATGACACAATATCCTACAGTCCCATGAGTCAGCACATTTTTAGCATGGGTGTTACCAAGGGGAATAAAGATATTACAGGTTCTCCTACATGATTTGATTCATTGTATTAATGAGGTTAATTTAAAGCATCTACATGTTTGCACCAAAATTCTGTGGTTGCATATATTATGGCACATAAGAAAATTACTCAACAATAACTCTGATTTTATTTCCTATTCCTATTTTTTTTTTTCTTTTTAAATTTTTATTGTATTTCTGGCTTTGATGTTAACCTGCTGCTACTGCTGCTGTGTCATTGTGAATTTCCCCCTCAGAGGATCAATACAGGTAACTGTAAATCCACTTCAGTTACAAAACAACTGAGCTCCTTCCTGGTGTGTGAATGGCTGCAGTGAGCATCCTGTCCATGCAGGTGACTTCTACCGTACTGCCTGGTATACATGTGCACCCTGTGTTTCCAGTATGAACGGTGTGTATTGTTCCAGTATACCGGCATATGTACCAATGAATTTTCCAATATATCCTCCAAAGTGAATACATCTTAAAACATTGTTCTAGGGTAGTGTGGACAGAGAAAATGGTGACTATTGAAAACAGGTATGTATGATTGTCATATGATCACACTCAGGCTCGCTCATCACTTTTAAAAGTAGTTCACCTTTGTTGTTCGTCCAGACAAAGCAGGGCCGGATTAACAAAGTGTGGTGCCCTGCGGTGACCACACTCTAAATGCCCCCTTCCTCTCCTTTTGCATGTCAAAAAAAGTGAAACTTATTACAGTTATAAAGACCATAGATTTACATGAGCTTATAGCTGAAGTACAGGGTCAACACATGCTGCAGAAAACCATTCCAAAAAAACCTTACACCATAGACAGACAGGGGTCTTCATATGCCGTACTAGAGCTTATGATGCACAAATCTAAATATTATTTCCATCTAAATGGCCTGTATGAGGCCGACATGCAAAACCATTACAGTGTATGTCGATGTCTGCACCAAATAAGTCAAGCCTAACAACAGCTCAGTGATACAAGTTTGGGGTTTGGGGAGGGGGGGTACAGGGAATAGCAAATTGAGACAATGTATTGCAATGTGTAGGCTCTTAGAAATTGTGCTTGTTTTGTTGTTCTTGTTGTTTTCAGAACCAGAAATTAAAGAAATGAAAACACTGATTTGATTTCCATTTCAAAGTCCACAAATGAAAAGGCATTTTTCGGTTTCCTGATGAGAAACAGCAGACACATTTATAAGGGACCTGATTTTCCTGCTCGCCTTTGTAAAGCAGAAAATAAAGTAGTTAACTAATGTAAGAAAAGTAGCACTCAGGAATATGAAGGTGTGCTTATTCCGCACAGGAGGATGGATTAGTAAAATGGTCTTTAAACATATTTTCCTGCAATAAAGTGAACTGCTATTACTGACATGAACAGACTGTCTGTCCGTGGTGCCCTCCACACCTCCATGGAGCTGAAAGATGCACAGCAACAGCTCGCCTACCTCTCTTCAAAAGACTGTTTTCATCTGTTTGCTTATTCTTACTCATTGGGTTTTGGCTGATTTTCAATTAATTTTGTAACTCTTTGTACCTCCTCCAGTAAATAATATAAATATAGAAAACATGGCAAATATTTTAAAGGTCTACTTGTTGTCTTAACCATTTGGTGCCCCCTCCACCCCACAGCACAGCAAATGCCATGTGTGGATAAGCCTCAAACTTTTTTGAACTCTGACGTTTTTTGCACAAAAACTTAAACTGCTATCAGACGATGCAATTGCAATCGGAGCACAGGCGAGTTATTTTCTGGTTGGGTATAAGCCTGATCCCTCTATACTCAAGCACGGCGCGATAAGACGCTGCAGTGTTATTATCTGAACCTTGTTTTGTCTCAGGATCTCTGGAAACCCCACAAACTCAGACCCCAACTCAAACTACAAATCTGGTGAGCAACCCAAACACATATGTAGGTTACATACAGGCCTGCCAACAGTTCATAACTGGGAACATTGACACTGAATTGTTTGATCAGTGCTGATGCACTAAAAAGATTATGTAACTTTAAGGAACGTTGAGAGTGTTGGGATTTTTATGTATTGTGTAATCTAGGTAGGCTATATCCATTAGTTCTTCATAAGCCATTCTTCAAACACCATTTCAGACATTTACTCAACACACCAGGGCGGATTATGCTTTTTTTTTTTTTTTTTTTTTTTTTTTGTATTATGCCAGGGGACATGGACATTTATTCTTTTAAGAACATATTTAAGACAGCACACAAAAATGGACAAAACAGGCAAATTAAGAAAACATCATAAGCCTGACAATACATGTTCGGCATTTAGAAAATGCACTTCAAATTTAAACAACTCAATACAGAAACTCACCGCATTTAGAAAATGTGCTGCAGTTACCACATGACAGCACAAGTGCTATTTAAACGTGATGAGCACGTCTGGTTACTCTAAATATAGACTCAGAAAATGAGTTTACAGACCCTGAAAATGTGTTTTCAATCATAAACTAATGTTAAAACCGCATACTTATTCAGACAATACTCATAACATGTAATCTGAAGATGTGATCATTTTATTAAACCTCATTATTATTATTTTTAGTCAGTGACAATCTTGGACACCATTATATCACTCAAATGGTTTAATGGAAATCAGAATTTGTATGGACACATGTTGATCAGGAGGTTTTAATGGTGTGAAAAACTTTTGGTTGGAAAAATAAAAAAGGCAGGAGGGGTCAAAATTTTGGCTCCACAATAAGAAAGGCAGACACAAGACCAACTGGAATGGGCTGCTTGTTGATCCACGGACCAGCTTGGTTTGTTGTGCTCTGACTGAGGTAAATAAACTCAGTCATCGCAGCAGAGTTTGACTTGATTTTGAGTCTTTGCTTAGAAGCTACTGGACAAGACAAGTGTGGAGGGAGACCATCACCCTTCTGGCCCAAGTGGTGGGTTTTTCAGACCACACTAACGTTAGCCTGTTAGGCAAGGTAACGTTAGTCTAGCCACTGAGACTGACACCCAGGAACAGAGCTAGCCACCGACTTCATTTGTTTGTGCTCTGCCTGGTTGTGTGCTGTCTGAATGTGAAGTGCATCTCCTAAATGCACGTGTTATCAATTTAATGATATTTCCGTATCTTGCTTGTTTTGTCTATTTGCATGTGTTTTCTAAAGCTGCAGTGTTTAGAGCTCACAGGGCCGCTATAGGCCTAATGCTATCTCTTTTTAAAATGTTAATATAAAGGTGTGTTTGAAATAGAAAATGTCTTTTGAAACAACCTGACCGTAAATGCCATTTCAGATATTATTTACTGATCATGTCGGATGAGTTTTTTTTAATATTACAACAGTATGAAAACAGTCTAATTTGTAAAGCAGAGGGAGCATGTGGGATGTTTCAGCTTGGAAAAAAAATATATATTGATGGGATGCAGGACTGTGTATAATTGCAACGAGAAACCAGTGCATTCTGTCATAGATGAGAGATTTCTTTTGAGCACGTTCCAACAAATATACCACTTGAAAAACAAAGTAAAATACATTGATGTCAGTGATATTTCAGCATGATTAAGAAATAAAAAAATAAAACGTGCTAAATGAAAATTAATTAGTCTTGTGAGTTATCACTGTGGCTATACTGATAAGAGACAGGGGGCCTGAATTGGTAATTTATCTCGGTGTTTGAGCGATGCTGCTGGGTCAGCATTCCCATTTCCATTTCATCAATAGGGTGCCTCACATATTTTACAAGGTGATTTGTTCATTAAGTTGAGAATGGACTACAGCTTTCAGGAGGTAAGTACCCACTACAAAGCACCTGGAGACACATATCAAGATGAACAGCCGAGATAAACATAAAACTTCCTCGGCTGTTTTAGTTGCACCGTGAGAGAGGCAACTCTTCTCAAGAGCTGTTTGGTGTAATCATTTGTATGCCTGCTTACCTGCACACTGCTGAACAGCGTGACGGCTTTGTAGCTTTTACCCTCTCCCACTTTCAGCGTATATGAATGGACAGAGTATTTGAGGAGTTGGTCTAAGAATACTCACTCTCCACGCAATCACACAAACCAATGACTTAATCAGGTCTGTGCAACCAAGAGACCCATGGATTCATTCATTCATTCATTCATTTTTGCATTCAGAGGTTTCTTCCCTTTGCCCCCTACAACTAAATGACTATGGATTCCCGGTCACTTCATCAACCTCCATTAACATACCAAGAGAATTCTTAATGCGACTTGAATTACTTCCAATAAGTCCAATGCGTAGCAGGTCACTCTACTCTCAGGGCATGACAATTAAAAATTCAATATCAAGTCCTCTCCTTCAATTATTCCCCTGGCGGAGCTGGATTATTGCAACAACAATTGTCCCAGACACAGACAGATAGACAGACAGACAGAGAGAGAGACAGGGAAGGAGAGAATGTTCACCATCATTAATAATCAGCATGCATCTTTTCCGAATCAGGATTCAGTTGTAGTAATCACAGCAAATGTATTCATATTAGCAGCAATCAACAGGTCAGTGAAACTCCGATTCCACTCCTGATTTCAAACAGCGACCAAGGAAACCTAACTTGCGTGTGGATGATCAGCAGGATTGCCAGGCGACAATGTTAGGTGTGCTCAGCAGCCGTCAGCAGCCAATCACAAGTCCACATTTCACTCCAAAGTTTCCAAATCTATCTGACTTAGTATCATGAAAAAAAAGAACCAAAAAAAACAACAACAAAAAAAAAATTCCAGAAAGAGACAAATTACATTCCTGAATAAATGAACTGACCGTTGTGTGCAATGCTTCACATACTTTCTGAATCCAAAATGCAAAATGTTGCCAGAAAAACATGCACAGCAAGATTCTGAAAAAACAAACAAACAAACAAAAAAAAAAAAAAAATAGATCTCTGAACTCTTTGCTCTTCTATGATCTTACTTTTTTTTTTTTTTTTTTTTTTTTTTTCGGAGGCTCAAAGAAAAGTCCCCAACCAGTCAGCTTAGCTTTTGGGCCACGTGGCTGGAGCTTGCAAGATGAACATGGATTTGTTGATATCACTGGCTTCCAAGGAAAGAGGACTTATAAGACAAAAACAGCCACAAACAAGCAGAACTGAAAGAACTAATATGGAAATACACTGCTGATACAATGGGAATGTGTGATAATATGTTTCTACTCTATTAAGGGTGTAGTTTCTCCAGCATTACAGCATCTTGGATAGCGATGATGGCATTGGTAACGAGCCAACTTCCCTTCATTGATGTTTGTCTGCTGTGTGAAGTTAGTGCAGGAGGTCATTCAAACCTTAGAGACACAGATATGACACCCAAGTCAGGGGATCACGATCAACTCAAAGTAAAACTTGAGCAAAAGTGAGTGAGCAAAATCTTTGTGAATGTTTTCTATCTCTTTGTGATTTATTCGCTTCATACTCGCTGTGAATAAACCTTTACTAGATTGATCGGTATTACTAGAGGGAAAAAACATTATGCAGGGAAATGAATACGACTGGATTACAATTGGACAGAATGGTTTGCAAACAAACTCTTCAAGTGTTCCACCTGAGAAGTGCAAAATGGACAAAGGAGCTGATTACAACCAAGTGTCTCTTTTTTTTTTAAGAATTCTCAAACAAAAGTCTCAATACAGCGCTTAGAATAGCTGCTTCCTTTGAGTGAATTAGGGCCATTTGGACTACATGAGTTTGCAGTTCTTTACAGAAGGCAAAATGAAGGTTACTTTCTAGCTCTCAGCAGCCTTGTGTAGCTGTCTGCCCAGAATGTTGATGTGATGGACTTAAACTGGATGACCTGGTGCTGCGGGAGCTAAATTATCACTATAGTGTGACGTATTATATGAGATGCTCATTGTCATGGAGCTTTTTGTAGCACTGAAAATTCAGCTGCAGCCATTGTTGGGGTCAATGTTATGCTCTGAGTTTTCTCATCATTTTAAGTAATACTGTTTACTATGAGACATTTTGCTGGCTATATTTACATGTTAGTATGGATTCTTATCCTTATAGTGGCATTCGCTGCTGTAGGGGAGTGCAAACCGTCCACCAAGTTTGGGCCATGAAATTCCTCCCTCTTGTAAGAATGAGAGCTTCACCGGCTACAAGATTAAGTAAATAAAGCTGAACATTTGTTTTGAAGGATGTACAACAACCAGTGGTGGATAGAGTATTGAATATCTTTACTCAAGTAAAAGTGCAATAACTGCCATTAAAAAAAAAAAAAAAAAAAAAAATCACTCAAGTAAAAATTGCCATTTGACAAACCCACTTCTTGTGTTTTAATATTCATGTGTTTTAATGTTGTTTAGAGTGTATGGGCCCAAAGATCTTCACAAGTAATTTTATGCAAGCCCTAGTCAAGTTTCAAGTCTTTGGTCTGAGTCTGAGTCTGAGTCAAGTCTCTTTTTTGAAAAAGAGTTAGAAGAAGTGTTAACATCTGCTGTGCATCAGGTTAAAAATAGCCACTGTGCAACATGGCTATTTCTAGGCAATGTTTTATCCACCCATATTTGCTTCCTCTGTATGCCTCTCAATAATTATTGTTTCCTGAGTAACAACTGGTGGCCTACCCAGTGACAGCCAACATCATTAAATGAATTCACCATCAGGCAACACTATAAAACAAAAAGCAACCGATGCAAAAACAAAACATTTCCATCAAGGCAGCCATGCTCTGCACCAGTGGATTCTGTTAATATTATCAGAATCAACCCAGTGATCATCTGACTGAGATGTTTATGCACTAGAGCCTACATTTGTTCCAAATACGCTTTTAATACGCCATTAATGGAAAGTGAAAGTATTTCTGCCAGCTTGTGACAGGGCAATGCAGGCTGCTTTCCAGCATGGCGACCAGTGGCACAGTGTGTTGTTACTGGGTTTGAGTTGGTGTTCACTCGCAGAAAAACCAAAACCTTAAATTGAAATGATATTTGCCTGACTTTCTCAATTTTTGCATTTGCCCAGCTCATTACTACCTGCCAAAGCACATCATTCGTTGTACTGCAAAGGATACCAGTTAAAGTTCTCCTGCGTAATCGCACACACAGCTCAGATGACAGCTCATTTCAGTTAAAGATTTTTTTAGTTTCACTTTGAGTTTTCTCATTAAGCAGTGACACAAAGCTGAAAAATTATTTTGAAGGATGTACAACCACTCATGCCCACACACAGTAGTTTAGTAGTAACCAAATCAGGGGGCTGAAAAGACCACTGCCTACTCCTACCACTAAACTACTACAAGTGTGGCTGATTGTGCATCCTTCAAAACAATTTTTCAGCTCTGTCTCGCTGCTCAATACCGTGCTGTTTTCTGCTCTATATCTACGTCATTTGTTTTTGGAGCAGCACACTCCCGGTGAAGCCGTTGTTGTTGCAACAGGGAAGGATTTAATGGACCAAACCCGGTGGATGCATTACAAATGCAAACAACAGCAAACACCACTATATGGATGGGAATCTGAAATATCACTTTAACTCTCTAACATGATGTAAAGTTATGAAAGGCAATACCAGGTCAGCCAAAATTATGTGATCGCTCCAAACTTTGCCGCTGCACTAGACGGCGCAGAGGTAATCAGAGTTTCTCTCGCTGCCGACAAAAGAATGACCTATCAGCTAAGATGCTCACACTGTGAATGGAACAGTCAATGTGTAATTTTCCATGTCTTTGAAAAATAACGTCCCACCTCCTGTAATAACAATGATTCGGGCTGAGTAGGTGTTGAGGACAGTGTCAAACCGAGGCAGAGGGGAGGCTCTGTGAGTGGAAAAGGGCTTGGGAACGTGAACAGTGCTGGAGGAGAAGAATAGAGCGGCGGGATGTGGATGGCAAATTGATTTTGGGGAAGCAAGGGAATCACGGCATGTATGTTTGAGCGGGGATGATGTGACCGGAAAACTGGAGACCGGGAAAAGTCAGGATGTCTTTGTTGGTGAATGGGGGGGATTGACATGACGATGGGCTTTGCAGTGGTGTTCTGGGCTAAGTAGGTCAGCTGATGGAAACAGCTCTTTTCCTGCAACTATGTTAAAATCCATTTACAAGAATCGCCCCCAGCCTAGTCCCTTTTGTTGCTCCAAGTATCCATGTCAATTCCCCAGCCAAAGCCCCCCCATACACCCCACCCCCTAACATCTCACCAGTATCACAGATTGTATTTCAAGCATGGCACCTCTATAGCGTTAAGCCACCACGAAAATTGCAGGGATAAACATAACTAGACGAGAAACAGGCCAACAGGGTTCCTGCTGGGGAGCCACAATGGAGAGCTTCCATGCCACCCACCCCTTGCTGCCCGCCCCCCCTCCACCCTGCCCGCCGAGCCTGTGGGCTGTGAGAGCGACAGTTGGCAGCGTGCATGGACTGCAGTCAAAACGTTTGGACGCTGTTGATTATAGAAACAACTGGTGTAGCTGTCCAGCGGGAGCTGTTGCTCAGTACAAAGTTGCTGTGTGGCCATTCTTGTTGTGTGACTGCAGTTTTTCTAATCATTCTGACCTCTGGCCTTGGCTCTTTTTGCCTTGAGTAAACAAACGGGGAAAAAAAAGTTTCTGTGATTGTTTGACCGAGGCACTGGACACTGGACAATTTTACTGGATATTTAAGGAGGCTGTGCATTTGCGAATTGTGCATTGTCACCAACAGCTGGACATCACAGTTTGGGATGGCAGATGTGTCATTGGTATTCATGGCTTATATTGGCCTGGATATACTTTGTAGTGACACATTAGAGATTTTTCAGCTTAAAGGGTGGACTAACATTTTGTAATGAGCACATTTACATAAAATTATGTCACATTATGGCAAGTTAGACCTAATTTGAATTCATTTGCAAATCCCTCCGCTGTTTTCATGATGTTATTGGCTCTTATTTATCATTGTTTTATGTTCTATGACGCATTTGGCAAGTCTCTTTTTGTAAAGTGCCATTCACAATCAAATTATTGGTACCATTGTGAAAGTATAAAAAAAATAACATAACGTTATGTGCATTACAACAAAGAAATTGTATCTGCCATAGGAAGCTATATATGTCACCGTTTTCGCCACAGCATGGACTTATGAAACTGCTGGGTACAACTACAGTAAATTAAATTTTTTTCCTAGCCATAAAATCAAATGTGCCATAAAAATGTGATGCAGAAAATGTAGCCTTTTAATCTACTTTAAAGCAGAACACTGTTAATTCGACTCAGTCATTGCAATTAGTGTCTGCTGCATTTTACTTGCAGACTGCCCAGCATGAGTGGGAGCACAACCACTCATACGCTTACGTCCACAACATCTTGAATTTCTTTAATTCCAGATTGGCATTTCTAATGTCAGCTGAGGATCCAGCCAGAAGTTTGGAGCTTCACTTTCTTTTTTTTTGTGTGCTGGCTTGACAAAAGGTTGAAATGTTGAAATGAGTGTGAGTGCCCCTCTGTGCATCTGGGTGCATGCACAAATTCAGCATTCAGGAACCGGACCGGCTGCTCCGCTGACCGGCTCAGTCCATGTTCACAGCTGCTGGTGGACCAGAGGAGAAGGACGAGGCCAGAAAGTTGACAGAACAAGCACAGCAAGCTTGTAATGCTGATTGCAGATTGTGTTTGTGGATGCCGGCAGGGAACATACAGCATCAGTGTCGGAAGCTACTTTTCTGTGGAAAACTTCATTTTGGGTTTGGCCGTGGTTTTAATGTTGTTTAGGTTTACACAGGCGTGCAGCAGTCCAGCGGCAGAAAGCACAGCTGCAGGTTGCAATTGATATTCTGATATACTGTGCTATGACTGCATGGCATGCTGGCTATCTGCACACAGAAAAACAGAATGCCAAAGTTATTTGGATTGTCTACTGTTTGTCCAAACAATTCATAAAAGCACATGACTAATACTAATATGGACACTCATGAATAAATTTAAAAGTGAAGGCCATATTTACTAAAAGGCAAGCTATTACTGACCTGATTTATTAAGACCACTTATGTAAATTATGTCTCTTGCAATTTTCCAATTTTAATATCTGATGCATAATGTAAGTATTGAGTGCAAATGTCTACAAGCTTGAGATATAGATAAAATTGTGATTTTCCCACTGCAGCTGACCCAGAGGCCAGCAGATGAGGAGATGAAAGGTTTTCACAGTAAGTATGGAGTGGCTCCTCTTGCTGCAAGGATCTTTCATCAAGCAGTGATAATATGTGATTTGGAAAATCTATAATTTCTTTTAATCTCATCCTGTGACATTTGAAAGAGAGTAATTTTCAATTGGAACACTCTTATTTGCCATCCTCTCTGCTGATTGTGCCTTTCAACAAATAGCACGGCAGCTATGGTTTTCTTTGAGCGATTGTTCACAGACTACACAATTAATGCCACTTGTGTTTGACAATTCTGTCCAAAAAACTATTGGACAACATGAATATAGATGGAAGTAGGTGTGTTGCTGTGATGTCAGGTTGCTTACTAAATAAATAGCGTTTTTCATCTGAAAAACAAAACATCACCAAAAGTAATTTGCTAAAAATAGCCTGACTCAGTATAGCACCTAATGTAAACTAAATCTAATAGGTATGTTTATGCATATAGTTGGGATGTTTGGGAGGTTAAAGCTTTCAGGAAAAGGGTCCCTCAGAAACAACACAATTACACTGTTCTCCAGCTCTAATGTTATTAAATGATAATTCATCCCTGGAGGCATAATTTAACCCAGCGGCAGCTAATGCTTTTTGGGCTCACTGGTGCTAAAAGGGACCTGTGGTAAGATGGCCAGCATCTAATTTAGCATCAGCCCATCAGTGGCGCCTGTCTTTATATGGAAGCCTCGGCAGCAGGGATGAACCATGCTGCTGTAGTCAAAGGGGCCTGTAAACCTGGATGGAGGTGCTGTGTGTGTACACAGTCAAACTGAGAGCTAACTTTTAAAAACGGCATCTTTTTTTCTGAGACTCATACAGCTCCATCTTCATCTTTTCTGTATTCAAATACATGGATCATGTGATAAATTGAGCAGTCAGTTGCGGACAAAAGTGCAGACTCAACAGGCAGGATTGATACAAAAACAAGTTTAATATCACTGATTCTTGAGAATTTGGATAAATCATGTCCCACTAAGAAAAATGCTATTTCTGCTGGAAATTTACAACATTTTAATGAATAAAAAGAATCAAGGGCATAATCAGGGGGTCCTTTGCACATTTGTAAGGTTCTTTTATAGGTTTATTTTTAATTTGTATTAATTTAATGATTATATGTTGGCCCATGGCCTACAAAACCAGTTGTCCTCAGATAGGAGATAATCATTTCAACTTGATTAAAACAACAAAAAGTAATAATTTCATTGAATAATATCTTTACTTCATGAAAGAGTACATCATAATATGTATTAAAAACTACAAACAATGGGTTTTGAACAATATTTACTATTATTTTGTGGTTGCTCAAAATGTGTCCCAGATATTCGTCACCACCGTCAGATATTTATTTAAAAAATAATAATAAAAAAACTACAAGGTCAATTACATTCCTGAGGAGCCCTTTTCAAACCTTCAGCTCTACTGCATGCTTCAAGACCACTCAGGCTCCTGGAAGTTTGCTATTTTCTCTTAAATCTCTTCATATTTTTGGACACTGCTACTGTCACAACCATAAATTGTCAACACCGTCACTTCTGTATAAAAATATTAAATTAGATTATGGAATAAAAGTATACTTTTTAAGAAGAGGTCTGATGCAGGTAGCAACAGGGCGAAAACAAGCTGGCTAATGTGAACAACTCATGCTTATCATGTGAAAGAGCAGGTTTTTGTCACCACCGTCAGACGTCACCACCGTCAGGTTTTCTGTGTGACGGTGATGACTGAAGTCTGAAAAATGCTTATAACAGTGCTCAGGATTGTTATTTTTTCTACCAAATAGTTAAATAAAGTTGTTAAGCAAGAAGCCATTGACTTGAGTGGTATAAATTTTGGAAATGTATGTTTTAATGAGGCCACTGTCACCACCGTCAGAGGCAGTTATATTGGTTTTAAATGAATATGCTTACAATATGTTTCTTTGGTGCTGTTGAGTTATTAAAGTAATAGTCTCTTTAATACATAAATATGTTTTTCAAATTAAAAAAAAAAAATATTACGGTGACGGTGTTGACAAAAACAAAGTAGCCTAATAACTGGAAAAACCTATTTTATGAAAAAAATGCAAAATGAGGAGGTTGCACCGGTACGTTGCTGAACAGCCAAGACCTTGGCCTATAATGATATACCTTCAGATTTTGTAATTTAACACACTTTTTTTTTTTTTTCAAAATTAAAACCTGTTTTATCCAAATTCCCAAGAATCAGTGATATCCAGCCAGGCAAAAAACAGAAAAGCAAAAACTACAAACAGAGAAACAGGCCAAAACAGGGGGCCGCAGATTAAGCTGGCTGGGCTGGCAAGGCTGGGCAAGGTCCACGCATGGAGAACTGCAGACAGAAAGAACATGCTACGGCAAGGATCTCACAAAAACTGAGGATCAAAGCTGAGCTTATAAAGAGAATTGACTAATGGCAAAACAGGTCCAGCTGGTGTGGCTGGAGACAAACTGGCCCTCACACACCAGTTTCTAGTTAGCCAATTAGGGAGAAGTGGAGGACATGGGGGCAGATGTAACATCATGTGTAAGATGTATGTGCAAAACAGAAAATAACTCAAATGAATTTTGCTCTGCACACAAATGTTGATATATTCGAATTTAAAATCTAAAGCATTACTTTTACCATCAGGAATGCCTCCATGCAGTCTGTCCATCATGCCTTAGCAACCTGGTGGTCAGAAAACACCCAGACATCTGGCATATGCATGCTCTATTTTATCATTCACATGTGCTACACTCAGAATGATGATATTTCTGACTGCACTTGAAGGGACCACACTACTAGAATACTAGCTGAGATGCAATACAATGTTGTCACACATTGATTGTTAGCTGAATTGACCCTTTTTAATTCAAGTCACATCTGCCTTCAGGGACTTTAATGTTTTTTTTTTTTTTTTTTTTTCAATCATGGCGCAAATACAGTTTAATTTTCTACGGTCACAACCACACTGCAAAACGTTTTGTCTGTCTACAGCATGGAGCTCAACAGAAGGTGACAGTGCAGCAGTGGTAGCTGTTACATCTTGTTGTTAATGAGTCTGAACATGAGCTTCATCTGAGGTTAAAAAAAAACAAAAAACAAAATCCAGATGAAAAAGATGTCTGACTGGAACCGAAACACAACTGTCGGATCATTTCATCATGCTTCATTTCAAACTAATGAGAAAATTAAGAAATTGCCTTTACATACCTAGAAAAAAGAAAGAAAGAAAGAAAGAAAAACTCGAAGGGAAAGGAATTGCATTTTGCAGATACTCCAAACAAAAACATTCAGCTTTAACAAGCCAAAACAGGTGTCTGAGAAAGCTTCACTGGTGCTCTAAATCACCTTTAGTGCAACAGCTCTCTTTGGGTTTACCAACACCAGTTCTTATTTGCAGTAGCTTTCTTGGCCTGTAAACATAGTTAGAGCATTTTTTCCATCCATCCTCTACACAGCCATGCGATAAATGGCTATGAAATGCATGTAAGGAATGCATCTGCTTTAGAATAACAAAAGCGAGTCGAGTATGAATAAAATCCATATTGTATATCTAACAAGAGTTGAGAATCAAAGAGAGACCCAGCAAGGTCATCTCAAGGTAAATTCATTCTCACAATGATGCCGGCCCAGTTTCCCTCTCATGTGGAGCTGTATGATAATGATCACTGTACATGATTTGAAAGGCATTAGCAAATGCGTACAATAACACACTACCCAAGCCATACTGCCTTTTGTATTTTCAAGACCTTTTTTTTTTTTTCCCCCAGTTCTTTAATCTGGTTTCCCGGGCCCAATCTTTACCCCTGGGAAATCATGGATTTTGTGTCTCAGTTTTAACAGGAACCGTTCTAATGTTTGAATTTGAAAGAAACTAATTACGCTGATTTAACTGTTGCCGACATGAGCCCGCCTACTTCTCTTTGTAATCACATGGGTGAGATTTGACCTTTACACTGGCTGAATGTACCACACGCATACAGACACGTGGCGTTGATGAGGGCACAAAACAAGGATATCCGTGCTGATGCATGAACAACATCATAAATAAAGTGGTTCTTGCTGCTGTGAGTCTGTATTTCTTATTCCCAGCCCAAATCAAATGACTTACCTAATCACCCCAAAAGTTTGAGTCAGTAGGTGGTCAACTTTGCTTCTGGTCCTGTAGCTTTATGAAAGAATAGCCTGATCCGTTAAATGGTACTCATTTGTATGGTAGTTTAGCATTTGATGAAACTCTGAAATAGGCCTCTACAGGAAGGCTCAGCCTGGATTATGGCGCAAGGGAAAGTAAAATCATGTCTGTCCTGTGATGGACCGGCAACCTGTCCAGGGTGTTCCCTTGTCTTCCACCCAGTGAGCACTGGGAGAGGCTTCAGCAACCCCCGCGACCCTTACGGATAAGCGGTTTGGAAAATGAATGAATGAATAAATAGATCCATGGTACTTGGCCAGGCCGTCTGGAGCAGCGGGAATTTTTTTTTTTTTTTTTTTTTTTTTTTTTTTTTTTGTGAGCTAACCAGCACTGATCCCAATAATAAAAGGAGACCCAGGCTGGGCAGTCATGTGTGAACACCAGAGCAGGTAAAAAGTCTCAAGAATCAAATTGGATTTGACTTTCCCCTTTGCCGAAAACTTTAAAGATGACAGCGTAACAAATCTTTGGTCATCAAGAGCAGGGAGAGACAGCAACCTCTGCCAATGCTGCACAATCCCCACATCAACATTACACATCTAGCTGCATCTTTATCCAGTACTTTGTTCTGGAGATATTCCCCAAAATGTGAATCCTTGGCCTTGACCGGGTGAAGCATGCACAAAAACCTTGATAGTTATTTTATTAACAGAGAAACAAATAGAGGCGAAAACATAACCTCCATCCACCTTCAGTGGTGGAGGCAATCATTTAGAAAACACCGTCAACGGATTCAGAAAGGACTAATACATGCACCGAGGCAGAAAAGTAGTTGACGGATTTTCCAGCACTTCTTTAGGTTTGCTACTGAATGCAACCAGTGGTGATTGCCCGCACTGGCATCTGCTGCCTACACTGAATGACACCTAATAACACACACAAACACACACAAGATACGGAAATGTCTATGTTCCCATATGAGCAAAAACAACTTACCATTTCTGCGTCTACGTACAGTGCATATACAATCATACTTTAGTTTATAAGCCCTAGGGGCAGCATTAACTGAACCAAATATGTAACTACAGCAAACTGGGGGTGTGCAGAGATCCGGCTATTTGCATTTGTATTCATTCTACCAACAGTATTGCTTGTATTTGTATTCAGATAAATTGAGAAGTGGAAACAGTTTAGATTAAAAAGTTAATAATCACTCAAATTCTTTTCTTTTCAATCCTTGTAATTACTGCTTGTTGCTGTTGTGAAATAAAAGCATTAAACTTGTAGTGTAAAACAGCCTATCAATAATAACAATAGATAAATTGAAATAAAAAGTAAAATTTAAATCTAATTGGCCTCAATGTCATGTTACCCTAAACAGTATATACCAATTATAAACTGTGGGACTCTAAACAATCAATTATAACCTACATAAATCAAAATATATTTCTTAATTCCTACTTTGAACTATGCTCTGTGCATCTGGAGTACCACCTGCCACCCACTCCGTCAGACCCTCTCAACTGTTTAACACTGAATAGTCAATCATAAAGCATCCTAATTATGATCTACCTCATGTTATGAACTGCACAACCTTCCTATGCTTGGCTCCAGGGGCTAACATACATCCACTAGCATCACATTGCTGAGTTTTTGTTATTTACCATTGAGGTCTGCCAGTCATTAGGAAAACATAGTATAGTGGAACTGACAGTTCAATCTCCTGACTGTGTTATATTCATAATAGTTTTAGTGTTGAACTGATTCAGGGCGTTTTCCTGTCTTCTGCCTAATGCATGCTGGAGATATGCTGCGGTCCCCCCGCGACCCGCTGTGGAAGATGGATGGATAGATAGATCTAAATGAGCCCACTAACTGTTATTATAGCTGTTACTGTTCATATACACTTAGCAAATCACTCCAGGCTCTATAGCCACAGTGACTGTCAAAGGCAGTGTTTAACGTGTCTGGCAAACCCCATTCTTATCTTCCATAGGGATTGTGGACTACACACCAAATGTAAAGTTTACATCCTTCAAAATTAGACCTACCTCAAACTTCACCTTTCTTGCAGCTCCACATTTGTGTGACAGAGAACCTTGAACAAACACACTCTCATACAATAAGGATTTTTTGGCCCGACTTGTGTGAAGCAGGGTGTCACGGCTTCACAAAACTGTCAGCTATGTTACCCTACTCAACTGAGTCACTCTTACTCAGGAAAAAGTTGACAAGAAACATACTTTCCTTTTTTTCAGTCCCAACTGCAGGCCTTAAGTTTGATAACTTAACTTGATGTTTAGCATTGGCAAAGAATGCTTGCCAAAACTCAGATATCTCAAAATAATGAAAGATTTTTTTTTTTTTTTTTCAAAAAGTTATAAGCCCATCCATTTATTCAAACTAATTGTATAGTGTATGCTTAAATGTGAATCTCTATGAAAAACAGAAAGAAAAAAAACTACATTTTGGCCTTCCATAGAGTGGAACTAGGAGTAGTTTTGTACAATGAAAGGACACTTGAGATGAGTGCCTGCAGATATGTATGAAAAACATTTCAGGGCACTGAGTATAAAGGGTGTTTCAGTATCTTAAGATTGTGTCTTTAGTTTGCGCAAATACTCAGTTGCTATCACATTTAAGTTTGAGCATACTTCTTTTTCACGGTGCTATAAGTTCTTGGAAAGTACTGTGGAACCAGATTCTGGGCAGCTTTCCAATGCAATCAAGTCAAGAAGTGCAAAGGCATACATATTCATGACTTTGCTTTGTTTATTTTATGAGTAACCTAATAGGAAAGACAAAACCCCACAGTCATTGGTTTTGTACTGATATCTATTTGTAAACAGTGACAGCATTTACAAATACGCTGAATATAATTCATTTCTCAAAACAGCCAAACGCAAGGAACAAATCCTTGTCAAGACAAGAGCTGTAAAGTGAAACTCTGCCATCCTTTGGGACGTTTCGAGCATTTCAGATGAGATTAATAACAACAACTGTTATAGATGTCCCGCAGAAGCCCCATAAGGCCGTTTCAGCAACAATCTGTTTCCTTGGTGTCAAGTGAAAATATTAAATTGAGGATATAAATCTCTACTGTCTGGAACACTAAGGATCCGATCGTCTGGTTTGTGTTCATCCGCAATTCTGTGACCTACAAATACGTTTATAAAACTGTCAGGTGTCATTCATGTTTTGCACTACTTTTAATCCATTATTTAGTCAGAGAAAGTTTCCTGAAAACTGACATTCACACCTGAAAGCCGACAAGCACAGCCACAGTCTAGGTCGCTTGTAAAACTGCTTCTCCAACATTCATGCAGCTGTGATGCTGAGCATTTAGAGATTACAATCCCTCTAGACGTTTCCATACATGCACTAAGCCTTAAAGCTGCACTGGCGAGGTTTTTATGTACACATACACCTGTCTTATCAGCGTAAGTCCTAAAGCAGGGCTGTAATAGAGAAGTGTGTCTCATCCCCACAAGTTGAGACCACGTAGATTTGCCCCATTTGCCAAAATGATAGTTTGACATCTGGAATGTACACAGACATGAAATCTATCCCACCCAGAGGAGGTAAGAAATGAAAACTTAAAGGGTTGGTAAACTAAAATATGTAATTTTTCATTTGGTTTTTAATTGCCATCATTGGGTGTAGAAAACATCATGCAACTGTGACTATTTAAAGCTCCTACCAGTGGAGTGTGTGATCCAATCAGAATACACCTCAGTTTATATTCCTCCCGCCCCTGTTTGACTTTTTAGCTGCACCTGTGATGGTAACTGTTGGCTTGGTAGCACAGCACACCAAGCATTATGATGCCAGTATACAGACAGTGCCATAGAAAAGTGCTGTAATCTAATATGAAGCTTTAGCAAGTGATAAGTCATGGACATGAATTGTATGAATTCATGAACCATGAATTGTACTACTAGAAGCCCAGATACCCTACCACAGTAATCATAAACAATTATTAGTGCTCCAGTCATTATCTACTCAACATTGTATACAGCAGTGGATGGAGAATGGATGTCAAAAGTTAGTTACTGACAATTATTTTTTATCTTATTTTCTGATATTGTCTTTATACACTTACAGCCAATGTAATGGAGCCTGCGTTAACGTCACATGACTGTTAACGTTTGTGAAAGGCTAGCCAAAGTGTGCTCACAAGCTACTTTGCAACTTTAGCCACTTTTGTTAGCTTCGTTACCAATCAAAAGTACTTGTTAGGCAAAGGTCGTGGTTAACATTACAAGATGTTAGGTAACATCAACTAATAATAGCTACCTAATGTTACACTATATGGACAAAAGTATTGGGCCACCCCTCTTAATTCAGGTGTTTCATTCAGTCCCATTGCCACATGTGTATAAAATCCAGTAGCTAGCCATGCAGTCTGTCTTTACAAACATTTATGAAAGAACGACTCATTCTAAAGAGCCCACTGAATTCCAGTGTGTTGCTGTAATAGTCATGTAATAGGATGCCACCGCAGTAACAAGACAGCTGGTGAAATTTCTTCCCTCCTAGATATTCCACCATCAGCTGGAAATGGGATTATTGCAAAGTGGAAGTGATTAGGAACCACAGCAGCTTAGCCACCAGGTGGCAGACCACGTAAAGTTACAGAGCGGAGTCACTGAGCGCTGAGGCTCATAGTGCGTAAAAGAGGCCAACGTTCTGCTGACTCAATAACTGCAGAGCTCCAAACCTCCTCTGGCGTCAACATCAGCACAAAAGCTGTGTGCATGGAGCTTCATGGCATGGGTTTCCATGGCCGAGCAGCTGCATCCAAGACTTACATCACCAAGGACAACGCCAAGTGTTGGATGGAGCGGTGTAAAGCACGTCGCCGTTGGACTGTGGAGCGGTGGAAACGTGTTTTATGGAGTGACCAATCACGCTATCACTCTATCTGGCGGTCTGATGGACGAGTCTAGGTTTGGTGAACGCCAGGAGAACGTTCTCTGCCTGACTGCATTGTGCCGACTGTAAAGTTTGGTGGAGGAGGGATAACGCTATGGGCTTGATTTTGTGGTTTTGGCCTGGGCCCCTTAGTGCCAGTGAAGGAAAATCTTAATTCTTCAGCTCACCAAGACATTTTGGTCATTTCTATGCTTCCAACTTTGTGGGAACAGTTTGGGGAAGGCCCTTTTCTGTCCCAGCATGACTGAGCCCCAGTGCACAAAGCAGCTCCATAAAGGCATGGCTGGCTGAGTTTGGTGTGGAAGAACTTGACTGGCCCGCACAGAGCCCCGACCTCAACCCCATCCAACACCTTTGGGATGAACTAGAACGGAGATTGTGAGCCAGGCCCTCTGGTCCAACATCATTGTCTGACCTCTCGCATGCTCTTTTGGATCAATGGACAAAAATCCCCACACACTCCAACATCTTGTAGAAAGCCTTCTCAGAAGAGTGGAAGCTGTTCTAGCTGCAAAGGAGGGACCAACTCCATATTAATGCCTATGGATTTAGAATGGGATGTCATGAAAGCACCTGTAGGTGTAATGTGTAGGTGGTCCAATACTTTTGTCCATATAGTGACAAGGGACATGAACCCTGGGCTGCAGGAGCAAAGTCCTGTTGATTATGTAATCTTCCACCCCACCTACCTCTTAATACAATGTTTTTCACTCGCTTAATACTACATCACAAAACTTGAAAATGTGACATTTCAATGTATCATAGTTTTGCAGAAAGGTAAAATGCCAACATTTATTTGGTGACTGGGATGTGCGTCAACTTGAACTCAGACCTTGTAATTTCCAACCTAAATACATACAAGAAGAAGCAGCTTTTCCTCCATCAGGAATTTTCCTGAGTTGATAACATGGATGCCTTGAATTCCAAGTTGTAAGGAGTTCACATGGTGTGGATGCATACAAGGCAATGTATTATCTCTGCAACCGTTTGCAACCATTTTTTGGGTGGACAATTTCAAGACGTATTAACAGTGCTGTGAGTTTCCCATTTTCAAAAAGGACATTTATCATGGTGTTGAGGCTGAAAATGAGTGTCCTGCTGTGTTGAGGGCTAGCAGGAAGCTGCAGGAGAGTGGGACTTTTCATCACCCAAGTTACTTGTAAGCTTGTGCTCTGTATGATTATAATGATGGTTACCAACATTACAATACAGTCTGTGTTAACAAAACTGGAACCTATCAATTAAAACCGCTATACCAACTGTCTCCTAAACAGCAGCCTCTGAATGCTCCACTGAATAAAACCTGAACCCACTATGTTTGTGGTGCAGAATGTCACATTGAAAGTTGATAAATGAGCAAGTTATATGGTCAGTTTTACTGAAGATGTCATGTTACATAATTTCTGGGTACACTTTCAAACAGGTGCCTGTCACTGTGATTTATGATTGCCACCTTGCAGTGGCTCCTTATGCGGTTTTAAATCAAGAACCTGATATTTGTACTCAGGGGTAGTAACAGTCACCTACTCAAAGCACTCATGTGGCTGTGAAAATGATGTACAGCGCTCGTATGTTCAGACTGACTGCTGGCAACGCGGAGACACGTTCTCTGCATCGACTGTATTTGGGTGGAGCTTATGGGTGCGGTGTGTTCACGCTTGAGGTATTCAGGCAAATTGAGAATCAATGGAGTTTTTAGAGCGATGTATAAATTGCACTGAAAGGAGTCACAAGTGTTAATCAGATTTTCCTGTGGCTTCAGAGGAGTTCCACTGCAAGTTAAGCTTAACACACACACACACACACGTTCTCATTGAGTTATGGAGCCCATCCATTTTGTTTCACTGAAAGATGCAGTTGTTGTAGACAGCATTTTTCTCAGGATTTAGCATTTACCATTGGGTGGGCATATGTGCTTTGGTGGCCACTCTTACAATAGCATGATTACCATTTTTAGCATGGATGACCCCGGCAGGAAACAAACCTGCCCTGCTGTGATCTGCACAATGAGTGGCACAGTTTCTGCAAGCCAGAGGAAAAAAGCAGGGGAAAAAGTAAAAGAAAAAAAAAAGGCTTATTCAGAGTCATTTAGCTAAATACTATATCAACTCAGGTGCCCACCCTAGGTTAAATTACAAAGCAGTCATACAAGAATAGCTAAGTACAAGTGCATGACGATGTCTTGGCTTCTCTGGGACTGTGAAATATGTGGCTGTGACTTCGCTGAGAAAGACCGCATTGTGTAACGCACGGCCGAAAGACAGCATGTGACAAATGAAATTGATGATGACATGGTATCCCTGAGTCCTTATGCATATAAAACTAACTTGGATCTCACATCCATCTCCCCCATCATCTTCACGTTTAACTGCAAAGGAGATAGGATACAACCACGCTGTAAATATGCTGGGTAATTGGTGCACCGTTTTGTCACTGCATGAATTATTCATTTCTGGTTGTTGCATCTCTAAGTTGTAGTTACCTCGTCTAAAACGGTCCAAGGAGAGATTTATCACTTTGCCTGCTGTCATATGAGAATTAAAGTGAGGTTTGTGGATCGCCTCTGAGATAAATGCCATATTTATAATGCCCTGGGAGAGATGATGGCAGCTGATAATTTGCCTTCTTGATATCTGCCGCAATGCTGACTTTGAGTCTGGTTTGCCCAGAGATAGATGCTTAAAAAAAAAGAAAGCTATCAGGAGAGCATGGCAATTGTAAATGAGTAATGGAGGTGAATACCGCAGAGACAGGAGGATATATTGTTTAGGATCAGTACAGAATAGGCAAGATGCATTTAGTGACTCAACAAAAATCCAAAGAGAGGGACGAGACATTTAGTAACTCATTTGTCTTCTCATTTGACACTGCCGTCTCACAGATGTGAACTGCTAACTTAACCTAAAGGGCGTACAAGCTGAATTTGTGCTGAGTAATATATAGCGATGACAACTGATAGAACTGAGTGTGATAATCTATAGTGGCGAGAGGTGTCTTTTTCCAAACGAGGTTGCTCTTGGTTACTCCTTTAAAAAAGTGCCAGCCCACCTGAGCCTCATAACCTTTAGACAGAACCTGCACGTTAGCTTCTGTCCGATCTGTCAAAGCAAACATCATTGACCCCTTTGTTCTTGGCGATGGCTCGGCCCGGTGCCCTTTGGAGTCCTCTAAAGGCTAATCGCGGAGTTCGGCCTTTAAGACATATCTTACCTTTCTCTTTATGCGTTGATGTTTACCCTATCACACTGACAGATTCCACTATTTTCTGCCCTCGTCACTGGAAAATTTCCTCTTTTCCGAATGCACAAAAAGTCTAACTTTCAAAACTTCACTCAGCCCTTTCTCCGGGTGAAAACAAGAGCAAATGTGGGTCCTCTTGCATCCGATATCAGTTTTCTATGCATTCATTGTACAAATGCAAGATAACCTTGCGCCTCCATTTTGAATCTTTTATGCCCAAGGCTGTGGCATTACACTTAAAATTGCATTTCTGCCACAACCTCGCCTTTAGAATCCCCAACAGGAAAAAAAACAAACAAAAAAAAAAAACCCAGCAAACACACCAAAGAAATACAAATTGAAACAAAGTGAAATCTCCCAGCATCTTTATACACCTTGATTTCTCATATTCATCGTAAGCTCTTTTAGCTGTTGGCTTTTTGATTGCAGATGTGTTCCCACAGGCCGGTTGTAATGAATGGAAATTACTTTGTGGTGACAAACATGACATGCTTGTTTATTTCCAAGATTTTGCCTTTGGGATGATTTACAATGGCAGGGTGTTAAAAACGGCCAGTCACATAAATCATATCATGGTGTAATGAAAACTCGCTGTGAATGCACGGAGTCACATCTCAGGCTGATAAGAGTGAAGTTTATGGGCAAGGCTATAACAGCAGGCTGGATGTCTTTGCTCTCTGCCACACTGGCATATACACTACGTTAAGGCATTTTGTGGGTCTAGTTGGCTAACCAGCTAGCGGGCTGCTGTGTGTAAGCATGCATGTGTGTATGTGTGTGTGTGTGTGGGTGTGTGTGTTTTTGTGCAACCGTGTATCCATTATGTGAATGATTCAAGCTGCAAAGAAATGCATTTAATTCACAGTGCTTCTGAGAGCTGAAGGTATAGCAGTGGCTTTTCTTTTTGCTGATGTGGAACAGACCTCGTTGGCTCACCTCCTACAACATTAATTAACACTATAGCTCATGATGGATGACCTCAGCTTTCGCAACCCAGCTCCCATTCATCACAACACGTAGGAGGATAGAACTCCAAATCTTTTATTTCACTCCCCTTTCTTTTCTTCCCAACACAAGCAGAGTCACTTCATGTTTTTTTTTTTTTTTTTTTTTTTTAAATCCTGTAATCATAGGCTAAACATGATCCGCTGTCTTGATTTCATCAAGCGAGGCTTGTTGCTTAACATTACTGTGGCTTATCGAGAGACATCTGATCCATTGCCATGTATAAATCATCCTCCGTCCTCACGGTTGAGTTATGAATGATGCAGAGCGAATGCATCACAAACTGTTTTCGCACACTGATGAAAGATTGTCTTTTGTACTTGGAGAATTTTAAAGAGAAATCAGCGGTGGCCTTGAAGCAAGCTCTGCACACAAAGAGCACAGTTGCTGAGACTTGTTCTCCATAACAGTCCAAGTAAAAATGCTTGATGGGTTCAGCTCCAGTGGGGAATTTTTAATGTGGGAATTCTGTCAATTGTCAAAGCACGAGAAATATAAAAAGTTTTCAGCATCCTGTCAGTGGGAGGGCTATGGGCAATAAGAGTTTCATTGCTTGTAAAAAAAAAAGAAAAAATGTGAAAAGTGGATTTTGGTGAAACAAAGCGCTCTTTAAAGACTGAGTTACTGAGCACAAGAGATCCATTAACAGGGAGCATGTCAAAACTCTTGTAGCCCGCTACTTTAAAGAAGCCAAGCACTGAGAAGGTCCCTCTTGATCCAGGAGGAAGTGATTCAAATTTCATTATAGAAAATGAAACAAGGCCGTTTGGATCTATCAATATAACAGCCTTCACCCAAATGGAATGAATAAAGGACGCAGCAGAGAAACTACATCTTCTAGATGGTTTAATATGCCATGATGTTCTCAATTTTAAGGGCTTGAACAGGGGGTAAAAAGTTATTTATTTACATATACATTTATTACATTCAATACATTTATTTAGTTCTATATTTATTTTAGTGATATAATAATAAATAAATACATTTATTTATTGGTTTGACGTCTTTCATTAATTAATTACTGAATATATCGATTGTTGATGATGTATGTAATTCTGCAACCCTGATAAAGGCTGTTTTAAAGTTTATTATAGTATTTATTTATTTTTATTATATTTGTATACATTTCATTAGTAGCTTTCTTTATAGTTTTTTCTTGCATATCAATTGTTATTGAATTCTCTGAATGAATTAATGGTGTTAGGAGCTCATGGTATTTATTTGTGCATGTCTTTTACATTTTTTTTTTCTTTAATTTATGTTTCTAAGTCACAGAGTATAAAATAGCACACATATAGCAAAGGAGAGACAGCAAGGAGACACCACAAATATAAAACCTGCACATTACTCCACTGATTGGCGGTGCAGCCTGCATTATTCACTCCTCGGCAGGGACAGACTGTAAACAAGTTGGGAAACCATGAGCGGGTATGACTGACTGCTTGAGTGATCCATAACCATCCAACTGTGTGTCATTTTTAGCGTGTTAAATTTTGAATACCATCTGCATTAATCTCTGAAAATAACCCCTAAGGCATGAATTCCTGTACCAGTTGGATTCCTTGGCACAGACACCACGCTGGGCAGAATGTCAGTTACTCCAATCCCTGTTTGTCACTCTGACTCTGAATTACAGCGCGGCTCCACAGGGAGCAGAATATGTTTCTCTTGGGGAGAACAAAGTACACACTGTACCCCGACTTCAGTAAAAACCTACTGTACACTCAGCATTTGGCATATCACCTATTACACTGCTGTGTTTCTATATAAAGTCCCAATCTGGGATTTGAAAACAACGCTCCCTGTGCCTCCCTGTTCCCCCCGGGATCACCCCAGGGCAGGGGTGTGGGGGTTACTGTGGGGGTGAAGGGGCTCCACATCACTTGATTGGGGTAACCACTTCATTGTCAACCGCCGTTAAACATCAAGAAGAGGAAGAAGGAGAGGAAGAGTCACCAACCAGAGCTCATGTACAGGGCAGAGGGGGCCTGTGCTCCAGGATGGCAGCAAAAGAAAGAAATGCCCTGCTCATGTTCTTTAACAGTGGGACTATTAAAAAAAAACACTGCAAAATAAGTTATACAGAATAAAACGTGAGGTCAAATCAACATTGGGGAGGCATTAGAGCAGTGGAGGAAAACTCAAAACCTGAAAACCTCCAGTCGGTTCAAGAGTGAGGAGCAGCTGCCGCCGTGACTGCTGCCATGTAGCCAATCCTGTCCCGTTTACCCCCGGATCCCATAACAATCCTGATTATTTCATGTTTATGATTACAGAACTTCTACTCCAACGAGTTACATGAGGGGGATGAAACCAAAGAAAGAGAGCGTGTGCGCAGTACCACTCTGATTACAACATACACAACACTGGGTGCCTTTCTACGGCCTCATTTTTGGATTTTGTCACTTTCACTGGACAGTTTATGAGACTTGCCTTTTCTTTTCCTCGGATCAGAGATTGTGAAGCACAGCTTGCTGTAATTGACCCTGAGGCAGAGATTACAGTAACATTGACTGCACTGCGATGATTATGTTGATTACATTTTGTGCTCTTCTGTCCCCTCTCGAGCCTTTATTTTCCCTTCCTGGGGGATATTCCAGGAAGTGGATTTAGTGACTAAACTGAGTTTGTTAACCCAGAGTTAGGAGAAACCTGTGATTTTTGGTTCCAAGACGCGAAATTAGATGAGCTCCACGTCAGTTACCATAGTAATTTACACACTGAAGCAAACCGGCTCAGTAGCTGGTTTGCTTGAATTGATGCCAAAGTTTTAGTCAGAAAAGCTGTTGAACCTGCAGCATTTTACACCTGAGATAGCTGCCAAGGACATGGCATGCCCTTTTTTGGCAAACTGTTCACATTTAAGTCCATATTATTATTATTATTCAGTCACATGCAGAGATATTGTTTTCTCATGCAGAGATATTGTTTTCACTCCTGTGTGTGTGTGTGTGTGTGTGTGTGTGTGTGTGTGTCGTCAGAAATTACTGGACCTGAGAGATTTTGTTTTGTTTACTTCCGTTCTCTCACCAGTCACTGTCTACCTCGCTCGACCATCCGTCTCTCTCATTCCAGCAGTCCCTCGCTGTAATTCACTGTCTAGCTCGCTCATTTTTTTTTCTAAACCTACTGTGGTGTGTCTGCTCCGGTTGCAGGTGAACAAATCCTGGATGTAAATTGTGTTTTTTTTTTGTATGACTTCACCACTAATGGCAGGCAAACTGAACACAAGAAACATAACGCTTTAGAAAATGTTAGACCAAGAGTTCAAATAGGTTACATAGCCTGTAATCTCAGCACTGTAAAAAAAGGTGAGTAGAACAGCAATTTCAGGGACTGTTTGTCTAATCTTTGTCCTCAGTGTGTGTGTGTGTGTGTGTGTGTGTGTGTGTGTGCATAGGTGGAAATCCCGCAGGGGTCAGGGGGGACAAGACCCCTCCATCCATAAATACTGAGCTTTTTATTCTTTCAAAAAGTCTGTCAGGATATTAATGTCAGAAATAGTTCATATTTTACTGACATTTTGGATTTGTCTCTAGATAGATTTCTATTTTTTTTTTTTTTTTTTTTTTGCATTTTAAGTTGCATTATTTTGTGGCATAGCTTCCTTTCATTTTCTTATTTGATCTAAAAGGGACAGTGTACAGCTCAAACATATACTGTATGTCACTATTTGATGCCATATCTTGCTTTGTTTTTTGTTGACACTACAATAAATATGTTTTTTGAAGAATAATTTGATCTAGTTGGATTATTCAAGGTATTTCCTCTAGTTTTAGAGCTTATTTTGAGTTTCTAGTTCTTGTAAAGCTACTTTGATGGACTGTAGTGGAAATAGAACAGTGAACAAAGAAAGATTATTGCTTTTTATGCAACAATTACTCTCAGAAATTTTAATGTTTATTGTCCCCCCCAGTAATGAAATGGGATTTTCGCCCTTGTGTGTGTGTGTGTGTGAAAGAGAGAGAGAGAGACAGAGAAAGAGACCTTAGTAGTAATATTTGTGCTGTTTTTGCCACAGTTTCTGTCCAAAGCCATATGACTTCTGCCAAAGGTCACAAATGGCTGGGAAGCTACTGTATCATATTTGAATCACACAGTAATTTAGTTTGTAATTTGAAAAGACAATACACTTAGCTGCTGAGTCTCTCCTGAGTTGTGGTCAGCACATAGGGTAGCCTATAGTTTGGGAAAGGGGGAGCTACACCCAATGGAGATCTGCACTCTGAGTGCACTCCTCTACTTCTTCCTTGTGATGCTATTACTATTGATTAAATCCAGCACATGAGAATCTGATGCAATTATGCTTTGTGCTTTTAAGATAGGGTGATGCTGACAGGAAGGGATGAGTGCAGCAGGTTAACACTATTCTGCTGAGGGTGGATTGACAGAATACATCTTTAAAGGAATTGTAAATCCGAAAACTGTCATTATGTAAAGCGCCCGTCTGTCCATATACCACAGAGACAGTATAAGAAATATGTTTTTTTTTTTTTTTTTTTTTTTTTTTTTTTTGACTGAGCGGTGCTGTTATTGTGTGGTTAACCTGATCAGATAGCATCTCTGTTTATTTAACAACTTCTCACTATTAAAAAGATTTGCCTGACAAAGGCATCTGAACCAAAATATTGTAATTACTTGTTTGTGTTTACAAGCATGTGAGACTGCGCTGATACATTAAAGCTATTTTAGTTGAGTAATCATTGGTCTACAATTAATTATGACATTAATATATACCAGATACAAAACAAGAAGTGGACAAGAAGCTGCATCTGTTGAGTGCTGCAATGCTGCAACCCAGTGTCCAGAGGAAAACATTCAGATAGTACTAATCTACGACCCCCAGATTATTGGTTCAAAGATTAGACCAACGCGGTCACCACACAAGGTGAAACAGGGGTACATTTGCTAGTTTCTTATGCTATGAAAAATGATTTCAACAATAACCTCTGTTTCTGTTGCACGACAAATAAGTGAGAAAATTCTGAAACTGCTTTGCAGCCACAAATGCTGTGTGTGTGTGTGTGTGTGTGTGTGTGTGTGAGAGAGAGAGAGAGAGAGAGAGAGAGAGAGAGAGAGAGAGAGAAAGAGAGAGAGAGAAAGAGACGAAGTAGCTGCCATTTCTTTTCTTGTTCCAGCACCAAACATGAAGGTGGTTATGGACCATTTCCAGTTAAAGTTCATGAAGAAAAATTATTTTTTTTTGTTGATAATAATAAGATCACTAGCATAAGTTGACAAAAACATTGTGCAAAAAACATAAAACCAGACCATCTATAAAAGACTGCATTTTATATAACAGTGGCTCTATTGAAATCACATACAATATTCCGGACACAGAGCAGCCCTGCTGTATACCTCTGCACACTTTAAAAGGTCTGCTTAACCCCCCATTGATTTTCAACACACTCTCTGCGTCCTCGAACATTACCTGGACCTTGGCAGTGAAACCAGGGCTGAGGCCAGACCTTTCCATGAGCTTCCAGATGTACAACCCGCTCGAAAGCCTTTTCCTGATCCAACGTCAAGAGGCCAGTTTCTACGCCCAAACAACTAGAGACTTCCAAAAGATCTTGAATTAGTGATATATTATCATACATTATCAACCTACCAGGCACAAAGTAAGGTTTGGTCTCGATGAATGATGTCATCACATTCCTCAGCCTGTTGGACTGCAGTTTATAATCAGCCGACAGGAGAGAGACAGGTCACCAGCTCTTTATATCCTGAAGATCAGCCTTTTTTGGTAACAGTGTGAGGACTGCTCTGCTGCAGCTGGGTGGCAAAGACATGTCATCAAAACCCACTAAAGATACTTAAAATGTCTTCCCACAGCTCAGTTTAGAAAGTTTCATACTGCGCCGCAAGTCCATCAATCCCCCTGCCATGCCACACAGAGCCGCACAAAGTTCTTCCGGACGCAGAAGACCTTATATTTCCAAATTTAGTTCTTCTGGGGGCTTTGGGAGATTACTGCAGAGGGAATCAAACAGCACATCATCCTCTTCATATTCGCCGGTATATAGCTGACTGTAGAAATTCACAGCTTTCTGTCATATAGCAGGCGTAGTCAGCAGCTGTCCTGTTTGAGAGTGCAGGGCGGGAATTATCCTGCTCTGTCCATCTCTCTTCTCCAAACTGAAGGAAAATTTAGATGGAGAATCCGTCAGAGCAGCGCTCGAAAAACGAGAGCGGACCAGTGCTCCCTGTGTTCTGGTGCCCTGGAGGTCAGCCGGTGTGGCACATCTGGATTTGAGCATCTCAATTTGTCCTCGATTTCCTGTGGACTCCACCTCTAGATCACTCATAGATTTAATAATGCTATCAGAGACACTGAGAGTGTATTGTTGACATAATGCTCGGATCTCATTTTTCCATAGTTCCACCATTGTCTTAAAGAAATTTTTATTTTCTGGTTCTAAAATTTTTCCAATAAAAAAATAACTGTTTCTTTAAAATTGACATGTAAAAGCAAGGCAGAGTCAAAATACCAATATGCATTTTTATGTTTAATATTTGCAACAAAAACATTCCAAATAACCAATGAATGATCGGTACAACCTGAAGATGCTATTTTGCAGCCTGTGACCACACTAAAATGATTAAAACAATTCAAACTCTGAGTTCCTACTAATTATGTCATTGTCTGTTTTGAGGGTGCATCAGGTTCAGCGCGGTTCCTGTCTAGTACATCATTTTCTGTACAATTAACATCCCCTCCTAAAAAATCAACATTTCTTCAGAGGAACAATTATTTAAATGAGGCCCATTTCATGTAACAGACACACTGTTTCAGACCCTGAATTAGGAGCATATATGTTTATCAAAACAGCACAATCCTCAAGATGTGCTTTAACTGCCAGCAGTCGACCTTTTATCACCTCCTCTACATTAAAAAAGACTCTGGCAGAAAATCTTTGGAAAAAAAGCGCAGCTACTCCTCCACTATTTTTACTCAGTAATCAATAAGATAACTGGCAATGCCCACTCAGGTTAACAGGTTAATAACAATGATAACAATAAGATGACTCCTATGTCATTCTCTTTCACACAAACAAACGCACAGCATCTGTTTATCTATTGCAAAAGGGAATCTAACGGCAAAAATCCTGTGACACCACTAGAAACTCCCTGAAATGAAATGGGACTTGACAAAACATCAATTATGTTGTGATGAGAATCCAAAACAGAGTGAATATATTTTTAGGCCAATGAAAAAATAAATTGAAAAATAAATAAATAAATAAAATGCCACTTTCCTCCTGGTGCTTCTGGTATCTTTCAACAGGTGTTGTTGACAGGTTGTTGGGCGTTCATACATGTGATTCTGCTCATGCTATTTTAATGCTCCAACAGTCTCATTTTCTAGTGAGAAAGCTACCCTGTTAAAAACGCTGAAAGTCTATGTAATCCTGCAGCACACAGCGAGTACAGTTAACTTTAAACAGCTGTGCAATAATGTACTCAGCCTACAACAGAAAGGGAGGTTATTGCTAAAATGATCTTTTATAAGAAAACAACAAGTGTAGCTGTGTCTTTGAGCTGATTTAAAACCTCGTAAAACACTGCAGAACAATTTTAATCTGGAGTTCACAGATTAGCAGTAAATGAACTGTTTCCTTTGGAGACCGGGTTGGATGCTGCCATGGTCAATGACAAGTGACCTCTGGGAAAATTAAGTTGGGTCTTTTAATTACAGTGTTTGGATGACACTCCTAATGATTACCTGTTACCACTGCAAATCTCAGATAGATTGAGTTGGCCCCAGAGATGCTGCAGTATAATGTGTTGCAGGATAACGGATAATGCTGGAGGTAGACGCTTGCGTTTCAAGACACAGAGCCAAGTTCAATACCAAGAAGATGAGAGAGGAACATATACACTCAGTAACCACCTTATTAGGTACAGTATATCTAGGTAGCAATTCCGCCTTCAGAGCAGCCTGAGTTGTTCTCGGCATAGAAACATTCTACAAAGCATTTTCACTGGAAAAGAGTTTTTGCAGATTTTTTTTTTTTTTTTTTTTTTTTAATCTGTAGCACATTCATGCTAAAAATATCCTATTCCATCTAATCACAAATGGTGCTCTATGTGTCAACTATGCAGGCCTTCGAGGTAAAACAAAGTCGTTGTCATATTCCTTGAAACATCTTGAGATAATAAAAAAAATACTATTTAAAAAAGCACTTTCCCTAACAATGTTTCCAAGTGCTGAACAACAAAAAGATTAGAACAAGAAATCTCAAGGCAAAGCTAGTGGAGACAGACTGCCCTTCATGCCTGAGGGGAATATTGTCTGCTAGGACCCACATAGTGTTAGTTGAAGAAATACTGGCCCTTCATCAGTAAACTACAATGCCATGCCATCCATACTTTAATATCGTCATTTGACCGTGCACGCAAGCAACAAAAATGCCCACTAAATGACAAACCTCAAAAAGTAAATGACATAGATTACCTCTCATCTCTCCAGTCAGCAAGCTCTGGCTGTGGGCGAAGGATCTGACAACGCCGACTTTCAGGATGTGAGGCAGCAGGTCTGGGAACTGTGGAGCACCAGGAAACCAAGAGCAGTCAAGAAACTTGGTTCATAACTCCGTGATTGCTGTTTTCTTGCATGACCAGGGTTTACTTTTTTTTTTTTTTTTCGCTCGTGCAGGATAGCTCTACACCAGGAAGTCCCTAAGCAACACTTGTACAGTTGTACCATAGTTGATAATCTAACTATGTAAAAGAAAAAAAAAAAAAAAACATCAGTGAATCTCTTAAGTTACACAAATATTGTCCATGTGAAGCAGTTACTTCAAATAGGTCTTGTTACTTTTTTGAAAAGCACCATGCCGTCACCTGATTGGCTGTCAGATTTGAGGTGTACTGAATGTATTTGGCCCCGAATCTCCAACTTAAGGGGCGTGCACAGACACCTCTCCCTTCGGTAGACTGTGAAAACACCTCTCTAGTGACAAACTTTGCACAGATACAAGTCAGTATAGTCAAGGTCAGACATCTACAGAGACATAAACATAAACAAAAACACATTTGATTTTAATGCACTGTTCAGACTGCTGTGACCAAACGTCATCCTTGAACTAATGGCCTCCCCTTTTCTATTTCTATGGCTTCCTCTCATTTCTCCTACTTTTCCATGAATACTACAGTAATATTGGCCCTTATTTCCTGTAGCCAACTCTTCCTGCCATTTCCTTTTCATTTCTGACTTGATTATACTTTTAACACCTCATGATACGACCATATTTATTTCTCTTTTTCTTGTTGCTCCCTTTGCATATTTATCTGCCAGTCCATTTCCATCCATACCAATATGAGCAGGAATCCGTATGAATATAAATGGTCTCCAGCCGTCTTAATTCTCAATATTGTCTGAGCCATGTCTAGTGCTCTGTCTTGTCTTGTATCTGACTGCATGTATATAATATTTGTAAGAGCACTACTGGAATCAGAACTTCCTCCATCCAGCTTGAAACAACTCAAATTGTGAATAGTTCCCCTGTATACTGCTACGTTATCACTGCCCCTCTTATTTGACATTACATTTAATTCCAGAATGATAAACACTAGCCGTACTCTATTGTCCAGTATTTTAGATGCATCTGTATATACTTAAACATTTTCTGAATTACTGTTTGATATATATACTGACTTGGTTGGACAGAGAATGGGACAGTAGGGCTACTCCCACAGCATATAATTTCAAATCTTGATACTGAATTGTGTCCAACTTTTTTTTTTTTTTTTTTTTTTATAATGTTCATGTATAGACTATACACCAATAATTGATGACTAGACCAACATTTATTATTTTTAAAGTACATGTTTTTGCTCCCACCGTGTGCTATGGCCAACACCTGGTGGGAAACGGGGCCACCATTAGCAGGGGCCAATAAGACCACCATCCTCAACCAGATTACAAACAAAGAAACTACAAAATATTAAACCTAAATTACAATAAAAGCAAACGTACTCCATTAACTAAACTGGATCCCAAATTTAGCAGATAAATACGTAACACAAAAGAATGACTCACTCTAAAATAACTGAATTAGAGCTTAGCTTTTCACCTGATAGTGAGAGAGTAAGTACAACTCGCCCACATAAACACATATAAACAGTGTTAGCTCAAGCTAGGCTACGAGTTAAACCACATTGCAGGTGTAGTACTGCCACTAGAGAGACTAAAAACCATGTCATCATACCTTACTACAATCATACAACCATGACCAACCTTAAAATATTCACACAATCAGGGTTGTACACTAAACGTTAAGCTCAGAAATTAAATTACATAGTTTACCTCTGGTCTCTCCAGTTGGCTGTGGAGTAATTATTACTTCGGATTCAGCAGCATGCACATCTCAACCATTTTCGGGGAGGGGGTTAGGCAGTTAGATTAAAAAAAAGAGAAAAAAAAATAGGATGTTCTGACTTGCTGAGATACATATCAGAATTCTGAGAAAGGCCTAATTATCTCATTAATTCAGAAAAAAACATTTGTTTTCCTCTGAATTCTGAGATCACCATCTTGTTAATTCAGCACAGAATTTCTGATCTATTTAGGGAATGAATAACGCTTATGGGGGCACTGATTAAAAAAACAAAACAAAAACAAAAACAAAAAAACAAATAGCTTTTCAGTTGTGATTTAAGAAGTGGTGACAGATTCAAGCCTTCTAATATTCTCAGGCAAGCAGCTCCATAACTTTCCTCCCCCCAGGCTCTGTCTCCTTTGGTCTCCAGTCTAGACTGATGGACTGGATCTGATAACCCAGCTTTTCCAGTAGATCTCAAGGAGCGCTCTTGCTCAAGGGGTGTGAAAAAGTTCTGAGATAATACATTGGGGCTGAGCCATGAATAGTTTTAAAAGTCAATAACACAATTTTAAAATCAATTCTGTACACAATAGGCAGCCAGAGAAGACAGGCCAATAGAGGACAATGTGCTCTCCTCCACTTGTTTCAGGTGTTTTTGCACCAGCTGCATGGCAGACGGAGCTTTTTGGTTTGGACCAGAATACAGCGAATCACAATAGTCCAGATGTAAAGAAACGAGTGCATGAATCACTTCCTCTGAACGAGCAAATGAAAGGAATGATCATTTTAGAAATTTCTTAACGCAAGCATGCACAGGTTTTTGTTCCTCAAACTCAATGCACGCTTTGTGATATGGCAAGAAATCTTGTTGGAAGTACTGAAAAAAACAGTCCGTACGCCATGCCTCCACTACCAGGCTGTCCTGTTGGGAGCTGGGATTTGCCAGACCAGGTATAGCATTTCCCATTTCAATATTTAGTCCAACAGTAGCTGTACGTCTCGACCTTGTCGGCACGCTTTATGTTTGCATGCTTTATTTATGCACTCACTGTCGGAGGGAGTTAACTGCTGGTGCGAACGCGGAGGTGAAGCAAAAATAGTGAATTTTGAATGTCTGTTGTATTCTTAATGCACAATACAAGTAGAATTCTTTGCATGTCAGCTGTGATTCCGTAGTTTTGCAAGCTCTAGTTAAGTCAACAATTTTATTCATTGACACATTTCATGCCAGCCTGTAAACTAAACAAATTTGGAGCTTCTTTACTGAACGTTTTCAGGCAAAGGTCTTTTTTTAATGTGCTCTTCACCTCAAAGTAGGACTTATATGTGAAATAATGGCATTGAGATGATTCTCTCAGAACCCTCAGTCTGAGCTTACACGTGTTTGACCTGCTAACATAGTTATATCCTTTGACTCTCCAGCCTTCTGTGTCAAAACAAGCTCTGTACTGTAACTTTATAAGAATTCATCTTCTTTAACCTTTGCTTTTGAACTCAAACTATATACTGCATGTACACACAAATGCACATACACTGTTGTGACTAGTTGGGCTGGAGGACCCAAACACTTTAGACCAGGAAGACAGGCTTGCAGAGCTGAATCTATTTAATTTAACTAAGCAGTTTACACACAGAGACTCAGGAAACAGGCAGGCACAAACTAACACTGGCAAACACAATGAACCGACAAAGAACTATACTCAGAACAGAATTTAAATACAAACTGAGCTGACTGGCAAGCGAGACACACCTGGAGAAGGGTGGAGATGCAAGACTGGAGGGAACAGAGGACTGGCTGAACAAACACAAGGATAGGCAACACAAGGGCAGGGCTGATGAAACAATGCAGGGAAGGTGTGGGGATGAACAAGCTGAGAAGCCTATGGAGGAACAGTGGGGATAAAATGAGCACAGTGCACTGAGATACATGAGACACTATGGAAACTGAAAACATAAGTCCAATGCAGAGTCAAAACACAAAGTCCAAAAATACAAGTCTACAAGAACCACAAGAGTCCATAAATGCAAAAGTGCAAAAAACACAGATGCAGCTTATCCTCATGAAATGAGATGAAAAGAGTAGAGCAGAATTTAGAATAAAATCTCTTGGGTAGCATTCATTTTCTGCAGAGGCATTTTGTAACGTCTGTAACCTGCTCTCATTATGGTTTTATGGTCTTGAGTCACAAGTGAAGGGAGATATGAAATCATGATCAATGTTTCTTTTATAGCTTCTGTCTGCTAGTGAAACAATACAAATGACTTCAGGTATTAGCCCAAACTGGCACCAATCTGCTGCTGATATATGGTTGAGGTAACACATACTGCATATGTACTGCATTATGGCACATATTAATTGGCAGTAATTAGTTATCCAAAGCACTGTAGAGTCTTGTTTCGGGCAATTTGGCCTACTGCTGAAGTAATTAGAATTACTTTTAAGTGGGAGAGCAAAAGTGACTACTGATTAGTTGGCCGGTACTTATTGTGCATTTTATCACCTGATGAATGAATGACGGGAGGAAGAAATTATACTTAAGAGTAGCACACCAGGGATAGGAAGAATAGGAGTAGGATTGAAAAAGGATTGGATGTCCCATATGCCATTTTCTGGAGGCTCTATAGCTCAGCATCTTGCAGTACCATGACTGCGTACATTGTTACTATGGGTTAGCCTAATGGGAATCAAACCCTTGCATCAGCACCATCCCCTACCTACTGAACTGTGCAAAAACCACAAGTTTACCACCATGTTATGCAACTCTGGCTCTCATTTTCAAAAGTGTTTATGTTTTGTAGCCTTTTTCAAGACGGTAACAGTTATTAATGCACTCGTGTTTATGTTCTGCCAGCCCAATTACAGCCGTATGCTTTCATTTTAAATGATATGCATGGGAAGGTGACTGGGGTAGGTTGGATTTACTGCATATAGACAACACGCTGAACCCTAGACCATTTATACAATTTTTCAGGAAAGCTGAGGACTTTAAAATGAATTTTGTGTACCTGTCTATGGTTTACAGCTCACTCCTTTCCAAAGCCTTTATAAAGTTCACATTCCTCAAATACTAGGACTTGTAAGCAAAAGTCGTTTGAGCTCACTTAACCTGTTTATTGGAACGCTCGTAACCTGTCGTTGCCTCAGAGGTTTTCGAGGTGGTCAAAAATCCACCAACAATCCCTGCAGATGCACATTTAAGAGGCTTTCACTCCGGTTGTTTGGTTCATTTTAATTGAACCATGGTGCGTTCGTCCAATATTGTAGTCTATCTGGAAAGGTGGGAACATTTGAACATTTAGTGGGACCAAACACACAAACCATGGTCAACTTGAAAAGCTAGGACTCAGCCCGGTTCCAATTGAACAATGGTGTGGCTCATTACAAATAAGAAAGTAACGATGGGAATTGAAACGTAGGTGAGAGCAGTCCGTTTTATTTCATCCATGCCGTAATCCACTCCCCTTTAAGTCAAGTGACTGAGAACAGTCAAAAGGCCCACCTGGATTATGGGAAGACCCATAACTGCACTGCCTCTGATTGGCTAACCCTATCCCTAACCGTAACCTTGGCAACTAGTATTAGACACCCAGAGGCAGAGTAGAGGTGGGTGTTCTTGGAATCTGGGTGGGATTGCACAGTCAGACTGAGAGGCAGATGACATGTTTGAAGAAAAAAAAAGAAAGAAAGAAAATGAGCCAAACTTGAAAACATAGCAGCATTTGGATGCACTTCAGCAATAAAGGCGATGATCAAGAGGAGTGCAAATCAAAAATATCATTTAAAGCCCCCCTTTTGTTCAAAAGAGCCAGCGTAAGTCAGGACTGCGGCTTGGATTTGTTCAGGTTCCATAGAATTGTACCTCATTTTGATTCCACGTTTGCCTTCAATCCATTTTGTTATGCTGCTATAGGCTTTCCGAGCATGAGTAACTGCTGCCTCTCAGATGTCAACAATCCGTCTCCTTATATCCATAAAATCGTGCTTTTTGGCGTTGTCTATGTTCTCACTCAAAACAAACTGCCTCCTGGTTTCCCTGAAAGAGGACAGAGACTTGCATTTTCAGGCTTCTCAGTGCGGTTGTTCAGTGTGCAACTGAGATCAAATGGCGTTGTTTTAACCTTGCCAGGCAATTTAAACGGAAAAAAAATCACTCCAGAATTTGAATATACTTGCTTGGTTTGAACTTGCTGCGAGAATGATGAGTGAATACCATTTAAACTTGGTGTGATGTGATGTTAGCTGTTTCAAATGCTACAAAAGACTCCTGACTCCTGTTTCACACCCATGTCCACCCACCTGTTCTTTTGCTGCGATCCAATGCTGGTTGGAAGTGGCAAATTCCAAGATGGCTATGTCTGACTTCTGATCTAAATCCCCAGTCCATCTACTCTCAAAAACATGGACCTGTGCAGCAAACTGATGTTTGTTGGTGCAGATTCCCAAGAGACAAGCAGGAGTTGGCCAGTACCGCGTGCTCACAAAGACTTCTATCAAGCACAAATCAACTGAATCGAAATAGAAATGGCAATCCATTGTAACAGCATGTTTCACAACACAAGCACTACATAAAGTAAAAAAAAAATACAGTGAAAAGATAATTCTGCTTAAAGTTCACCATGTACATCGCCATGCTTGCTGTTACATCATGTGTTTACTCAGGCTAGGTGGATCCGAATGGGAGTTCTGACTTGAATGGCTGTTCCATTGCACTTTTCTGTGTCAGAGGATGTTTACAGTGGATCGCAGCATTTATTCCGCGACTAGCTCAGTTTGTATATAAAAATGAGCTGTTTCTGTCCTTGCCAGTTCATTGTTGTTTCCTGCTCTGCATGTTACCTCTGTAACCATCTGTACCCCAGCCTGCAAACCTCAGCGCAGACTCCAGAATCTCAGCCTCGCCTCTCTGGGCTGCATTTGGGCCCACTTGCCTGCTCTCCGTGTGACAGTAACCTTGATTGAAAGTTCTCACATACCTGACCTGTTGCCCTAATTAACACATCCCCATTTAGCTCTCCTCATGTGTGGCCACTCTTTAATATGAACCTGGAAATGGGAAACATGGCCTTCATTATTCATCTATCAAGACGGTTAGACGGGACACATCTTAAATCTGGCAACCTTCATTACATTGCCTGCTAGGCTCAGAGGGTAACTCGAGATATATAATTTATTGACATATATCCTGTATCTAACGGTTTCACGGGAAATTTAGACTTAACAGCAGACCTGATCTTGCATAAACAATACCCACCTCTGTTTTTATTTATCTCACTAATTCATGATCACATTCTCTTTTGCATGCTGCCGTGTTTGGTTTACATACCAACACCTTATTCTGGCCTGTCATTGCCATTTCTGCAATAGAGTTTTGGAGGTTGGGAGTGGGAGATGACAGGGCATAGTCACAAGCACCTAAGACAGTGAAATTAGCCGTACACCGTGGCCATTATCCTGCCCAGCTCCTGACTCTGGGTGCAAACTGGTCCCTGGAAACCCTCCATGATATGGAATTGATTTCCCAGAGAGAAAGATAATTACTCTCCGTTGCTCAGTGGAGGAAATGTGCAAATAGCCTGTTTGTCCCAGGCGCTGTGACAGCATGTCTTTTTACTATGCTCACTGTCAAAGAGGCCGGCCTCCTTCCCCTGCAAATGCAAAGCAGGGGCTGAAGACGTTGGGCGCTATTACCCCCTTCTCCTCAGAGTAGCAGCAAATGTCCTGCTCCCCAATGCAATGACAATGCCTTGATGAGAAAAGGGCAAGTGGGAGTAGTGCATGTGTGTGTGTGTGTGTGTATGTGTGTGTGTATCACTATGCAAAGGAGCTTTTTTTCCCCTCTCTTCCTCTCTTTTTTCCCCCCATGCATATGTTATCACATATCTAGCTGCATACAGACCATGTGTGTGTGTGTGTGTGAGAGAGAGAGAGAGAGAGAGAGATACAGAGAAACAGAAAGGCAGAAAACAAGCCATATGGATAACACTGAATTTAATGGTTATGTTCATAGCTGGTGTGTTTAAGGGGGAAACAACTGTGTGTTGGCTTGTCCTCACATGCTTGCTATTAATCATTTATGTTCATGATTTCTCGGGGCTTCTGCATTTTTTTGTAATCTCAAAAAACAAAACAAACAAACAAACAAACAAAAAAACAACAATTGCGTGTGCACACAACACCATATGCAAGAGTTCACACAGAAATTCAGTCTTTAGAGCGGGGCAGGGATTCCCTCTCAGCACTTAGCAATAAACAGCTGAATCAACATTTGGTTGCTTTCTTGCAGATGCATTTTAAATGACTCAACTTCAGAAGAAGCTCCAATTACTTTTTTTTTTTTTTCTAATTCAACTGTTCCATTTCGCCGGTCTGATTCTTTTTTTTTTTTTTTTTTTTTTTTCCACCGACCGAACAATGAGCAGATGAAAACAGGACAAACCCGGGCAACGTATAAAACATTACATTTTCAGTATAAAGAGATCCTTCACATGATTTTGATGAAGCCGCTTTTGTTGTATCGCAGCTTTCATAACCACGGGTTTTGATAAGGGAGAGGAAGCAATAGCTGAATTGAACATAATAAGTTTAGTTGTGTGGGGCTTCTTTCGCATCTCTAAATGATGTGAACAAATTATGCAGTCCTCAGTTCTGTCCCGCATGATTTTCAGGCCTCCGCAGCTGAGGTAACAAACCATGGATATCAAGCCGCAATTATTCATTTTTCCAGCCCTGCTGACAGACTTTACTTTAGCCTTTTATAGTTTCATTTGATGTGGCTCTGAAAGGGGGGGAAAAAAAATCCTGATGTGGTCGGGTTGTCAACTAAGACAAATTCAGCAGCACCGCAAAATTGTTTGGTTAGGCTTTGTTAAGCTGCCCACTCCAGTGACAGTTATGTGTTGAGCGGGTGCACAGACAGATGGAGCTGGTGATATGCTGATGAACCCTTATTTTGAGCATATGAAATCTGGGGCAATATCACAGATGTATTGAACGGGGCGCCGCAGCTTTATTAGTCTGAAGCCAAGTATTCAATGGCATCACTGAACTCACACCACCTGTTTTCAAACCTTTGAAATGTATATGTGTTTTTTTTTTTTTTTTTTTCTTTTCCCCAAGCCTACTGAATGCTAAAAGCTTCCAGTTTCTATCTTTATTCATGAGTCTCTGACCACAGGCGCTGGCTACTTGACAGCCATTGTTTATCAAACACAATCGAGACAAGCTATGCATTTAAACTGGCGTTTCCCTGATTTTCGCATTTGATACAAGCGAGGGCATCACGTGTGCGTTTCACACCTGGTCACATCTGGCATATTTAGGAGGAGGTGGCGCCATTCGATGATGACTGTTTTGTGAAAGTGATTGTGAAGACGGGACACTCCCAGCCAGTCCTCCCAGCCCAGAAAGGGGACCTCAGGTATATTCAGCTAAATGCATCCATCAATCACGCGTTACAAAATCAATGAACTCATCAAGAGCAGGCGGGGGGAATTGAGGAGTGCAGATTTGAGGATTTTAAAGCCCAAAATGAGGTCATAATTCATTTTGGATGAATTGTGAATCTCATGAGGTGGGCCACTGGCCTGAACCGAATGCGTGGGACAAAGCAGCCAGGCAGCACTGGCAGCAGGTGTGCTGAGCGCATCCAACAAGGCTGACATTTCATTCAACCGTTGGACTCGCTGGCCGACACGATGCTCAAGTAAGACTTTGCTTTTACTGGACGACCGTTTCCAAGACTTGACTTTTATCATCGGCTTGTAAGCCAGCGAGGGCTAACGGCTCAGCGGCTGGCCCTGGCAAAGACCCCGTCCTAATTCACTCTCAGAGTGTAGTGTTGTCTCCGGTGACCTTTGCTGACTCAACTCCGCTATGCATTCCAGTGGCTCGCCTTAGAGACAGGGGATAGAAAGTTAACTCTACTCGGTGGATTTTTGTGCAGCCTATTTTCAGACTGTTACCACGGCAACAGAGTTAGGCTGGCAGGGTGACGTCTAAATAGAAAACACAGGGTCAATAACTGATCATAGATGATGTTTGTGCGCTTTGATGCAGTCACACCACTCAAGAGGTAGGGGTAGTCCCTCTCTGAAGCCCATGTGCACAGTGCCATCTAGTGCAAAGACGACGCTAAAGCCGCACTGAATGAAATTCCTCCCTGCAAGGTGGGACAACTCGGAGTCGAATCTAGCATTTTGCACACACATGTGCTTGCAAGACACACACACACACACACACACAAACACACAGACTGTCATAATAGGTTTCTGCTATTCTTTGTTCTGAGTGCAATCAAAGGTCATCAAAGATGTGAGGCTGACATCAAACATGTCTCACCAGGTAGTTAACACAAACACCACGAATAAATGCCATGATATTTTTATCCTGTGCACAAAGAGCCATTACTTTGTGCTTGTCTCTCTGAACTCCTGACACATCTAAAATTAGTCCTCACTCTTACTGAAGCCCAGAGGGCAGTGTCAAAACAACAGGTAAGACAAAAAAAAAAAAAAAAAAAACAGACATTTTTCCACGCAGCTCAGTGATCTCTCTTTGTCAGCCGACTCCATTTTTGGATGCCAAAGCAATTAGCATCTGGCCTAGTAGCTACTTCCCCGGCTTTTTGTTCCACATCAATGAGAAGCACACTCATCTCATGGTCTCGTGTCTCTTCTCCTTGCAGGGGTAAATTTAGCACTCAGCGGTAGCATATGCACTAAATCAGAGTATTATGCATTAAATCAGAGAGGGAAGGAGAGCAAACGAGAGTTACAGAAAGCGAGAATGAGTGAGAGAGAGAGGAATTATAGGAGAAATTAAAGGAGGGGGAGAGAGAGAGCATAAGTGAGACAGTCAGAGAGAGAGATGAAATCTATAATTACTGCAGATGTGTCCATGTCAGGCACGTAATCTCACTCTATCTCCCCTCGTGTGTTCCTTTCCTCGTTTGCTCTCTGGCCCTGTGGCTGGTCTCTGCCCGGTTCCTGTTGGGAGCACATCAAAGTATATGAACATCAGTGAAACGTGGCTGTTGTGCTTTTTGCTCCTTTTTTTTTTTTTTTTTTTTCAAGGCTTGTTTCTCTCTAAAAGAAGTCCTGTGATCCTGGCAAAAATGTCCAGTAGTGATTCTGTGTCATCGCTCCATATTTTAAATCAATTAAAGTCTTCCTAAGGCTTCTCTTGTACAGTAACAGGCTGCACAGCTGCACGGAGAACAAAAGAAGTCCTTAAAGTTCCTCTGACACTTAACTTACCTTAATTTTAAAATGAGAAAAAAATGAATAATTGAGTGCATTCAGGCTCAAAGGAAGATTCATTCCCTCACTGTTATCCAATATGACACAGTGGACAGTTAGGCAAGCTATTCATTCCAGTTTGCTACCCTTGCAGGAGTATTTGGGAAGATAGAGTAGAAGTAGAGTAGAAGAGTATTTAAAGGACCATACCTTACTCACATTTTACATTTACATTTTAGTTTTATGACAATGACAATAAAGTACCTATTCTATTCTATTCTATTGCATTGCAACAAACCATTTCCAAATAATGTGGAGGCACTAAAGATTCCACAGCATATAATGAAAGTCACCCACAGAAACACCGACGTCATAGTGTTCTAACAAAGTCGCCGTCATCATTCATAAACCACAGAACTGATATTTCGCTGTGTCAAGTATACGTTTCCCTGGTGACTATCTTCTGGTGATGGGACCGTTTCACTCCACCCAACTTCCAGTCATCACATCAGCACTGCTGCTTTTAGGAAAACTAATGTGGTCGACTTTATCACAGTGATGGAATACTGATGTGAACAAAGTCTGAAGTCTCTGAAAGTTCATTTTCTTATTCCAATCTGGAGACCAGGTGGGAAAAAATTATATCTGAGTTCTACAAGGCAACTTCTTGCTTTGGGAAAAGATTAGCAGAGAGGTGGCACACATAAGTGGGCTGATGTATCTGTGGAAGAAAAGCTTATAGTGACCTTTGCACTTCCACCGCTGTTGCCAATGACACATCTTCAGGAGCTATCTCTGGTATTGCAAGGAGCAGATGGCACCAATGCACTACACCTGCTGATGATGTTAACATTAAAGCGGCAGTTAAAGTGGAGATGAATGTGGTGCAAATTCACATGCAACCAACACAAAACCAAACTGGGAATTACACTAAAGCGTTAGCTAAAGCGTTTACTCACATGACCACGAATCCTTCAAACTCTCCGACAAGTTCGTGCCTCCCACGTGTGTGTGTGTGTGTGTGTGTGTGTGTGTGTGTGTGTGTGTGTGCTCCTCTGAGGAGGTGATGCAGATTGGATCGCAGCTTTGACATGGTTTGCTTACTTTTTCTCATTTCTCCATGTAGAGGTCATCATTATAACCTGTGTGCAGTGTGAGCAATGCAGGCATATAAGCTATGAAACATATACAATGGTCACATGACTCAACATGTTGCTAACAGCTATTGCAAGCGACCCTGCTGCACTCCTGTGAGCTGATTTTTTTTGCCAGTGCGTATTTATGCCAGACCATACTTAAGATTGCAATCTATTTTTTTTTTCCCCTAACACCATATCATTACCAAAAACCACACTGTCAAGCCCAGTGGCTGCTGTTTGGCCACCCTGTGCTGGTGTGTTTGCCATAAATACCAATCAGTGCTTCAGTGAGACCTTTTAATTCCTCCATATGACCCAAATCTGATTTCTTTTCACAGCCACGACAGCATTCACAATCGTGGCATCAGATCTGTCCCTGCCGCACACAGCCCCCGTGTCAGCGTGGTCTGCTCCATGCAGCCTGTTGAAGAGACAGACTGCAGGGAGGGGGACTTTGCTGTGGGAATCCTAAACAGCGAGTTCAAACCAGATCAGCAGCCTTGGTGGTGGTGGGAAACCGCAGTGCTGATCACTGTCTGCCACTTCAATGAGCCCAGTGTTTTTTTTGGGGGGGGCGGGGGGGCTGCTCTGCGAGGTGCACTTTTCACTGATGCTGGACTAGGTGAAACATGACAGAGCCATATCTCCCCCTGTTGAGGGGAAAGCATACTGCTTGTCAAATTCTCTGCATGTGATGCCACCGGCTCCTCCACTTGATGCAGGTGATACAATATGACTGCTCTCCTGGCCTCACACAGACCCCCTGGGGCAAATTCGAAGTCACGTTTAATTCTTCTAAAGCAGCATCGTTTGATGTGATGTGACAGCATGAGACACTTTCGCCAAAACGCCATAGAAAACCTCGAATGCTGTTCAGTACAACAACAGTTTTAATGTAAAATGAGTGCAAATCGCATATATTCTTATTACACTTTTGACTTGTTAGACTGTAAAAATAGTTGCAGAGTGAAGGTGTTTAATTTCCACTCATCAAGAGATGTGCATTAGTGGTTACTGGATAATAATACGGCTGCTTGTCAGAGAGCATTGCTTGATTCTGATTCCAATTATATATGAATTTTCTATAATCTCTCAAGAGAAAAAAAGAAGCAAATTACAGAAGAATCAAGCACTTCTAACATTAGTAGCACTTTACCTCTGCAAATTTAACACTTGAGTCAATAAGAATGAAATATTCACTTTGCTTTACATATTATTCATGAATCTATTTTCAAATACAATACTATGTCTCTCACAATGTTTTCCATATAAATGAAGCCTAGTTGTTGTACATATAGGCTTTGTAGGGCATAGATACAGCCTATGGGCCACACGTTGATGGTGGCCCCCCAAAAGTCAGTCAAATCCCAAAGGATATGTGCAGAATAACTGTAATCCCGGGGTTTCCCTTTAATCCTGAAAGGTTTTATTTCACCATGTGAGCAAAAATTCACCTCAGTCTGTTTTATTTTTCATTTTGGGGAGAATTTTGACATTTTCTTGCAATTTGATGGTTATTTTCTTGCAATTTGATTTTAAATATACTCTCATAATCACTGCAAACATGCTTTAGGTCTCAGGTCATGGTATGTTTAGTTAATTACAGCAGGACAAATGATTGGGATATGTACATTTTGAAAAGGACAGAATTCAGTAATGGCTGGTTTTATCCAGCCAGTAATGGCTGGTTTTATCCAGCGGGCCATGACCCCCTTTTATTTTGCAAAAACCGGCCCCTGGCCTTAACTATTTGAGTATCCCCGGTCTAAGGTATATGTAGAGATTATTTCTAAAATGAATATAATAAATAAATCCTCACACTTGAAACAATCATAATACTGGACTCTAATTGGAGAACAGAGCCATCTCCCATGATGCAAATAAACCCAAACCTGTTAAGTGGAGGCACTTCAGGAAGTGTGTAAATTAATTTAGTTGTAGTGCAGCAAGTACAGAAACTGTTCTTCAGCTGGCACTGTTAAAAGTTCAAGCATCTGTTGACATTATGCAGTTTTTCAAAGATGCCAGTCAACACTAAAAGTAGCCAAGATGCATTTTTTTTTTTCAGAAACTTTAAATCTAACTGCTCAAACAAATCAAATCTTGAGAGTGTTTTCATTAAACTGCCCTGATCACAGAATCTAAATCTTGGGTGGATAAATCTCAGACGATGCCCTCATCTGCTACAGTTCAATCAGAGACAGAGATAAGACGTCTGCAGCTCTGAAGTGGATTTTAATGAAAGTCTGTCTGTCTCCGTAAGCGCTTGCATTGTTTGCACTGCCAGTCACGTCTGCGGAGAAAACACACACGAGCCCAGTAAAGTGTTTTTGCGGCGCGATTTTGTTTAAATGTTGTGCGTGGTTTGGTTTTATGACGGTGGTTAATCATAAAAGCCCCAGAGGACTCATGAGTTCATCAGTCATTATGCAGGCTGGTGTTCGACGCACAGCACTGCGGTCCAATAATCCGCCAAGTAAGTCCAGTGAGCTCAAGATTTAACTCACTGGCAGCAAGTTTCATTTGAAGGAGAAGACCATTAAGATAAGCCTATTGGAATCCTGGGTATTGTATGCTAATGATCTTGAGCGGAGGTCAAAACCTAAAAGAGAGAGGAAGAGACAGTAAGAGAGAATCTGCATGCACGGTCACAGCATGTGCAGCAAGTTGCCGCACCACACGAGTGTAAGAGCAACACACACACACACACGTATTCTCACACATACTTGCACATGCACAGTCATGCAAATCAGCCGGTAGTGATCCACTAACATTGCTATTTCGATTTGAATCAATGGCAAATTCTCCCTTAAGCCATATTTCATTGTCAGCTCCTATTTATGGTAAGACCAGTGGACAAATACGCCCTTTACAGTCAAAACAACACATTCATCTCAGCTAAAAGGAAAGCATATCCTAATAAATAAATAAATAAATAAATGAATGAATAAATAACCTGCGCTATAATTTAAGGAGTAATCAGCAGAATGCAAATTCATACATGTTAGATTACGCCTATGTAGCATTTCCATATCAAAAGCTCTGATCAATGCTGTAGCTTTGTTGAAAATACAGAAAGATACAGGGGATATACAGGGTGAAAGTTTGTGTGTGTGTGTGTTATATTTGAGCTGCATTTGTATTCTAATATGTAACATTATTTTAACCAAATTTTAATTTCCGTGGCTACACATCATGTATTTAACATGTGCACGCTTGAGTGCCTGTGCATTTAAGTAATTGCATGTATGAACGCCTGTCCATGTCCGTTGCCTTGCACTGTTCCAAATAAGTCTAAATAAATCTAATCTCACAGGCAGGACCTCGTGACACGTGTTCACATGCAAAAATGCAAAAAAAAAAATATGGATTCATGTGGGTGTGTGTACATTATGGCCCCTGTACCAGCTGCCTTTTAACAAAACAAGGTTAGCAGCAAAGGCACTGCTCCACCCCCACCTCCACCCCCTGGGATTCCCCCTTAATCAAATCAAGCATTTCCAATGGCAATTAATATTGGGGCATGCAAATTGCCCAGGAGAGCAAAATGACGTTCCCTAGATGAATGGACCGGCTCCAGCTCTGTCTCTCCTCCCTGCACATCCTCTCCCTCGGGAAACACTAAGACCCCGACTCTGCACCGCACAACGTAAGTGAGTGGATGCTTGCCGTGTGAGCTGTTGCCTTTCTCCATAACCCACTTTTACTGGAAATTGGGCTACAGTAGGTGGTCCGTCTCTGCCCTCCACAGCTCAAAGGGCTTTGCAGTTTCCACTGAGGCTGGGGATAGCAGCTGCGCTCAGAGCATTGCCTCCCACCCTGGGAGGAATTGTGGGAAAACAGACTCTGCAGTCCCTCTTTTAACTGTGTTCCTGCACTGTGCGATGAAGTTGCAGAGGTTGGCGCTTGGCAGTGCACAGATCTGAAAGGAGTCTGCATCCTGTGAGAAAAGGCAGCCTCAACTCTCTCACTCGCTGAGGAATTTATTTTGCCTTTTTTTTTTTTCAAATGTCATCATTGGAACTGATATTGTGCCATGTAGGATTCCAGATTCATAAAACATAAGTGCAATATTATGTAAAGCCATGATGCAACTATGTACAGCTGTCTTTTGCTAGCTTTAACGTCTGTGTTATGTTCGCATGTTATGAATCCTGTCAGAGTGATACCAGCTTAACAATAGCAAACGCTGGGTTGCACCAAGATGGAATCATTTTTAAACCAGGCAAAATAATGCTTTACTAGTAAATTCTGTCAGCATCAAACTTTAAAACTGTTTTAAAACCCAGACTAAATGTAATCCTGATGCAGAAAAAGAAAGAAAAAAATTAATAAATAAATAATAATAATAAAAAAAAAAATCATTTGATTTCTGTCAATAACATGGGGGGAAGGAAAGCCTATTAGAAAATTTGTGATGTGACCAAAAAATAGCAATAAATTAGTGCAAAAGTTACAATAAAATGACCAGAAATTGATGAGAAAATTACCAAAATATTAGGGGGGGAAATGCACAGAAAATTTGTTAACATTGCTGGAAAATTAGCAGAAAATATCCTGGAAAAAATGATACAGAAATTGTATTGATATAGGTAATGCTAGATTGATGTCAGGTTTGTTGCATTTAAAGGAGGCTGCATCCAGACGCCTGGCACAAACATTTGACTCATTGACTAATTATATCACTTCTTTTTCAATCACTGAAGATGAATTTACTAAACCAGGATTACGTTTTAATTTTGCAACAGAACTCTGCCTCACTTTAAACCTGGTTTTGCTAAACTCACATTAGGACTAAACTTAATTTAACGTAATCCATGTTGGTGCAACCCAGTTTAAGGTAATTAGTCTCAGTATTAAGCACGAAATGCTCACCCACTGTGTAAACCACTCGCACATACTCATACAAAACGAAATACTCACACATAAATATATATTACACACTTGTACATAGATTTTATGCGCAATTCTTGCAATATACTTGTATATATACTTAAATGCATGCATCTCTTGTGGGTATGCACCTCCATTTATACAGATGACGTCTCACTATAAGCATATAAAAGAAAGCATAGCCGCTGTATGGCCAGTGTGGCTAAGAGGGCCAACAATAAACATGGCCTTGATCCCGAGGCCCTTCTCAATGAATTTTACATGTTATAACTTTATAGCTGCCGATGGAGAAAATTCCATAAACAAATTCCATAAACACGCAGTGGTGAAATACAAATGTATTAATTAAGTGATTCTACCTGTTGTAGCCATGATATATCTGCATGTGTTTGACTTATGTCTTGCACAGCCACACACACTTGTCATACACACTTGTACGCACATGTATCACAGCAGGCACACACACACACTTTTACCACACCACTTATACGCACAGAAGACACACATGCACACGCACACTCTCACACATACACATCCTTGAGCAAAAGTAACAGGCTGTCAACTCGATTCACACACACGATTCAGCGTAAACATGCACATGTACACATGTACAAATGACCTCCCCTCACACACACACACACACACACACATATGCACACACTCGCACACACGCATCCTTGAGCAAAAGTAACAGACTGTCCTCCTCCTGCCCTTCCCTCTCAGAGTTTTCCCTCTCCGAGCCATTAGGTCTATTTCCTGCAGAGCTGGAGTCCTCGTCATTAAGCCGGCGTTTTAATTGAACATGACGTCACGGGCTGTTGAAGCTGACATTATCAGGGGTGGGCTGAGCGGCGTGGTGGGGAGTGAAACGGATTCAGTGTTCATTATAACGGGAGCTGGAGTCAGTTAACAAGATCAATCAGCAAAAAAAAAAAAAAAAAAAAAAATCTTGGTTAAAGTCATTCTTGGAGAGGTTTTTGGAAGGGGAGTAATTGGCCTCGCTCTCACTGCGGCTCAACTGTGATTCTGAGCGGTTTCCCCAGCTGTGCGAAAAGCTCAGCATGTGTCATGCTCCAAACAGACATGAGTCAAACGATACTTTTATGTACTTCTCTCGGTTTCTAAATGGAGGAGGTTGCTGCCCGTGGACAAGTCACATGTCCGTCACACTGCCAGCAACAGAGAAACACACAGAATTGACTTTCAAACTGTTTGAACCTCTTGACACCCAGTGCATTATGCTTTGCGGCAAATGCGTATGCTACCTGCTGTGTTTGAAAAATCAAAAGCGCATAAAATATTTGACCCCGGCCACATCCTTCGCAACACAGAAAAAAAAAAAAAACAACAACAAAAACTGGTGGATTAAAAATGCTACTAAAAAATATTTTTCCCTCAGGCATTGTAGTGGAATCATCGGTGCAATAAAAAATAAAGTCACCACAACCAGAGAGCAGTGGGTGGATTATTTATTTTATTAATAAAAGTGCAGCCATAACAGCAGGTTCTCAGGCATGTGCTAGAGAATACAATTACACATAATGTAGTGTGTGTGGTTAAAGCCGCGGTAGGCAGCTTCACTTTTTGGCCGGGAGGCAGCAAAAGATTACTGCCTGCGCTGTGGTAACATTCGAGGGACTTTTTGTTATTAACTAGAGATCATGTAACGTGTCAGGAAACTGCACATTTCTCAGGCTTCATTTTCTCCTTCTTCGTGGTAGGTGGAGGTGGAGATGCTGTGAAAAAAAAAAAAAAATCCTTTCACTGCAGGTCCAATCATCGGCAATGAGTCCGCTCAGCTTCCTCTGGACAGACCGTTTGGGTTTAACAGTTTTAAGTTGTCGCCTCCTGTGTGCTGAAGAGATTGGGTGCCGGAGATCACAGTTATACTTGACATTAGGTTGGGCAAACAGGGCAGAGCTACACCTGCATTTGAAATGTCCAATAGAAGGTGAACATCAGAATTCGCAGAAATTCAGGCAGGGTCAGTGTAGTCTGCCACATGACATCAGCCTGGCGATGCACAGCATTCATGAACACCGCAGAGTTCTGTCCACATCGCTTTTTACGCTGTAAAACTTCATAAAACTTTCTTTTCTGTGTGTTGCAATGCGGTTATCTACATGATGTGTCTGTACGGACTGTGAAAACAGATTCCTACTGCACAATAAAGTCGATATCTATCGATTTATCTTGCTAGATGTGTTGAAAACGCCTTAACTTTGTTGCAGGTTTGATTTGTGGTTCATGTTACTAGATTGTCAGAAGAGGGGAAAAAGGTGTTGGTTTCATGAGAATGAGATTGAACACAATCTGTTTGGAAACATGAGCAGATAAGGTGTGAAAGCTGACCGACAGACCTTTTTCACAGCAGCCATTTTGGCATAAAATAGCAGGGTCAACAGTTTTTTTGTTTTTTTTTTCAATGACATTAATTGAGTTCTGCTCCATTTAGTTATTATAGAGCCACTGAAATGGCTCTGTCACACCTAAATAAGACTCAGGGCTCTATTTTCCCGGCGCAGCGCAGGGTGGCGCACCCCGCGCAAAGCGATTTTCGACCAGCGCAACCCGTGGGGCGCACCGTTTCTTATTTTCCCAGACCGAGGTTCGCCGAGATGGGAGTGGCGGCGCAGCAGGGGGAGGTGCCGACAGATTCAACCTGGCGCAGTGACATTTTCGTGCCAAAAGGCTTCGCCGAGGTGCGCCAAAAGCTCGCCTCCTGAAACCACGTCTACTTTCGGCGCAAGGCGCAGCGGGGCCGGCGCAGTGGAATTTTGGCTGGCAGGCGGGCAGTGCGCACACGTCTCCAAAACCTCACAGATTGTCAGGCACAGTAACAATGCATTGCATGCAATAAATAACCACAAAAAACACAATTCAATGCTATAATCTCAATCAGCACATAAATGTATCTCCATATCGACTGTCCCAACACAACTGATGTCAGATCAAAGCAGATTGGTACTGTTTGGCAGCGTAATGGAAACCCAACCTGATCACCTGTCAGTCGGTAATTTTTAAATGCCCGGTGAAAATATTCCCTCTAAGCACAATTTGAATTTTATTAAAACAGTCAATTTTCACGTAATTTTATTTATTTATTTAGTTATTTAAAAAAAAATAGCCTGCGTGATCCCTGTCTCCAGTGTACCAGAGAGAGAGAGAGAGAGGGTTTTTCTCTGCAGAACCGGATCAAAACAGCAGCGAAGTCGCCTGGGGGAGAACAAGGTCACAAGACTGATGCGCATTGCAAGTTGCGGAGAGACACTTGAGACTTTCGATTTTAATTCAGCTGCTGAATTTAGTTTTTATTGCATCTATTTGATTTCAAGTTGGCAGCACGCAGCGTTATTAAAATGGTATGAGCCAGTTTTTTTGTTTGCAAATTGTAGTTGCATTTGTTTGCAATTGTATGCAACGTTCACGTTAAAAGAGCACAGGCTTGTGCAATATTTATTTATTTATTTATTTTAGACGTTACGCACTTGAGTCAATTGACGGCACTCATTTTATTTGATATAGCCTACTTTTCAATAAAAATATTATGCTATAAATTGACATGCCTTGATATCATTCTTATGTAGCCTGCATATAATTTTAAGCTCAATAAATTCAGATAATATTTGACCGGAATTTCAAACATTTGTCCGGTAAATTGAAAACCTGCCGGTCACATTGTCCGGTGCCAATTTTTTTTCTAGGGGAAACCCTGATTCCACACATATAGAAAATGTAAAATGCATCGGTTCCTTGCCAGACTCTGGGCGTTTAGAACAAACAAACACATGTAAAAGCTTTCATGAACCGGATTTTGTTTTAATCTCTAGTATGTCGTTGCATCAGTAAGTGATGGAGTCGAAAGTTGCAAAACAAACATGTATTTATATGAATACTGCGAGGATTATCCTTTGATGTAAAAACATTCATTAAAAATGGGGGCTTCACAGTAAAATTTATATTTGCTTGTAAAAATCAATAACTTTAACAGACGGTGACAGAGCTGGAAAAAAGAGAGATGCGAGGCAGGTAGGTAATGGAAAGACAGGGGACTCAGGAAGACGAATTTAAGGATAGATGCATGGATGGATGGATGGATGGACAGATGGATGGCAGGTAGCTCCAGCGACATTCCAGCAGCCAAGACTGGCCTCACTGAGTGTGTGTCGCGGCTGCTCTCTTTCTCCATGTCAATTGTGTGAACGTTCATTACGCCTTCGCGCAGCGCATTTTAAAGGTGAGGACAGGGGCTCATTTGATTGGTTTAAAGTGAATCGGCTGTGTCAAACCCACTCCACGCCTTCTCTCCTCCCTTGCGCCGGTAGGAGGAACGGCGCAGTAGTTGCGCCAAGGCGCACGGCGTGCCAAAATAGCAAAATCCACTTGGCCACTCCCAGTTGGCGCAGCGCAGCTGCGCTGCGCCTCCGCCTCGCCTGGTCTGCGAAAATAGAGCCCTCAGTCTCAATTATATGTCATCAGTAACGGCGGATTACCCTGCTATTTCAGGTCAAAATGGCTGCTGTGAAAAAGGTCTATTGCCATGCAAATGCAAGTTTGCTGTACATAACAACACACAAGCATTAGGACACATTTAAGCATGGGTTCAATATTTTTCAACCCAGATCTTATTCAGATGTTGATTCCCATCATTTATAACCACTCACAGCACAACCTCGCCACTACAGTGATGGAAAACTTGCCGCTCCTCTGGCCTTCAACGCAGTCAAACAGGGCAGGCAATAAATGTACTAAACTCACAACGCTGTCAAATACGTCTTAAAAGCGCACGCCCCCCAAAACAAGGTCGCACACAGTACTCAAAAGAGCTCAGAATTTCCATCTTGAAAACAAACTCAAAGAAAAAGAAATCAAAGGGGAAAAAAATGGATGCTCTTTTCCTTGGTATTGCCTGTGGAGAAAAAATCAGACTTAGCCCACTTCTTCTTGTAAGCAGTCATTTATCCCTAAACACTGCAAATCTGTCTTATAAGGTTGAAAGTCAGGAATATTGATGAGGAACTTACAGTGGAGCAGCCACTGGCCAGAGAGGAATGTGTTTGGTGCAAAGTGCACTTTGAGCTGGTTTGTCCTCACATAAAAGCAAGGCCCATGCTTAGGTATAGTAAAAAGACTTAGTCTAACTTTATGAAAACACTGTTTTCATCACTCTTTATTTCTGATTTTCCTACACTAAGAAAAAGTATGTTTATGGATATTATGCCCCATGTCTGCCTTTGACTCAGTTTAAATCCTACACACTGTACATTTATTTGCCAGCTAAGATCTGGCACGAGTCACACCTCCGTTAAACGCCGTAACATATTCTGTAATCCCCCTGCTATTTACTTCCACCAAAAGCGTTCCTCTTCTCGGGGTGTCTCCTTCACACTAAATCCGCAGTAATTCGGGCCTGTATTGGCAGCTGGGTCCCGTGGGGGCACTGCAGTGCACTACCTTGAGATGTCAGCACAGCCGGCCCCCACAGGCATTGATCTGCGAGTAATCTTCTGTCTCCCCCGGGCATCCAGGCATCGTCTCACTGAGAACGATTAAAGAGTCCCCCAAGCAACCTCCCCACCCCCCCCACCCCCACTAACACTACCCCTCATGACCGCTCTGCCCCGGCCCCCTCTCCTCTCATCATCTGCCGCAGCATCCCGACGCATCAGTAATGACACCGCCCTGTGGTCTCCTCTCTGATCCCCGGCGTTAAGGACAACGCACGCCTTTGGATATCTACCTCGTCTGAATAACGATGACTGCTTCCTGATTGGGCCTACGAGTAACACAGCCAGCACAATTATTAAGATCATGTCTGCTCCCTGAGTTGTGAATGTCTATCTGTCCATCTATCTATCTATCTATCCACAGATGCTCATTTTGCCATTGTCCCTACCATCATCACTAAGCAACCGCATCAATGTGTAAAACCCTATTATAATTACCTCCATCCTTAATGCAGTACCGCTCGCTTAAACACCATCATTATACTCTGGGCCGAACCTCGTTCAGGTTACAGCCAAGCTGAAATTAACATCTTCATCTTTAATGATTCCCTTTGGTCTCTCATCCCTATTTATGAGAGCATGCCGGCTTTGGAAGTACTTTGACAGACTGGTCAAAATCCCACTCATCATCACAGGTGGAATTAAAGTGCTGAAATGTTGCACCCACGTCAAGTTACTGTTACATCTGTAAGGTTTAACCATGTTAAGAGGACTCTCTCTAGCATTTGGGTAAAAATGAGAGAATGACTCATTGGGAGAGCTCAAGTACATCCTAGATGTGAAGATTCAGGATTCACTAGATTTCTAAGTATTTTGTTCCAAAGCAACCCTGTCTCCTAAAAATTACCCTGCCACACAATTCAACTGATTACATTTAGAGGGACACGTCTTTGTTGCAGATTACTTTAGTTTCTTACATCAGATACGTTTCTAATCAACATATCTTGTATATCATCTCAGTTTCATTACCTTCAGCCATTAAAACTACTTGGTTAAGGTTAGGCAAAGGTTAGGTTTAGGCATGAAAACAATCACAAAAATGCATTCTCAGCAAACCGTGGTTGAGAATGCAGTTTAATCGCGTGACAATGACATTTTCAGGAGACAGGGCTCTTCCAAAGTTACTGGACCACAAAAACAAGCCATTTAGGTGTGGCAGAACCACCAGAGTTTGATATGAATCTCAACCTAACAGATGTAGATGGTTCCCTGTCGTACCTCATATAAACATGGCTAATGTCAAATGTGGGCAATGATGTCTAACATGTTGTAAATGACAGATGTCATCGATTCTTACATGTAAAACACTGCAAAAAGTCAAAATCTTACCAAGAGTATTTGTCTTATTTCAAGTAAAAATGTCTTATTTCTAGTCAAAATATCTCATTACACTTAAAATAAGACATGATCAGCTCACAAGTAAATTGTCTTTAGACAATTTTCACTTGTTTCAAGTGAAAATTTACTTGAAACAAGTGAAAATTTGCTAGAAACAAGAAACATATTCTGCCAATGGAACAAGCAGATTTTTACTTGTGACACAAGTGAACAAGCAAATTTTTACTTGTGACACAAGTGAACAAGTAAAAATTTGCTTGTTCCATTGGCAGAATTTGTTTCTTTTTTCAAGCTAATTTTAACTTGTTTCAAGTAAATTTTCACTTGAAACAAGTGAAAATTGTCTAAAGACAATTTACTTCTGAGGTGATCATGTCTTATTTTAAGTGTAATGAGATATTTTGACTAGAAATAAGACATTTTGACTTGAAATAAGACATATAATCTTGGTAAGATTTGACTTTTTGCAGTGAATCAAAACTGACTTTAAGTGGGAGTGTTCAAAAAACGCTTCCTTACAAGACAAAACAGTCTACAAACTTGTCAGTAGAGTTATTGCAATTTTTTCCATTCCTGCTCATCCTAACGTCTGTCTCTGCAGATGTTCCCATGTGATGAGCAGACAGGCGGAGCAAAGGAGGTAATCATTTCAAAACCATAGGGAGACAGTCAATGCACGATGATAATATCCCCTGACTGAAGAATGGCTACATAATGCTGGGGGCTTCTCTTGGTTATTCATCTGAAAGCATCACAGTCATTTATTTGTGCTGCTTTCATGGGTGTTCAAATGTGTGCAAAAGAAAGTACAAACACCTGATTGGATGGTTTTCTTTATAGGCTGAATACTACTTTTGCAAATACATAGTATTTCTTTACAAATATTGTAAGAAAATGAAAACACAGTTAACAGACTTCTTTCCATTTAATAAATATGATTGTAAATGCATAAAACAATTACACACAGCACAGTTGAGGTCAAACAAAAAAACATTGTAACACCTTACCGTCTGTTCTTATACAAAAGCTGTACAGTATTAAAACTCTTTTTTTTTTTTTTTTTTTTTTTTAATTCATTATTATTATTAACATTTCTCTACAAAAATAATCTTGCTAACTCTACGGGGAGGGGGGAGATCAAGAGAAAGAGAGAGGAAGAGAGAGTGGGATTCAAAGCCACTCCGCGAGCTCCTATTGTTTCCCACACCCTTGGGTGCTGTCACATCACAGCACGTCCCGAGCAGGAGGCCAAAGATCCCTCTTGTTAGCAGACCTTACACAAAGTTCAACCCGTCCTCCCCCCCACTGGCGCCTTACTGGAAGAATTCAAAGGCAGAAGGTGCATTATTATTATTATTTTTTTTTTTGTTATGAAGTTCTTTCTAACCTCTTGATCTTGTCTGGCCGAAGTCATTTCACGTCCCCTAGAGTTAAGGTTAGGATTAGCATTGCGCTTTTTCTGACCCGAGATCCGCGGTCACAGGCTGTGGCTACCTCAAGCTGTTCAGATTTGAGCGGGGTACAGATAGGTGGGAACTCGCTCACTGAATCTGAAACCTCAATCCAATTCTCTCTCTTGGAATATAAGCTTCACATCCCTGCAGGTGTAAAACATATAGAAGAATCCCAAATCCTTAAATTCCCTTTTGGGGTATGCAATATTATTAATTAGAGGGAGTCCAATTATGGTTGTATTGCTTGGTTTTGACATTTCATCGATGCTGCTGATACAGAAAAATCCAACCACCATTATATGTGAAATTACCCATAACCATGCTGTTGGACAGTAGAAATCAAGCGATAGCAACTGCCCTGCAACCTCAGATCATACAACACAGGTACAAAGTAAATGGAGATGGAAGAAGATTCATTTTTAAAAATGATCTCGGCATGCAGCTTTAAAATATACATGGTTGCTTTGAAACAGAGAGCTGTTTATTACAACTTATACAGGAGAAAAGGCAATTAGCCGATCGGTGCGTCCGCGCGGCAACAGGTCATAGAGTCCCGGACCGCACTCTGGTATGTTTGTGTGTGTGCATGTTCGTGTGCGCACGTGCTCACGCAGTCGCCGGCAGCAATTTGTGCACCGCTGTGACTGAAAGATGGTAGGAAAAGATCATCCAAAGCTGATAAAATTCCACTCGCTTATGCTTTATCACATCTCCAAAAAGTAACAAAATGGGGGTGGAAGAGAGAAAAAGGTTCCTTCAGAAGATTTGAGTCGTCAATCAAGCGTTTACATCTGTCAGATTTGAAAATACCACCGGGCCTGACAGTCTTCTGAACAAGGTAACCATCCATGTAGCCGGGGTAGCATCTGCGCTCTATTTCTCCTGCTCCTACAGAGCATAATAATGACTCGGGATAAAGATGGCTGCTACCACAGAGCTGGTCAGGACATTAGCCTAAATGTGTCACCAACCTTAGCCGGCCTTGAGCTTGACTGGCTGCATTAAGTATTCAAGAAGTCAACCTCTCTTATTCTATCCAGTGGAACGCCCTAATGCGTCACGTCCCCAAAAAGCACTGTTCCGTCTCTCTTAGCCTCCCTCTCCCTCTCCCTCTCTCTCTCTCGCTGCCATGCTCTTTGGATCCTCCCACCAAGTAGCTGTATCTCATTCCAGCTGTCATCTAAAATTTGGGCCTGGATAAACTGCCTCGGGCAGGGATGTTGGCTGTGATTGGGGCGTGGCTGAGAAAGACTGTTTTCCTGCTCCGCGATAGTCCTCCTGTCGCCCCCCAGTTTCCTCTGTTATTTCCAGTGTGTGTGTGTGTGTGTGTGTGTGTGCCGCCTGCTGATATCTGGGGATCATTTGCGGTCAGCGTAGGCACCGCAGACATGACGTGGTGTGTTACGTTGAAGCACGAAACATTTTACAAACTGGTATGTATTCATTAAATAGTACTAGAAGCGATAGATTAACAGCAAAATGTAAAGGAAGGAAGAAGAGAAAACAAACAAACCAACCCTGTATCTGTTTCAGTTATGAACTCAAAAGCAGAATAAAAGAAAAGATTTCAGTAGAAAATGTGTAATTGTGCCATAATCAGCTTTCCAAGAGACAATGGACCAAAAGCAAAGTATACTATCCATATTTCATAACAGTATTTCTGTTTAGTATGACATTTGTTATTAAAATACACAAATTTCTAACAGACATTCATGTTTTACAAAATAAATGTGTATCTCATTTCAATAACATACTTCATAAAAGTATATTCTTATGAATAAATAATACACTACTGCTGTTAGCATCATAGAACAGCAAACCAATCTCAGATATATAAGCAAAACCAAAACAATGTTGCTTATTACATTTTTTCCCCTCTCTAGTTCATGCTCACTTTCCCTCTACATTATGTATTCGACTTGTATAAATAAATGTAATCCAAAATGTTTAATTTACTTGATGTATATGTTAAAAAAAAATAATAATAAAAAATAGAAAAATGAAAAGAAAAATGAAAAACCTGTACACAGTTTCTTCTGGTTTTCACAGAGCACAGTATGTGTCAGCAAGGTCCAACATGCACAGGTATAAAGCTCAAAACCATTGAGTCCCGAATGGTTAAAAAAAAAAAAAAAGAAAAAAGGAAAAAAAAAATCAATGGCACAGCTGGACGAGTAATCCGATCCAGAGATTAGACAATGTATGTGGGGAGCTCTGTTGAGAATTTCACATGTACGTGAGGTTTCATACATCCTGGTGGGAACAGAAGAAAAAAAGATTTTGTGTTAATGGCAACAATTAGAGTAAGTAATATTCAAAACATCTCCAACGAAATTCATATTGTATTTTTCAGCCATGCAAAGCGGTTTTTCCATAGGACAGTAAATCTGATTAAAGGACACATGGCGATAAGATGTACAAGTCAACAGAAAAGACATGCAGCACCTGTAATAACAGCAAAGTAATAGAGAGCAGAGACTAACAGTGAATGGGTATTAAAGCGCTAAGTAGGTATTAATATGCTAATCTAACTTAATCTCTGTTTGTTTCCACATTTACACCCACTTCAATAAAACCTTTCAGAGCACCTCATAATTCCAAGGTCATGGCAGGGCAGAGCCGTTACCAGCTCATGCATTAAACCAAATGCTTTTCGGTTTTCTAGATGATCGGGACCCAGCGAGCGCCGCCCTGATGAAGAAGCAACATGGGGGACCGCTGTTGTTGTCGGAAAATTACACTCATCTGCATTCTCAATTATGTTTCATGGGGAATGTAACCTTTCCCTAACCTTAACCTCGTGTTTTTGATGTCCAAACCTGACCTTTTCCTAACCCTAACCCAGTGTATTTTGTGTCATACTGCACCTTTATGCCTGGAAAAAGTTCAATATGACCTGCACTCTGGAAAAATATGTTCCTCTCTTATTTATTGTTCAGCGTGACGCATGAGAGCTTCAGCTTTCCTCAGTAGCTGCGTCAAACCTATCTCTAACCTTAACCAAGCAGTTTCAGTAAAAGCTGGCTAAAATGCCGCCCGACGTGATTTAGATAAAGTATGTTAATGAGAAACATTTTCATAACATGTCAGATTCAAACATAATCTGTGAGAGAATGTGTTTTCCCCTTAACGTAATTGAGAATGTAGTTTAGTTGTATGGGAACCAAATTTTTAGTAGACGAGGATGTAAGGCGGCTGGCAAAATTTGTTTCTTGTTTCTAGCTAATTTTCACTTATTTCAAGTGAATTTTCACTTTTTCCACGGGCAAATTTTGCCAATGAAACAAGCAAATTTTCACTTGTTTCAAGTGAATTTTCACTTGAAACAAGAGACAATTGTCTAAAAACAAGTTACTTCTGAGGTGATCATGTCTTATTTTAAGTGTAATGAGATATTTTGACTAGTAATAAGCCATTTTTGACTTGAAATAAGACAAATAATCTTGGTAAGATTTTGAGTTTTTGCAGTGTACAGCGTAGCACCAGTCTTCTCCAAATTCAGGTTCACCCACCTGACCCAAACTCATTTTTACTTACTTTTCTCTGAAACTTGCAAAAAACCTCTTTTGATTGGCGCAATCAATTTGCTGTTTCTACATGATAGCCAGTAAGCTGATATTTCTGGGAGTATGTGTGTACACAAAGGCAGGACAGGACTGTGCGTGACATTAATGATGCATTCCAGCATTAGCAGCGATTACCAAGAACCAGATGGGCACTATTTGTAATCATCATCACACAGAGAAGTTACCTTGACCTATCTGAATTTCACGTATTTTATTGAATTTGATTCTTCACAAACAAGAAGTAATAAAGGGAAATGTGTTTTCAAATGAACCCGCTGTGTTAGAACTAATGTCAGAACAAACATGCACAGGCACATACGTTATCGAGGTGTGTTAAAGAGGGGATAGTGTTGAAGAGAACACTGGGTTACAGTTTTTACAGGAAAGCAACTGTAGATTTCAAAAATATCCACCATACTCATTTCGCTTTAGCCTTCGCTCATAATTAGCCCTCGCACTTAGGTGGACTGAACCCACTGCTCTTCTGAGAAACACAGAATGAGAAACACGGGATGAGCCTCATGAAGCAACCATGTGGAAGCAACGGCATGAAACACGACAACCAAGGGAGGCAACATAAAACGGAGGAGTGAAAATCGGAACGAGCAGTTACCGATGGGCCGCGTGTTGAACTCTGTGTCCAGAATTTCCAAAGAAGTCACCAAGTCCCGCTGTGAGTCGGGCGTGCTCTCCGTTGGTCTTGCTGGACTTATCATTTCTTGTTCTTTTTCGTTCTGCATCTGCGCATAGACGTTGAGGCCTGGGATCTTCCTTGAGGAAAGATTTACAATGAGGCAAGGGATAAAGATAGCAGCCTAACTATAAAAGAGAAAGCAAGGACACAGCCTGAGGCCCAGAGGACTGGTGCGCTACGTAAAAAACAGCCAATTATTCGCATCTGGAACCAGGCAATATTCCTTGTTTATTTAATTGCTTTGTTTCTATGCCTTTTGACAGTGTTTGTGAGCATATTTGCATTTGAATCGACATTCATGCTGGTCTGAAAATTCAAAATTCAAAGTCTGAAGTTTTATTATCTTGCTGCTTGTCTTGATCTCGATGGCCATTAGTGCCCTTTTCTCTTTGAACTGCACCTTGGCGAGGTGAAATAATGTAACATTTCAGAAAGGTCAGCCACCCGTGCTCAGAGGGCTTCATATTGATAGTGGCTGAAGGCTGACTGACATTTCTTTTGCAAAGAGCGGCCCCCGACAAAAGAATTTCAACACGGCTCTCGCGGCGAGAGCGCGAGCAAACCAAATTCTCCATTGAGAAGCTCCCGGTTCCAGCGCCGACGTTTGACAGACAGCGATCAACCTTCTCTGTAGCCTTGCTGGCGGCTTTGTTTACCGAGCTGTCAGGATCTCTCCTGCGCGGTTAGACACGTTCCGCCGCCTTCATATCAGGTGCGGCGTGATGGCTATATAGGCCTGACATGTCATAAACACTTTACCTTTTGAATTTGTAGATGACAAATACAGCTAATCCCACAACCACTACCGATAGCAGCATTAGCATGGCCGAGCCGCTGTGGTTCTCGCTGGTGTCCACGAGCGGCGCTGCAGAGACAGGGACACACAAAGGGGGGTCACATAGCATAAATTAAACGCCGCCTGTATTTCCACCCAGCTGAATCATGCAGTGAGCGGTCAACAAGAAAATTGACGCCTATGAATATGAATATACAGTAGTATTGACTTCTCTTACTCTTTATCTTATAAGCCCCTTAGGACAGTAGCAGCATCCCCAATAGGAAGAGGCACACATACTTGTAACGATGCTCATTCTCTGAATGTCTCTGTGTAGCTAAATGGTGGGAGCCAATCACACACAGGGTTGGGGTTCGTTAGTTGACGGGGCAACAGAAATATCAAAAGTACCTGACTGTCCACTGTATCTAGGTGTCTCGATAGGCTTCATGTGCTCATGCTTAGCGTTACGTCCCACTTAGGAAGCATACAGGCCCTCCTCATCAGCTCTAAACATACACAGGCTGTTGTATTGTGTATATAGGTGTCGGGCTTTACCTGCTGATAGGTGCGCTGCGTACACTGTGACTTGGACCCCGGGCCGCAACGTGAACCGCACGAGGTTTTGATTCAAGGCACTGAGCAAAACCTCAGAGAGCTGTTGGGGTGAGACAGCACATGAAGAGCGTCTTTTAAATTCATGGCAATTTAGCCTTGGACAAAATTCATGATCAGCAATATTTTTGTCCAAATATTTCAATATCAATATTGTGACAGCACTGTGCAAATGACTATTAATTAATATGGATATGATGACCAAGCAGTTAGTGTAGTGAGGAAGCTGATAGCTTTTAAAACCAGAAAAGGACAACACTAATACCACATCGTGACATTACGCTATGCAAAATCCCAGATGACACTGTGTTTTATATCACAGCATCGATATAATATTGACGTCGCCCAGGCCTCAGTCATTTTGCAGAAAAACCAAATGTACCTGCCAAAGGTTACTGTTAACGTCATCCAATCTGTCCTCGCTTTGTGTTTTGTTAACTTTGTGCTGACGTCGGTTTTTGCAGGTAATCATCCGCTTTGTTGTGTCACGCCGAAATATAATCGAGTCCAAATATCTTCCTGCCCTTGATGGCACTTCCTAGTGTTTTCTTGATTAAACGCATGCTTAATCAGTTTGTGAGTGATTGCCACAGTAAGCAGCCGTGACCCAAAGAAACCTTGGTTGATATTGCGCCTCCACCAAACCACCCCGTTTGAGGTTATCTGAAAACCTTTTGTGCGCCGGGGAACCTTTCCGCCGCGATAAACGCTGCGTATAACGAAAGATTGCCCGATCCCCCGCTATTCAGAGTGGAAAGCGACCTCCTGGGCTGTGAACATCCGACTTTGACATAAATCAGGCGGATCACGCTGACCCAAAGGAAAACTTTGGAGTCCAATCTCATCCAGTCATAATATGTTTCCCCACAAAGATTATTCAGGCTATTATAAATCTGTACCCCCAGGCCCCTAATTCTCATTCTGAATCTTAAAGTGATATATGGTTGCTTTTTTTAAACAAAGTGTTGGACTATTATAAAACATGCCACTGTTTTCTCGATCTAATCTGCATCCCTCAAACAAGGAGAGAGCAGCGTTGCATAGAGAAGACACAGGCTAAACAAATTCCTCCATTTTCTCCCTCCAGATCTCTCTTTTTTTTTTCCCCGATGCAGAAGCTTCATTTATCTTATCTGCCTCATTTGCCAAATTAATTGTGATATGAGTAATTTCTGTAGTCCTTCATCCTCCCTTTATATTTCTTAGCAGTTTAAATTTAGACTATGTGATGAATAATTACTTTTTCCTACTGTGTACCAGGGTCAGTAAATCTATTATACATTCTAATAAGCAGTCCACGCTCTACACTTTCAAGATGCCAGCCTTGAATGAAGATTTATTACCAGCTTGTATAGGAGGGGATCTTTCCAAGCAATCAGCCAGGTGTGAGAAGGGAGGGGAAGCGAGACCAAATTGATTCCTTCCCCGGTTCTCTTTTCTGGACATGCCCGTGGAACGCTTCCCACGGAGAGCAGATCTTACATTATTATCAGTCATTATCTATTACGCGAGGCTCAGAGCTAATTCAGTCCATCTTGATACATTTGTGATTTATTGGACAGATCAGCCACGACCATCTCTTTGTCTGGCTTTTTGGGCTCCTTTGAGAGTGAGGGCCCCACACCCTCACAGCCACGGGATGTGACTTGAGGGAGTTTAAAAGTCATTCCCCTTGATGGCTTGTGAATACTTGTCAGGCTTATTGATGAGTCTATTGTGGAGATTCCTCAGGCGAATTCTAGAATTAGACCCATGCAAAGGGCCGGACATGCTTCAGTGGACCAACATTGACATCTGCTGGAGGAAAAGAGGAACTCAAGCCTGGGATGATGGCATGGGGCTCTAATTACCGGACATGCCGCACCTACAAAAAGACACATGACTCGCCTATATGACACACAAAACACCGCAACGAAACCGTCTACGAGTGATTTCACACCTGCACAAAGCTTGGAACAACATTGAGCGTGGCTCTTGTTGTGACATCGGAGTGAGAATAACAAGGTGACATAACAAGGTCTATCCACCCACGCAAGTACTGTCGAGGTGTCGGGGGGGGGGGATGAGAAGAAAAAGATGGCTTTGTTGTGCGTTTGCGGTGGCAGAGTGAGCAGGAGATGTTATCGACGATGATCTCACCTGATCTAAATGAGCAGCGCTCTTCTCTGGCTTCCCCTCAGTTAACTGTTTGTCTGGCAAAAGGAAAAACTCTGCTGCTGTGGGCAGACCTGGCAGGATGGTGACCAGAAGCTGATCCTCTCTCACGCCCGTGGCCTGGTGGGGAACAAGAGGACGAGGAAACAAAGGGGGAAGGAGTTCACTCAGCATCACGTTAATTCATTTGGAACACTGACGGGATGGGATAGTCACCAATTTCATGAACACGGATAAAATATCCAAAGAGTTGCTTACATCTTTTTAACTGTTTTTGATAAGTGTGTTTTTGAAAGTGTTGCTCTTAGAGTGGACATTTGATTTGTTTATATATTTCTGTGTTCTTGTAAATCTGCAGGACACGACTTGGAAAAATGTCATTCTGCTAGTTTTTTTCGCTGATGGAAGTACATGCCTCCATAACCAATCACCCATAATGCATTGGATGGGTTACTGTTGTGTATTTCACATGTAAACAGGCAACATGGCACTGGTTGGGTTATTATTTCCATGTTTAACAGTTCATAGTGATGGTATTTTCGCTTGAGATTTTCAATACAAAAGGATGTAATGTGAAAGATCTAAGGCTTGTACAAATGGAAACCATTTGATTTAGTTAATTTTTCACTGATACTTCCAATTGCCTCCGCTGCTTGTTCCAGCTTTATTTGTTGTTAATTTTCTTCATGTCTTAAACTAACATGTCATCTTTTGATTTGTACCTTTTTTTTTTGCAGTGCCACGGGTTGTCATCGAAAAGTGATATCAATAACGACAAAATCGACGCTCTGAAATTCACAGAAAACCGAAGAGTTTATTTTTGGCATCATTTTTGATTTTGCGGCATCAAAAAGCCTGAAGAGTTTCTACTTTTTTATTGACATTTCTCTGAAGAAAATTGAAGATGATCTGATTCTGCTTTTGATGGATAAATGCTAAATTTATCCAGCATGAGGCTTTGGTCCAGCATTAAAATGAGTCCCGGTGATAGATTGAAAATGTTATGTTTGTCAATGCATGCACACCTGCGAGTAAACCTAACGCATATAAAACATACTGAAGTAAAAAAAAAAAAGTGTTACAGAAGTCTTACAGAAGATTCAGAAAATGTCTGCATTTTGAGAAATCTATTAAAAAAAACAGGAAGTTAATGATGTAAAAAATACACCACATGTCACGTGTGGGTTTGATGTATGTTGCATGAAGCTCTCGTGTTAGCGCTTCCCTCCAGGTCAGATCACAAGACTCTTCCAGAAACCTCCACATCCACAGTTTACATATTCATAGGCTTGCTTGTAGAGCCCGCTACAATCAGCATGGTTTAGGACTGTTTTTTTCCCCCTCTCTACTTCTCCTGTCATTTATCATCATAAAAGTCACATTCATGTCTCAGAGCCCTGGCGGGTCACGCTCCGTTCCAAGGCTCTCAGAGGTCCAGTCAACCGCTGACAGTATTTACCGGGGTGGAGGAGCGGAGTGGCGGATGTTCCATGAAAAGACCTGAGAGTGAGTTACCTGGATCAGAGAGTTCTTGATAACACGGCTCACGTCGAGCCTCCACTCTGCCACGTCGGGGTTGTAGTCGTCCAGATTTGATGAAAAGGCGAGCAGATGGGATCTGAAATATTCTGGAGGGGGAAAGAAAGAAAGAAAGAAAGAAAGGAAAGCTGTAAGGTATGATTTTGTTTTTCATCCGGCATTAAATATGGGGTTCAGACTTTTGATTCACACGGCTGAGCTGAAATCCACCCATACCGATAGCATTCACTTATATATATATATATCTCATTAAGTGGATCCTGGTGACATATCTTGTCACTGTGTTTACAGAGCTACAAAATCCCAACGGAGGAGGAGTCACAGACTCGGCTCACCGTGGACAGCGATGGTTTTTCTGTCCTGCAGAATAGTGTTCCCCGCAGACACCTGCACGGTGACTGTATTGATGCCTTCCCTGGAGAACGTACATGCCACACTTCCCTCCAGGGTGATTACGGGCTGGTGGCGGTGGTGGTGGTGTTGCAGGTGGGACGGGGGGGGGGCATGGGAGAGAGAAAGAGAGAGAGAGAGACAGAAAAAGAGAGCGAGGAGGTGAGGGAGAGGGAGAGAGAGGGAGGGAGGTTCCCGAGAGAGACCCTTATCAACGCCTGGTTAACATCTCACACTGCTGTTATTTACACTACAGAGGTGTCAGCCTGCTGGCATACTCACAAACACACGCACGCACACATACACATGTACGCACATGCACGCACACGCACACACACACACACACTCAAAGAGCTCTGCAACGATCTCAGCTGTGCAGCATACAGTATAGGGGTCCACTGAGAGTTCCCTGTGTGACACCAGCAGCTCTTTCCTGTCATTACTCACGTCTCTATTTGTTTTTCAAATAGCTCTGAGATGCTAATACTGCCTCGATTTATCATCCACCGGCATAACAGGCTGTCCTGGCGGCAGGGCTCTGTTGCGGCTGAACAAACACAGCCACCACAATTATGAAGACAGGCATTGTTAACACGGTGAAACTGCAGGACTCTGACATGCAGCACTTTTGGCACATCTGATAGTCCAGCGGGAACGGAGCTAAGTATTGGGATTCGCTCTTTAATTCAGGGTTGCATGCCAACTCTCATACTTTGCAACTGGAGACACATGTTTGCAGTGTTTTACAACCGTGCCCCAGCTTCCTGCATAGCCATAAAATACCATCTTGCTCGAGTAAAATGACACTTTATATTAGTGATTCAGGGCAAATTTAGGAGATGTACCCTAGATGAACATCTGTCTGTGGGACTGATGTGCCGGTTAGGATGTCAGAGTAAGAATTTAAAGTCTCAATGAAACAGCATTTTGAGGGCCTCCTGCTTCCTTAATGTGATGTATTTCCTGATGAAACATGTTACTGGGGCAGGGCCGAACGAGGAGAGACATCTTTCAAAAGACTAATGGTTCATCAGTGAGGCGTTTTTCTTTGATGGGAGGTGTGTGATTGTTCATTGTTGATGGTGTTTTCATGGCTTGAAAAATCTGTTCATGCCTCCCAGTTCCTCACAACATCACCACTTCCAGTGCACGGTAACCCTGTGGCTTTGTAATTTCACAACACGTTTCAATTTCAAGACTTCACGATACATTTTTTATGAAGTGAGGAATACATCTTATTTGATTAGTTTGTAAGATTTTTAGGTTGCAGAATTGTGAACATTAAAATAATCATTATGCCTCACACTACACATCTTGGTTTAGTCCAACCATCTCCGCCCTCTGTCCCACTGAGGGCCAACCAGAGAATGCTTTGTTTAATAATATCTCTTTAGACATGGGACGTGATCTAGCAGAAAGTACCTGTTGACACCTGTTGATGTGGTAAATTCCGGAAATTCCTACTCCGTAGATTCCATCTCTTTACATGGACCTTAGTGGTTAAAAATTACACTACTCACAAAAATTTAGGGATATTTGGATTTCGGGTGAAATTTCAGGATGAACCCAAAATGCATTATAACCTTTCCAGGTGAACTTAATGTGACCTTCTGTAAACTTTTGAATGCACATGTCCAACTGTTCAGTGTTTCAGTACTTTTTGCACAAGTTGCTGTTCTCTAACAAGGAGTTTAACGGCAAAATTCACATCAGGTGTTTGATGCTCCAGCTCATCGAGGTCGTATCATTAGGGAACGGCTGCTGGAGACTGGGGTACCTCAGATGGAGTGGCCTGCACTCTCAGACCTGAATCCCATAGAAAACCTATGGGATCAGCTGAGTCGCCGTGTAGAGGCTCGGAGCTCTGTACCCCAGAACCTCAATGTCCTGAGGGCCGCCCTTCAAGAAGAGTGGGATGCCATGCCTCAGCAGACAATAACTCGACTTGTGAACAGCATGAGACGTCGTTGTCAAGCTGTAATTGATGCTCAAGGGCACATGACAAGTTATTGACACTGACATTTTTTGTTGTGGTATATCCACCACTGTTGTTGGCTTTTGTTTCAAGAAATTGTTTGAGATGAGGAAATCACCAGTGTATGCTTCTACTTAAATGCCCTACTTTCATGATATAATATCACTGTAGCGTGAACATTTTCCATTTTCCATAAATTTCACCCAAAAGCCAAATATCCCTAACTTTTTGTGAGTAGTGTATGTGCATGACATACAGTCTTAAAGTCTTAAATGTTTTATGGGTCACATGTCGTTTCATGGTTAACAGTCACTTTACCATGTTCTGTACACCTGGAAGAAGTAGTAACAGGAGTTGGCATACAAATTTAGGAAATCTTTTCAAGTTTATTGTTAAGCACGTGAATATTCTGGCATGAAAAATGTGCCATTTCATTTCATTGCTACTTTAAAGTGGCAGCAGCTATCATTAATAAAGCCAGACCATACATTTGTGCATCTGATAAATCAATCAAGTGCGCAAGTTCAAAGCTCAAATATCAAATTATCGCAAATTAACAAGGGCACCATTTTTGCAACCCCCGCCGCACACAAATAGTTCAATAAAATCACGCCTGAGAGCAGAATCTAGTCGCCACCCAGTTAATTACACAGCAGCACAGCCGCGGCAACAGCACAGACTCAGGGAGAGGTGGGGAACATTACCTCTGTGTTATTTCCGATCCACCAGATGTAGGTGACCGTTCCCACTTGGCTGGGCAGCAGCACAGCAGTCAGGTTCACTTCCTTATTCTTCACTGCCACAAAGGGAGCCGCGAGATGGATATACTCCAGCTGACCTACTCAGGCACACAAATACATCACAGAGTGAACTCGATGCACTGCGCCACTCGGTGCACGGAGAGGAAAAAAAGAAGAAACAACAACTTTACCATTTCACTGCAAAAAAAAAAAAAAAAAACAGAAGAAGAGTGGGTGGGGAGGATGGGGAAGTGGGGGTGTGTGTGGGGGGGGTCAGAATTCCCTCCTGCGCTGGGACCGTTGGCTGCCATCTGTGTGTTATTTCTCATCCGTGGCACTCCTGAGCCCGTGGTGGCTCTATTTGTACGGCTGGCACACAGGATTGACAGATTGGAGGGGGCTCGGCGCTCCCTGATCAATAAGTCAGCTCTGTTACATCTGTCACCTCCGAATACACCGGGGGTGGTCAGCCCCGTCACTTGGAGACAGCAGAAACGTCCACGGGTTGAGTGGCTATGAAGGCTAAGCCGACTTGAGAGGAATCGTAATGGGATTTGTTCTATCTCCACCGCTTGTTTGGCCACGGGAGCGGAGCGCGTTCCATACACAGATAAAGTACAGAACGCGGCAGGCTGCGTACGAGTTGACAGCCGCAATTTCTGTGAATGTGATAAATTGTGAAGAGGATCCTCGAGTGTGACTCAAAGAATTGGAGAAACTGAGGTCCAACACACACTCGCACACACACACTCACACAAACCCAAGAGTATCTCACATGTGACATGCAGGTAGAGGACGGCGCTCTCTGACCCCAGGCTGTTCTCCCCGGTGGCGGTCACCCTGTAGATCCCCACCGCTTTGTAGACGTGCTTGATCCCGTCCTCGATGGAGCTCACGTTGGAGTAGGTGAGGGCGTGGCCGTCGCCGAAGTCCAACGTGATGCTCGTCCTCGCCCCGTCGCCCTGCGCACAACGAAGCCGTTGGTGAAGGCGCTCGGGTTAACTCAGCCCACAGGCACATCGTTTTCTTGCTTTTAAGCAGCGTGTCAAAGAGCTACTGCTGTGCACAGGGAGATCAAACTCCGCGTCAGCACCTCAGGTCGTTAGTGTTAAAATCTTGTTTTTCTTAAAACAAGTGTAAAAAATACAGAGTAAATAAAGTTGGCTGAGATAATCCAACTTGTTTCTAGTGCCTACCAGTCTGTTTACAGAATTTTCAAGTGCAGTGTTTTTGATACTAATGGGTCGATGTGCCTTATTCTGCCTTGAGAAACTGCCTTGGAAACTGCATTATCTCTTTGTTCTAAGAAAAACAACATTTTAAAACTGACCATCGGACTAATAGTTTTTGAAGATTATTTTTGGGGAAATTTCTGCTTTATGTGATAGTGACAGTAGAGAGATAGAAGAGGCAGGAGAGAGAGGGGATGACAGGGCCTGAGCCGGATTTGACCCCAGGCTGCTGCATTAAGGACTCAGCCTTGATATGTGGTTCACGCTCCACCAGGTGAGATATAGGGGCACTCCGACATGGGACTATATTTCAGGTGGAATTTTTTGTAGTGTGGGTCAGTTGGTAGAGCTTCATACACACACTGAAAAGGTATGCATTTGTGGCAACATATTTCATATCAATCTGCCCAATGTAAATACTCCATTTAGTATAACAGGCTATCAGTAGAATTTTTGCTTATGATCAACTTTGCATCGCTTAGGGTTATGCTGACTCTCAGAAGATAAATAATTGATACTATTTTGAATCTTAACTTTGGACAGTCCAAATAAAGTTGCACCAACTTATTTCATCAGTTACAGTTAAATAAAAGCACCACCATGTTGCATACAGGAAGCAGTATGTACTTTTTGTACTATTTTTGGGCATCTCTGCTGTAGTAGACAGGTACGGTGGAGAGAGAAAGGAAAGACAAGGCAGAGAGAGTAGATGGCAGAGATGTACTTTTTCAAGTTAACATTCATGAATAATGACAGTCCATGGAGGAACTGGCTCACCTCCTCCAGGAAGACGAGGAAGGTAACGTTGGTGCCAAGCGTGGCTGTCAGCGTGCCTTCGCTGGTGACCAGGTGGAGACCTTTGGGTGCCTGGATGGGACACTGCTGCCTCCTGGCTGTGTACTCCGCAATGACTCCAGCTGTGCAGTTATTAGAAACCACTTTCCTGTAGCTGGAGGTTGAAGAATACACATGTACACACAGTTATCAGATTTGCGTGACTGTGCATACATACATGTGCACGAAGAAAAGCGCAAATATGCAGAAACACAAATACAAAACCACAGAGAGGCAGATTTATTCAGACTTAAAAGTTGCTTATTATTATAATTTCAGATGCCATAAATGTATCTTCATGTTTCGCATCGGTTATTTTGCTTGGAGCAGAAGATTTAATTTAAATTTTCACAATAATATGACGCCTATGTCCGTTGTTTGAGTGACAACTTGTGTTTTAGAGACTATTGGAATTTCAGCACCAGGCGCTGTCCGCTGACGTCATTTGTTTTTGCATGTTAAGCGTCCACGCTGCACCTCGCTGATGCGCTTATTCACCCTCGTATCCAGATATAACAAATAAGAATTTAGATCGATTGAAATGTTTCTGTTCTGAAAAATGAAGTTTCCAAATAAAGAGCTTTTTTGAGACTGTCAGTCTGATTTTTAAAAAGTATAATTTATTTTTTTTATTTTCATTCTCTAGTTCAAACAATCTCACGGGCCAGATGTTTTTGCTTGTGGGCCACATGTGGCCCGGGGGCCGCTAATTGCCGACCTATGCTGTCGGATAATACAATAGTTGCCATGACGTTTGGACTGTTTGGGTGCTGTTTAGTTTTGAAATCCTCTCAAATCTTACTTATCACTGCCTGTGTTGCCCTAATGAGAGGAAACCCACTAGTGTGACGCTCCATGTAGATCACAACAAATGCTCGCCATTGAAAAAGGCAAAAGAGTGCGGTTCGCTCTTTGCATGTGGTCAGTGTGTGCAGGCGAGAATGTTAACAAGCTGTTCTCTGACAGGCATCAAAAATGTGCCGCGGCATGATGAGGCTTCTCTGGAGATGAGAGAGAGAGAGAGATGGGGGCCTGATGACAGCTAAAGCTGGCTGAAACGCGTCAGTGGCAATTTTGATTTCCACACACTTGGATTGAGTTCTCCTCACTTTGACAAAACACTCTGACACACTGTCTCTCGTTGTCCCCATACAGCATATGCATTGATCTCTGGCAAAGCCGCACCATATCATGCACTTTTAGAATGTACAAGGAGAGACTTTCTCTTCTTATGCATTTGGCCAAAAAAAAAAAAACATGTGTAACAGTATTTGTAAATGCTGTTTGACCCAGATCGAGTTATTCCCCATGCTTCCTACTTTGTTGCTTCATGCTGGTTTTAAAAGTGTGTGTCTAATTATTCAGACCAAATTATGCTCCTCCAGTCCTTGTTCTCTCCGAGATGCTATTAATGTACCCTGAACTATTTAGGCCCAGTGTACCATTCAATGCCTACGAGTCAGCATTGAGTGTGTGCGCTAATTCCGCTGTGCTCTCGCCCCGTGCTTACCCAGTGCTGTTCAGAAAAGTCATTCCTGTGGTGCAGCTCCTGGACATTGATGATGGATGGAACCAAAAGGCAGGGGTGCACTTGCCATCAGTTCGCCTTTCATAGCCATAATCACTGTAATGATCCGGGGAAAACGCACAAAAACAGCTATTCAGTCAAGCGCCACCGAGGGAAACTCCAAGACGAGACATTTGTAAACAGACAACGTGGTTCTATTTCATTCTAAAATGAGATATTCACTATTTGAAAACGGTGACATCTACTCTGTAAAATGATTGATAGCAAGAGACAAATTGAGACGGCTTCCAGAGAATTATCTGTGTTTTATAATTTCAGAGAATTACAGCAGCTGCTTTATATTTTGGAGCTGGTGGATAAAGAAACTATTGATAATTGTTTGTTTGTTTAATTTCAGAATAACAAAACGCAGATTTTTAGGAATGAACGCTGGAATGCAATCTTTATTAACAACAACTGCACTGAGCACTTTTTGAACACAACCCACAAGTTGTTTGTCCTACAAATTAAAAGGCAATGCAGCACTGTGTCCCCAAAATGATAGAAACAAATTGCTCCAATTAGCGTTACATGCACACAGATGCAAAAGTGTTGTGATTGTTAATGAAAGCTATTAGGCTTGGTGATTTATGGTTTTGATGGTGCTCATTCCAAGTACCGCCTCACTCAAGGGGCCCGGAGAGTTGGGAATAAAGCGAGAGAGAGAGAGAGAGAGAAAAAAAAAAAAAGGGCTACATTAATACTGCTGATAATTCAAAGAAAACAGGTTGCGAGGATGTGGCAAAAACATTCTCTGCAAGTGCATCTCAAATGAAAAGAGCCATGGGCAGCAGCTACAAAAGCGGCGGCGAAGTATGGCGGTTTCTCTGTGCACAGTGCCCTTCAAGCTGTGAATGATGGCACGCATTCAAGCAAAAGCAACTGAATATTCTGGTAAATCGTACTCGCGCACACACACTCACTTGCACGCGCGTGCACACACGCGGACGCGCGCATGCTCATTCACATGCAAACAGACAGACAGACGCACAAATGCGCAGCCCCCCCCCCCCCCCCCCCCCCCCCCCCCCCCAAACACAAACACACACACACACACATGCAAAACCCACACACACACACACACACACACACACACGCAAAACCCACACACACAAAACCCACACACAGCTTGGAGTTGAGCAGTTGACTGGTTTCCATTTAGCAGGGGCAGCCTCCAAGAGAATCTGCCAGAGCTCCTCTACAATTATAATCTGGAGGACCTTATCCATGACGGTGATCTTTCATCTTTTCATCCCTTGCTTAGGCCCACTTTCTTAAACTCCACTACATATTGCAGATGCACTGCAACGATTGATAGGCCTCAGGCTCGCGGCAGAACAAATAGCAACAATGTTCTTGGGTAATATAAGGCTCTAGCTGTTTATTGTTCTGCAGTGCCCACAAGCACTTGGCATATTTTTTTTTTTTTTTTTCCTTTTCTGGCGGAAAAATCCCCCCCCAAAACAGCAGCCACTCGCACAATTCCCCCAGCCAACTGAATGTTTCAAACACAATGGCGGGCCCAAATGATGCCTGGTGATATGCCAAAGGCTCTGCTATAGCAAGTCTCACCAGAACGTGGTAACATTTCGCAATATGCAGCCACCAGGACGAATTCTGCTGTTTTACGCTGTTTACAGATAACAGCTGACAATTGAGGGGCCTCTTCCCTCCTCTGTTGTCTGATCACTTTCACTTAATTCCACATTTTTTTTTTTTTTTTTAATTTTATTTAAACAGGCAAGATATTTTGGTTGTGTTAAAAGAGCCTTGCAAGAAACCCAAGGACGCTTTACACAGATAGAACGGAAAAGATATGAGAATCAGAAATACTTTATTGATCCCTGAGGGGAAACTGGCTATGACCAAGCAGATAGATGCAAACACAACAGCTAGAACAGCTCAGACCATTAACATCTGTTCACTTTAATGTAGCCTTTAAAACCAGAATCACTACATTACAATATCATGAATCCCAGATATTTAATTTCATATCACAATGTCAATATAATATCCTGATATTGACCAAGCCGGACAAAAATGATCCAAACCATCATTTTGTTTTGGTAAATTTGTTATGGTTTAATGTAATGCAATGCAGCCTTTGAAATGAGAAAAGACAACACTTACGCCATGTATTATGATATCAAAAATCCCAGATGATATAACGTCTTACATCACAACATCAATATACCGCCCAGCCTCGCTTTGAGCTATTGACTGCTGAGCAGTCTGACTGCAGCAGTCAGGCTTTCAGTGCCTCCGAGCAAGACACTTCAGCTATAGCTGCTAAGGAAGAGGAAAGTTTACTGTTTACTCCACTGTTGCTGAAACTTTTTTCCACAGAGTTTTGGGAATCAAACTTGCAACCTTTTCACCTTTTGCAAAAGTATGTATATACAGATCAGCCAACTTGCCAGACAGAGGGAGTGCCAGTATACATGTGTGTATATATATCGGCAAGAGAACAATTGTCAAAATGCTGACTCACCATTCAAAGTCAGCCTCTGTGCAGTCACAGGGCCCTGAGGTCATCGAGACAGTGTACGTCTTTCCCATAACGCACCTGGCTGTGGGCTTCACCTTCCGGTAGATTCTTTTCACTCCCATGAGGCACGGCTCACCCTGTCGTCCGGATTTCAAAAGAGAATTGTGAGGAAGGTAACAGGGAAAAAAAAAAAAAAAAAAAAAAAAAAAAACAGAGCTGCTATAGTAAATGGCTAGCCACCATAAATAATTTACATGGTGCAACGAACCATGAGTGCATCTCGCTGTGTGTGTAAGAAGCACCGTTGCCTTGCTTAACTTTGGCTCGTTCTGCGTTCCTGTTCACTGAGAGTTTGTGGGCTCTCGCTGTGTGGTGTGCTAAACTTAACAAGTGCTGCATCGCAAGCCTTACACCGGAGGAATGTGCTGCTTGAGTTCTTTTTCAGACACAGGAATGAGTTTTTCTTTTTCTTTTTTCTTTTTTTTTTTTTTTTTGTGGTATACAGTATTGAGCTGAACGAATAAGAAGGATCTTGAGCTCCAAAGCTGCCAGCACCCAATCCATTTTTAGCAACGTATCTATGTGTGGGGAATGAATATAAAATCAGTCGGAGTGCAAAACACGATGGGAAGATAACACACAAGCTGGTTTCAGTGGATGCTCTATCTTAAACTGCTGTTCTGTGTTTTTTCTACATTGCAGGAGCATTCTTTGTCTGTGCAATAGGTGTCAGTAGTGAGATGCTGAAAAATCTGACTGGCTCTGCTACACAGCTGGATACCCAACCACTGGAAATGCCTCCAATGTCCTGAATGGTCTTAAAACACAAGCATCATGCCTCTCTTCTGGAAGCAGACTAGGGCTTACCCCTTTTCTGAGAGAGGGTACCCCTGTAATGTAGGTGCGGGCAGTCGTCCACCTCCATGCTGTATGTTTTGATCATTAGCTTACCCTGAGCATATGGCTGCTTAAACCAATTACAGAACTGCACACTGAAGAAAGGAACGGTCTTAAGTCTCTGTCTTGGCTTTAGGCCTGACCAGGTTGAAGGGTTTGGGTGAGGTTTAATGTATGCAGGGGTGGATTCACTCAAAGCATCAGCAGGAATTAGAGGAGAATATGCAAAAGTGCTTTGGGAGCCGAGAGACGTCCAGCTTTAGTCCACTCACTACACCGCCGGGCTGAAAGCAGAAGGCGTAAGCCGGGGATCAAACATTACCCCGGCGATGAGGCCTGGCATTTGATCAAGAGGTCCTGCTCTTGCTAACCTTTCCATCAACCGAACTTTTACGAGACATTGCTTTGGATGCGAGGACCTCCGTCGCATTTATGCACCAGGCTTTAGATGATCTAATTTTCCAGGAAGGAATTGACATCTTCTTTTCAAATAATAGCTCATTAAGTCAAAACTTTAATCCTCTTTAGGGCTTTTGTTTATGCAGCAGATTGGAGAGGGTTGGACCACAGGCAAAGAGTGCTGACTGTTAAAAAAAAAAAAAAAATAGTCAAATAGACTATTGTCAGACTTTGGCACCAATGTGTATCTTGGAAAATACTCTCAGAATGTACTCAAAACATGAATGAATCGCATGGACTCACACGAAAGTGGTTAAGAGTAATTAAAAACGCCTAACAAATTCCTTGCTCGTTGAAATTCTACAATTGTGTTTATGAGCTGTAATATAGTGAGAGAATATATTTTCACATTTTCACCTCTGATCTAGATTTTTCTACCGCATGGGAAAAACAAACAAACAAACAAAAAAAAGGCCGTGGGATGGGAGCTGAACATGCCCACCCGTCATGGATCGTACCTGGTTGTGCAGGTGCCAGGTCTGATAATCCGCCTCCGTACACCTCCGGTTGAAAATGGACCTGAAGTCTATCTTCACCAGCTGCCACTCGGAACGATGACTGACATGGCCGAATATACTGGAAAATAGCCAAGCGCACCGCCTTGTCAGGTACACACATAGCATGCTGCAGGTAATGATCAAGCAAGCACATCCTACGGAAGAAAACTGACGGTAAAGATAGCATCTGGACACCATACTTCACCGTGCCTCTTGTGTTTGTTTTCTGTACAGGGAGTCTGAAATGATCCTGACATTGTGCCTCGACTTTGTGGTTGGAGGAAAAAAACAGCAGCATGCTCTCAAAGTTCTTCTTCTGAAAACGTAAAACCATACAAATCGAATGGGAGTGGAACAAACTTTCCCATTCCAATCAACATAGAAGGATGGCCAGAGCGGCGGCTGTTTTTATTTGAATTCTCCCATTGCAAAGAATGACAGTATGAAGCATGGACAGGTGTCTTTTGGACAGGTGTCTTTTGTGCACCGCGTCTGTTACCATGCCGCTAAATGGAAGAGGAGGATTTTACAGACTTTGCAGAGGAGGAACTATTTGGATGTCAGCCCCACTGACGTGTTATCCCCGTCACAACAAACAACAATCGCCAACATTTCTTCTGAACAAGTCAAATGACCATGGCAAACAGTTCAATGTCCGTTCTACTCCCATTCAATTTCTAAAAGGCATAAACTAATCAGAATGAATATTTTGTATGGTCGAAAAGAATCAGAATCCAAGGTTATGAGACTAACCAGATAAATATTCCATCTCGGGCTAAATTGAGTGGGTGTGTTTCTCTGCGCTGACCCCCTCACCATTCATACCACAACAAATTTATCACAATCAATCTGTCAATTAGCTCGCGGGGCACCCGACCGTGACAGGCACTTACTGTAAAAATGAGTACAAATTGATAAGAAAACAGTGCATGATGGTCTTATGAGGACTAATGGCATGTCTGCCAGCCGAGAGACTCCACGCTCTCGAGAAGTGCCTATTCTCAGTACAAAAAAAAAAAAAAAAACACCCCTCCAAACATTTTCTGAACACTGCCCTGTCCTCGTCCCGCTTCCCCAAACGCCGTGTCTTGTACAACTGAGCGTTCCAACAGATAGGAGGGAGTAAGTAATGCCTCTCTTTCTCTTCTCCTATTCTCCTCTCTCCCTCTCTCTCCTCTCTCTCATTGCTGTGTCTCCAGCTGTGCCCCATCATTCTCCCAGAGTGCTGACTACAAAGTCGACTGTCAGTCTGTCATTTCTGACAGGTGTCATGAAACATTGATGTAATGGCTGTGGAAATCCTTTGGTAACATATCCCGAAGTTCTAAATCTCTGCCGCAATAAGGGAATAATGCTGTGTCATACCATATGCACGCACTTGAGCTCTGGGCTATTCTAATAATAAATGTGAAAGAACACAAAAGGGAACTTCATAAATCTGGTTTCTGAGGACACACAGAAAGATAGTCGCTGCTCTTCCCACTTTCTAATGCCGTTAAAACTTTCTGAGACCAACTTTCTTCTCCCTTTTTTTGTTCCCAGGCGTTATTTTTTGATCATTTTGATCATTTTCCCTCATGTTCTTCAAATGGACAGTTATGCTGTCGCTGGCTGCCAAAGCATTGATCTTCTGTGATCATAATCTAGAGACAGCCAGTTTTGATGTTGGGCAGACCTTGAGAGAAATCTTTTTTATTCATGAAAGGAAAACAGGCAGTCAGGAATGCTGAATCTAGCAGGCTTGGATATTGCTGCACACGGTGTGGGCCTGGGTAAAGACAGAGACATGCATATATGCGCACACACAAAAAAAGTAACACGCATGCTATTTATTTTTAATTGGATACATGCAACCTGACTGACTTCTTATTATCCTGGCAGATCTTTGTCACTCACGTCATGATGAGAGTCTCTTCCCCAGGCTCTCCGAGCACCCCGTCCACAAACAGAGGCGAGTTAGTGAAGCTGTACTTGTTCCACTGCCGACCTTCATCAAAGCTTAACCTGGGAACAAAAACAGACATTACACAAGGGGCCGGTGCTAATCCCCCAAGTGTGTACAGAAGCTAATGACCCTGAGGATTGTCTAGCAACTTGATTTCATATTCCACGCGCAGCTCCAACGTGACGCTCGGTGAACTCGGAGCGGGGGAGAGCCGGACTAATTCACGAATTCAAACACGAAAAGGTGAAACTGAATGACAATTGTCAAAGAAGAACATTCCACGGCCGGTGGGGTTTCAAACTAGAATTATATCTAAGACATACTAATTTGCCTTTGTTTGACTAGCATGAGACTTGGAGCTTCCTTCGAGGGAATTAGTCACACCAGGACAAATGGCATCTCAGTCATAATGACTCACCATAGGTGTCGGATGGGAAGTGGAGTGTGTCTTATTGCGACCAGGGCTCCTCCTTGGTTGAGGTACAGCACGGCGTACTCCTCATCAAAGATCTGCAAGGAGAAGAGAGCAACCGACTCAGCACTGGGAGACTTGTTATACTAGAGACACACAAGTGCATGATAGCATCATAGGCGGTTCTAGGGGGTGGCAGGGGGTGGCAGCTGCCCCCCTAGAAAAATGCCTTGCCACCCTAGTTGCCACCCCAATTTCAGACAGTTTATTTATTTATTTTTTTAATTGTGGCTGTTCGGAAACTCTCTGTTACGAGACTCAAATGTCCGAGTGCAAGTAAATTCAGCAAAAGATGACACTCCTACTATTTAAGGGGTTGATAAATGAATAAATAAATAAATAAAAATATATATTTCTAATGCCACCTTTTGGTTTTCTATTCAATGCTTTACTCATGTACCACAATAATGGAATGTTTTTGAGTTAAAATATCCTCATTTGGGGGTTTTCCAAGCAAATATTGATATATGGGATCGTTTGGTATTAAATTAGCATATATATTTCTGCCACCCCTTAAAATCTCCATGCCACCCTCTTGCCACCCCATGAATATTTGTCTAGATCCGCCCCTGGATAGCATACACACCTGACATGAGTTACAGTATTGCTCAAGCAAGGTGAAAATAAGCCTGAATCAGAATCTCGCACCCCATCACACACACACACACGCACAAACACACATCACGGAGCAGTTTCCGTCTAATTATTTTTCATTGCCGTCCTTAATTAGAAACAAGCCCTGTGCATTTAAAAACGCTGGCATCAAATGAGGAACCACCGGCGCCCCATGCGGTAACCGAATCAAATTACTCTTTAAATCTCATTTGATTATCATCCCCCCCAAAACACTGGGCAGTGCATGAAGATTGAAAGGCCGTGATCAAATTGGGATGATGATGATGAAGGGGACGGGAGAGGGAGGAGGAGGGGGGGGACACCATCAGCGAGATGATGGCGGGTCGGTCAGTCAGCTCGAGGCTGCCTTCTAGTTTATTTATAAAGGGGAAAAAAATTATTTGGGCGCATGGTGAACGAGGAAATATGGCTTCAGGCTGGAACCAGGCTGTAGATAATATTAAAATGACACTACATGATCTATTGTCGCGTACATGTGTGTGTATTTGAGGGGGGCACATTTCCAACACCGGTCACCTCGCAGGCATCGATTCGCACCTAAAACTAAGAGTGATACATTATTACAGTTTAAATGAAGCACTCTCACCTGTCTCCATGTGTTGCCCGCATCCGAGGTGATAAACACGCTGACGTTGGTGCTGGTCAGCTCAGCGCCAATGGAGCCTGGAGGGGCCGCGGCAATTAATAGAACAGAAGGAGGAAGACAAACAACAGTGAGTGCTCGGAGTGATACTAGTCGATAGAGTGTGACTTAAAAGCCGTTCTCTAGAATTTATGCCATCCATTTCGCTTCGGTGTCGAGGAGCATAACCGGCGTTGGCAAGTGTTTTACAGCTGTCCAATCATATCGTGCCAAGAGTCAAAAGTGAATTTGAAAGTGAAGAAATTGCAGCCAGTAGTCAAGGCGGCGATGCAGCTGCAGACCGGGGCCTTATTTACAGCGCTAACTACATCGGATCTGCCATTTTCCCGTACTAAAAAAAAAAAGATCCGATATATCCCGAATCCTGCATTCATCTTGCAGCAGCTCCGACCACATTAAGACTTGAGCTTTCCTAATGGTGTGCAGACTGCCGTAATTGCTTCCATTTAGCCCGTAATTGGCGCCAGGTGGTTTAACATGAGGCTGGAATGCAAGTGTTTTAGAGGTATGGTTGTGCCCTACAGTGGTCTAAATCCCTCCCTCAGGTCCAGTTAGCGCCATACACATCCAGTGTTGGAGGAGGAGGTTAAGTCACCGTTGGATTAAGAGGAGAAATCAAAGTCATAAAACTAACTATAACCTAACTACCGCCGCATTTCGTCAATCATGAGGCTGTAGCTATAGGAGAGAGTCCAGTCATTTCTGTGGCTTCTGCACTGACAGGACACGATTGGTGGAAAGTGTTGAATATCCACAGAGAACAAGCAAAAAATAGGTCATATGTTTTATTCCTGCATCCCTGAAACCTGTTTCATCTTTGCGGTACAAAGGCTCAAACACCCATGCTGGCAGCACAAGTTTGGCCTTCTTCTGACTCCTGAGGCATGTGCTGATGTGTTATTGACAATACCGGTCCGCTAGAGAGCAAATATCACTGAGGTGTGAAGTCACCTGGGGGAGCTGGCGATCTTGTATTCCACCATTTCTTTGTTTTTTTTTTGTTTTTTTCTCTCCACATCGAATCAATGAGTACCCTTCGCTTCCTCTGCTGTGCTCTCGGGAGCGGCGGCTCGCCACGAGGGCTAAACCGCGATGATTATGGTTTTAGGTTCTGTGGGCTGGGTTTCGGCGCTGTGATTTGTCCCTGCTCAGATGCGAGATGACACATGCACGTTGTCAGGTGCCTGTGGGAAGCATGCGCTGGCCTCGAACAGGGACAAACAATTGACAAAAGAAAGAGAGAGCAAGAAACTAAAAAAAAACACCCACAGTCTGTGCTGCTGGATGTAATGCAGTGTTGAGACCTGCTGTGCCACATTGCCAGCTCAACTAGACTGAAATGATGAGTGCCAAGATTTTCCACTGATGTTTTTAACCGGAAGAGGCAAAGAGATCTCTCTCTCTCTGCTTTGTCTGTGTAAGTGATTTTCGTAGTCTTTGTCTCTTTGCGTTAGCCTAACGCTCTGTACGGCCACTAATGCATCCTTGGACGGAGAACAGAAACTTCAGAGAAAAGAAAATGCACTCTGCTCCATTTCACAATCCTTGAGTTTGGCCGTTCTCATTTCCATCAGTGATTTGCTGATGAATGTGAAAGGGTATGGCCAACAGAGGCAGCTTGAGAAAACAATACGTAAGGATTTGTCTTTGCATATCTCTATTGTTTTCTTCCGAGGAATTATATTCAAACACACACTAACTATGCAACTTGGAATTTTTTTTTGACTGTCTCAGTTTTGGGCGTATTGGCATGCATTCTCAAAGACTTTGAGTTAATGTAAAGCTTTTGGCAGCTTCCTGAACTCATCTTCCATCTGAAGACAAGCCTGTTTCAATCCAGTGATTTCAACATATGTAAACGAACCTTTTATAGACTGGAAATACATGTAAAACACTGGTGTCTAATACAGTTTATTTGCTGACAGTTTGACATAATCCTGGGATTTTCTGTTTCTTGAAGCAAGCTTAAAATTTTACATATTACCGGAGTAATAAAGCTCCTTAGGCTCAAACCTGCAAAGTCTCAGTTTTAGCCCGAGTCAGTCGGATTTTGCCCATGACTTTTCAAGTTCCCCCCTTTCGGAACTTCGTCTCCAAACATCGCTGCTCCTTCCCACCGTTAAAGAACTATTATAATCAGACACACATTTAGAAGTTTGCTAAGATCCACTGATGTTTGAAAGATATAGGTTTAGTTTACACATGAAAAGAACCTGACATATACTGCATACACAAAAATAATCTATCCAAACTAAATTAAATTGCTTTATCATCAGATAAACTGAAATTGATAAAATGAACTAAAATAATCTAAAGAGTGATATAGGATCTACATGAGGGAGCATTTAATCATTGTACTTGAACACAGATTTGTAATTAAGACACCGAAAAGACAAAGTATAGCATCAAGCACATTTCAATTTAACCACATTTTTTATTTATTATATTTGAGCCAACTTTATAAATGATATTATGTTGTTAGATTCAATTTAGTGAAATCTTGTCATAAAACTGAATCCCACAAACCTACAGATTACTCTACAGCCAACATAAACATGTATTTAATCTGCAAGTTTCCACTGTGATTACTCTCTCATTTGAGGTTTTGACATTATTGCTTAGCCACAGTGACACAAGCTGCTGTCTCCTGAAGCTGCGGGGCACGGCCAGCCAATCGTATGCATGCTAATCATGCTTTCGACTCTCCACACGTATTGCCTCTATTTCAAATTGTGAGTGTGCAGTAATCCATGATAACTACATCCAAGTTTGACAAATGAATCCGCCAACCTGTGTTGGAGGACTGGAGTTAGCCAGATGAGGATTAGCTGGATAATTTGAATCAGCTAACACTGAAGAAGCTTGGATTAATTTAGTAACGTGCGAGGGAGCTGTTACATTCTGTCAGCCTTAAAGACTTGTGGATGTAATTTCACTGGATGGAAAAAAAAAAAACTATCTACGGTGTGACAACAGGAACAGGACGCGGATATTATAGCTGCTTCCTTTTTTTTCCAAGAGGTTGGACTAAACATTTCACGTGCACAGGGGCAGTGTTCCATTATATGTGGCTCGGCTGTCTGATTTTACTATAAGGCATTTAAATTCTTAAGTTTAAAGTTTCCTATGCAGATGAATTTGCAGCGTTTACCTTGATGCACCTGTGGGTGGGTTGCTTGCATCGACTCTTTTCCACCCACACACACTCTGTCTACTGACGAAATTGAAGGCACACAGTAAGTTTTTCACAGTTTGCATTAACCTCAATGACAACTTGCGCTTTCACATTAACCTCAAGGACAAACTGTGCAGACCCTGAATACCATTTGACAGGGAGGGAATACCTCCCAGCAGTGTTCTCAATTCTGGTCGTCAGGACCCAGAGCCCCGCTGGTTTTCATTCTAGCTATCTAATCAGGGAGTTATTTACACCTGGGATGCCAGGTGAACCTAATTACATACCTAGTAGGACAGAAAATCAGCAGCACTCTGGGCCCTGAGGACCAGGACTGCCGGCTCACCTTAGACCCGTCCCTCAAAAGAACTTCCACCTGACCCACCTGATGTCACAATGATCCCAGGTGCGGAGTCCTTGCTGGCGATGTTCCCAGATGTGTACGGGTTGGCAGACACGTGGAGATGGAGATGTAATGAACAGTATGGCTGCGGGGGAAAAAAAAAAAAAGATAAACCAGAATCAAAAACAGTTTTCAGTCAGAACTGTCGAGCGTACAATATCTGCATTACCGACTCGATTACCAACCTTCGCGCAAACATTTGCAACACAATGGTTGGCGCTACGACTTGGATGTACATTACCTACACCCCTCCCCAATCATAAGTTTTATCACAAACAGCATTTCCCCACTGGCTGGTCTCACCATTAATTTTGATTGGGATAACCTTTACCGACACAATTCTCATTACGACCCAGCAAAATGCCAGTGGTGCGAGCCATGTTGTGACGGGCTGTTTAGAGGTTTATTAAAACTCTGACATTTCCTGACAAATGACTGTATAATACGGGAGGAAGGCGAGGCATGCCACAGAATCACTAATTAGTTTATCAAAAAGGATGATTATTTTTTAATATGCAGTCATTTTAAGAGAAGAGATGTGCTAATGCGCCTGGCTGTCGGTGCGTTAATGAATGAAGCAATGACATGAGCCATAAAATCTAAGCCATCTTTTTTTTCTCACGCTATATTGTAGCTTAAGTACTTCGCTTTTTACGGCAAGTACACGTTAATAGCGGGTGATCAGCTGACCTTGGTGCAGTTTATCAGCAAATATTTGCATCCGCAGTTAGTAAAATATATTGCTAGATTCCTAACTTTTAAACAGGGTAGCCAGAATTCCAACTTTGGCCACAAAGTGAAGAATCTACTGTCGAAGAAACGCTCAAGTTGTTGGGGAAAAAAGGATCTGCCTTTCTGTCTGACACCTCTTTTTCTCTGTGTTTCTTAAATGGGAGGTCAGGTTATTGGACTGAATCAAAACGGCTGACCTTTTAGCTCAACAGCCTCAGAGCACTCAGCTTTGACGGGCGCTGCTCTTTCTGAGCGCAGCCCTCATCGCTGCTGGGATCAGTCAACTTCTGTCAAGGCCTCTCTTTGATGGGAGCACACACACATATAAAAACATGTATGAACGCACACATTCAGACTCACCAGCACACAGTGGATGTTGTTGCCCCTCAGGTCTTTGCTTGGGGCCTGGAGTAACCTCCAGTCTCTCCCCCTATTGTAGGTGATGTACGTCTTCACTTGGTTATCCGTCTTTTTGTTGGCTAGGAACATCCCTTTGATCCCTGCTACCTGCAAAAGTAGACACAACACTGCTCTACATACCCAGTAGTGCATTACATATCCGAGTGGTAATGGCCATTTCCATATTTTGCACTGCCAAAGACGCAATTTCACAAAACACACAGAAAAACAGATTGCGTGCCCCGTGGGAACACCAATGCATATCTCCTGCTTCTGTATTCGCAGCAAAACTCAATACAGCAGCAGTACATCCACTGAGAGGGAAATGATTGATTGTCTGGGGACGTGCGAGTAATCAATGTGTGTCTTGAATGAATCTGACTTGTTCCTGGAGGCCCCAAGAAATAGCTTAGGGATACTGAAATGAGTCAATGACGGTCGCATTAGGCAATGAAATTCCTTTTCAATAAGTGACAGATACTTCAGTCGCGCTCGGAGCAGCGATGTAGCATATGCTCCGTTTCGGGTGGCCACCACCATCAAGCCGATTGATTTGATTCTCTAAAAGGAAGGGGCGGTATCATCAACACCTTAATTATTTGATTGAGAGTTTAATCCACTTTGATGCTCATGTGGCCTTGAAATCACAGCACTGTTAGGTTTCAGAGACCCAACAATGCCCCTCAGCATGCATTTTTTTTTTTTTTTTTTGTATCAGATGCATTTTGTGATCTAATATCTGCGGTTATTCATCAAAGAAAGAAATAATCTCAGTCACCCGCCTAAAAAAATCTATATCCCTGGCACGGTCTCCTGTTGCCTCTGTTGATGTCAGCACTTTGAAGCTGTTTCATATTCACACAATGTGCTCGGAAAACTGTAGGCCTACAGCAGCGGGGTCTGCTTCCAAACTAACAAAAATGGGTCCATTTCATCATCTCTACCTCCTAGCTCCAAAATATTGATCAGTGCTTATAATAAACTCGTGTGTTGGGCACTCATCAGTTGAAGCTTTATTTGATGCTGGTATCAAAGAAATAGGCCAGAATGGAAACTGCTGACATGAAAATAAAAAAAATGTGTGTGCCTCGCATACAGCATACCCATCCAACCCAGCATGGCATGCTAATCACAGACGTTATACCATCCCACATCACGGTATGCGCTGCCACGGGCCACTGGGGAATGAAAGTATAGATAAAAGAAGGCAACATCTTAGGCCAGAGTCAGATGCACACTGCACATTGTTTACCTCGTACAGGTCAACCATGACATTGCCCTCGGGGCCCATGCTGCTGACCACATTCTCCAGGGCCAGAGTGTAGAAGACCCCGGCTGTCTCCGACACGTACAGGTTGTAGGTCTCGTTCTGGTTCCACTCCTGGACGGCCGCCACCACGCGGTTTTCATCTGTGCTGATCACATGCAGGTCCTGCGGGGAGATGCCATGCCATCCGGGAAGTTACAGCAATACGGGATTTTAGAGGAGCTAATGCATCTTAAAATGATGAGTTTCATTCCAAAATGTGATACTGAGTAAGAGCTGAAACAAACAAACAAAAAAAAAATCAATAATAGTCACTCTTTTAAAATAAATCCTTCAACTATACCTCTTAACTGCAACACAGTATATTGAATGAATGAATGAATGAATGTTTATTTCGGTCATTTTCAAGCGGCAGAAATCAAATATACCTATGAATAAACAAATACTTATGCACAAATATTTAAACAATAAATAATATTTCATTTCATTTCAGTGGAAAACCAAACCAAATATATAATATATACAAACAGACACTGACTGAAAAGGAATAGGCTGAAGCCTTAGCTTATTTTGCCTATCCTTCTTACATTACTAAGATTTTGCCAGCTCACTTAAATAATGAAGTTAAGTAAATGAAAGACACAAAAACAGAAACATGCGTAAATATGCAAAGGGTCCCTAGGCAGTCCATAAGTACACTTGTGTTCATAATTCTGCTTTATATTTACTAATAATATTATTTTTAAATAGCTTTTTAAAGCTATTAAGCGTATTACATAGTTTCATTTCTATTTCTAAATGATTCCATAGATTGACACCTTTTACCGATATACATCTTTGTTTTACATTTGTTCTTGCCTTTGCATCTCTATTGCATCTCTGTTGAACATGCTCTTTTGATCATGCCTCATAAAACTAATAACTAATACTTTAATTCATACCTCAAGTTTACTCGAAAAATAATGTCTCGAATCAGTGCCCTAGTGTCTTACCTAATTTGCTTCAAAATGGAACTGACATTTGCGAAAGCTTTGATTTTCTCCTCACAATCAAGGGACATTAATTCTTCCGTCTCGGCAGGAGGGGTGTAATCTTTTAGGTTGTATACTATTCTTACATTCCTGCTGGGTTCAATCATATTCAATCATCAGAATCGCTACTTCTTCAGCATTCGCGTATTTAAGCTGAGAGGATACTGCAATTATTAACGCGATGTCGAGCTTATTGGGCAGAGATTATGCAGAGGAGGCCATGCTGTTTGGTTGTGAGTTTCATCTACCTCTGACTGTGCCAATAACACCTTGGAGTGAGCCGAGAGCGACTGGGGCACCCAGGGCTTGATTGAATAAAACATGTTTAATTGTCAATGGGGATGTGACGAGGGAGGCCATGTGCACAAAGAGCCGCGCGGAATAACAATTCCGGAAGCACTGAGGGTTACTTTCGGCCTTGATTCACTCATAAATAACAAAGAGGGCGTCACGCAGCGCCAGCTGTGAAGTGCTGCAACTTGAGCGCCGCGTTCTGATGGAGCTGGAAGATTATTGTGCTTTGCCTTTGAATGCAGAAAAAAAACTTCCACAAACTCATCACGAATACTAAGCAAATTTGAAATTCCTCTAATGTGTACTCGGTGATCCCACATCAAAATACAGACACCGGCAGAATACACAATAATTAGCTGCAGACGCATTACCTGTGAATCTGAGTAAGAAAGCAAGATCTCCTGAAAATATGCGGTTTTGGAAATCAAGTGGGAAATGTTGGTTACCTTGGGCAGGGTGTACTTTGGTAGCTTCATGGGGGTAAAGACATCTCTTTTGGCGGACACGTAGTAAATTGGCCGCCCCCCGGTTGACACCTTGAGATGACGAAACCATTGAACGAAAACATTTTACAGACACGTAAAACAACAAGGCGAATCATTTTTCAAACAACGGGGACATATTCGTCTAATAGCGCCGTTCAAAGAGTGACCTTGAAAATCCAAAATGAAATCCTCACACATTCTGAACATCGTCTTGTAACTGGGCAATTACCCACCTGGACAAACACATACTCATCTTGCACCACCAGGGAATTGGGGTCAATGTAGCCGGGGAATGGCTTGCCCTTATTGGCGTCGGTGCAGTTCTGCAGCTTGCAGGTGACGTACAGCGCCTCTGCTCCCACGTGCACACACACACACACACACACACACACACACACACACACACGTCAAGCCATGGCATCAACGATGGAATTAGCCAATGAAGAAAGGCAGCCTTCACCCGGAGCAAAGCAGCCTCCATCGGCTTCTTACATTACTAGTGTCAATAAAGTGACCGCAGTGAGGGAGGAGGTGGGCGGAGGTGGAAGACGGACGACCAGAGAGGCCAATTGCTTTCTTTGCCTTCAATCGCAGTGCGGGTAGAGAACCTGTCCCCATGCGTTAGCCTCTGCCAAGTATGTGTCTGCTTCTCCCACATGCACATGATCAATAGTGATAGCCTCAAAGGGGGCAGGTTGGCTATGTGATTGCGACACCTGACACAGCTGATGCGGGCCGTGTGCGTGTGTGCGCGCGCATATGTGTGTTTGTGCGGTGGCTGTTTATTATTGCATGTTCTGCAACAGAAAAAAAAAAAAAAAAACTAGATAGTATATATGCTTTCAAGGCGACTTTAAATGATAAAGTAAATGTAGCATGGGTGTAGTATAAAAAAGATCGATGTGTCACAGTGCTATTTTATTATGCAGACTTGAAGAATATTAAAAAAAAGTCAGATTCAAGACACATGTAGGAAGTGAGAGTGAGGAATTTGGGGGAAAAAAAATGTTTTGTCTGATTTTTACAGTAAGTATACCGAGGTAAATATATCAACTCGCCTGGAAAACCCAAAGTGTCCCAGTGTTCATTGTCATTCAGGAGGATAAGTGATATTTCTCTATACCTACGAGAGCACCAGTGAGCAAAATCACTTGCTTTTAAAAGCATTCTAATGTATGCATTACTTTTCTCTCCATTGTCATTGTGTGTCCCTGGACTTGGGCATTTCTGCTGTCCCTTTGTATTACCCTTCAGCAGCACTGCCCACACAACTCCCAATTCCACTCCACTTTAGCACAATGCTCACGATACAGTACAAAGACACCAGAAAATGGAGAGGTGAACTCGGAATTCAATTACTCACGTCCTTCAGAGATGCTGGTTTCCAGGTGAATTAAGCCCGGTTCTTTGTCCAAACCCATTTTCGACCTGTAAGGGAGACAAATGTGTTTCGGGAACATCACCATCGGTCTTTTGGATGGGGGGCAGTTGCCACCTACTGTAGCGGCCGTCTTACCTCGGAGATTGCTTGCCGCAATGCCAAACAAATTCATAACAACACAGGGGTCATGTTATGAGCTGTGACAGTCGTGGTAAACGTCAACATCAGCCCTGGGAATCTCTTTGTCCTGTACATTTCAGCTTAAAGTGAAAGGGGGGGAAAAAGACCTCAGGTTTACTCTGTGATCTAAATGTTCAGAGCCCCCAAAACGTACTTACTCCCCCAGAAACATTGAGGAAGACGTTTCCTGACATCATTAGGAGAGGGAAAGCCATTGATTCGCCTGCTACAGTAGGGATGCCCGCAGATGGAATAGCATATAATCATTACAGCATTAAATATGTATTAAAAAGACTGGGGAATCAGAGGAGAAGCAAAGGCAGCACACACACATAGAGAGAGAGAGAGAGAGAGAGAAAGCGAGCGAGAGACAGAGAGGTGGAGAGAGAGAGCGAGAGCATGCAGACCACCATGACTTCAAATTATTATACTTATTGGTAGTATTGGTGATTTCCCAGATGAAACACAGCTCCGAAAAGGATGGCCTACTTATCTCCATTTCTCACACACTGCATTTCCATTTTCACTAAATAATCCAGTCAGGTACCCGAGAACAGCACCAGGGAGGCAGTGAATAAGTCTTTGAGTTAGTGCAGCTATGGTTTGTTTTAACCTCTATTTTTCGGTACTTACCAATGTGAGGCAAAACTCAGCTCCTGAGCTCTATACCAGCCTGTGGGTATGACACTGATTTGGACAGCTGTGTTGTCTCTCAGGAGACTAGCACTCGGTGTAGGAACAGGTGGGAAAAAACAGGACTTAGTCATGAGATGGAGCTGTTGCCTAACAAAATATTTCAAAGAGAGGCAGCTCCAGATGTTTTCTGGTGGAGATTTGTTGTGTCATATGCAAAATATTTTCCGTGGCTGCACTCGCTAAGCTCACAAACTGATTAGCTGCACGCGGCTGTGTTTAGGGCGCTGTTTGTTCGAGTTTGCATTCTCATAAGCCCAACTTGTACCATTTGATGAAACACTGCTAAGGTTGCTTGCAAGTTGTGACCGAATTGCAAATCAGCTTAATACTCTTCATCTTCATGACGTGTTTGGTGGCCAAATGTACATCGAGCATAAGCTCCCACTGCAGCCTCATTACCAGGGCTAGCACCACACCTACCACACAGTGTGTGTCCCAAAATAGAACTCTGTCAGCTCCTGCAGAATCAGCCCTCTAGGCTGCCTTCACTCCTGGCTGCTTAGCTTGTTACTACTCTGACAGTTCCTCTGCAGTTTGTTGGGGTGAAAGCTTTTTGTTGCACGTTACTTACAGAGGCCAGTCATGCTAAAAACTACTCACTTGGACAGCACTTGCGTGGTGGTTGTGAGACCAGTTAGCTGGAGTATAGATGGAGAGCAGGGAGTGTGTAACAGTAAAAAGGTTGAGGAACATGACAGTGAGAAAGTTTAGGGGATTAAGGTGCGATCTCTGAAAGGCAAGTAAAACAATGACAGTGCAACAAAGTCCTGGCAAAAGTGTGATCTTCTAATCTGATTTTAAAAACAACTGGAGGAAGGCAATGCATTATTCCAAAGCTTGCAAGACTCAAAAAGAAAATATAACAATACCGAGACTGCACACAAGGCTGATTCCGAGGCTGAGCGCTGTTGGTCGCATGCTGTAATATAACTGACTGCCACAGAGAAAGATCAAGCATGTCAGACACATGAATAATAAAAAACTTAAAAACCTCTCTGGCTCATCTCCTCTTCACTCTGTAGAAATGCAATGTCTTAGCCCATCCAGGCTTCCTACACATTCACCATTTTAAAATTCTCTTCTTTTTTCAGGACCTTCTTTCTTTGACTGGATTTGGTTAATCTTCAACATGGGCACAGGAACAGATATCTGAGGTGACAGCAGGTCTCGAACTACATCAAATGTATAATCGGGGACTTGAAAGTGTGCGTCTATACTAGTCTCAACTTTCGTACAATTCTGCAACTTTTTATGATCACTTTTCACACCTTTGTAGGAACCCAGTCCATTAGAACCATCCCAAATAGGGGCTGCACGGGGCAAAATTTTAATCAAGCGATATCTTAGTGCTGGCCTTATCCCTCCCCCAGCAACTTGGATAATATAAGCCAAAGCGCAGTGCTTACCAGTAGAAGCGGTTGGGTGCCACTCTCTCGTGCACCAGCTGCCACCTCCTTCCAAATTCCACCGAGCTGTAGAGCTGCAGGAGACAACCAATCGCCATTAGGTTTTTATTCCCATAAAATCTTAACAGCCGATCAAATTTACCATTTTGCTGGACACAAATCATCTTCTCAAATGGTGTTTGCACTCAACCCAATATGCATTTGCACTGGATTTTTCCCCTCTGTTTATTGTCAAGTTGAATTGCACAGCACTTCAGTCATTCGCTGAGTCCTTTGAGCGGCGGCAGTGTAACAGGAAATGGGAGACAACCTCTCTCACAATCAAACAGCCTCTATAGAATCCTTTATACGTACATCACAGGGTTGTGATTTGTATCTACAAAATTAGATTATAATTTACAGAAGAATCAAATATTCCAGAGGTATCATGGCATAAGGACCTTTAAGGATGAAAGAGCCATTGTTTCACATCCCTGACTGCCTGGCAACCTACTGCTGCCGACGACTAACAGAGACGTCTGTCACACACGCATACGCGCACGCCCTCACACACACACACACACACACACACACACACACACAATAAACAAAGAATGAAACTATAAAGAAAGATGCACGGGGTGGGAGTGTTGCCGCACTAGAGAAATGCACCTTGCTCTAACAAGGCTGTGAATTGGAGGGGGAGACGCAGAGGGGAGCACGAGCGTGGCGGGTGGTCTCAATACAACCATTGTTCACTCGTCAGCAAATCACCGGGTTGCTGAGATTTCACAATCTCTTGATGCTACACAGAAAGGGTGGGAAAGAGCGTATGTGTGAATTTTCTGTATAATTGAGCGAACGGTAGGAAAAAAACCCTCAAGTGCCTTTTAATTTTGTTGCCAGGATTGTTTCACTGAGATTCCCGAGTTCCCCCTTCCCCTTGAATTGTGGAATTTCCAAAAAATAATCATTTTATTAAGCCAACACTTGAAGTATCTAAAAGTGTATTTTTTTTTTTTTTTCATCTTCATATTTTGTCAGGAGCGGATCTAGACAAATATTCATGGGGTGGCAAGAGGGTGGCATGGAGACTTTAAGGGGTGGCAGAAATATATATGCTGATTTAATACCAAACGATCCCATATATCAATATTTGCTTGGAAAACCCCCAAATGAGGATATTTTAACTCAAAAACATGAGTAAAGCATTGAATAGAAAACCAAAAGGTGGCATTAGAAATATTTATTTATTTATTTATTTATTTATTTATTTATTTATTTATTTATTATCAACCCCTTAAATAGTGGGAGTGTCATCTTTTGCTGCATTTACTTGCACTCGGACATTTGAGTCTCGTAACAGCAAGTTTCCGAACAGCCACAATTAAAAAATAAATAAATAAATTGTGTGAAATTGGGGTGGCAACTAGGGTGGCAAGGCATTTTTCTAGGGTGGCAACTGCCACCCCCTGCCACCCCCTAGAACCGCCTATGTATTTTGTTGGCTGTTTAGTCGATAAGTCAACAACCTTACTGGAGCAATACCCTCACTAAAGTTTCCTTTTGTCTCCGAAAACACCTGCATCCTCTGGCAAAGCGCAATGATAAATCCGTTTACTCTATAGATTACAGCTGGAATTTAATGAGGCATAAAACTTATTTCAATATTTTGAGCTGGACTTTTTCCATTTGAAGCATGAGCAGCCATGCGTACTGTGTAAACAATCATTTATTAACAGATAACAAAATTGGGACTCTGTTTGTTTATATTCATTTATTTTCTAATTGTATTTATTTACTCTATCCTGAAGGGTGAAGCCGAGGCCTGCATTTAAACAGCATCGGAGAGTCTGTCACTCTCATTGCCTACCCCGGTCATTGTTGTTCTCGATCCTATGATTATCTTTCATTTAGCTAATTCGAAACAGAGACCACCTGCTTTTAAATGTTGATTCAATATTACCTCTGATGGTGAATCAAATTTGGGCTAAAGCGTGTTCTATTCTGTAAGATCTCTAGAAAGCGCTGCTATGCCAGAAAATATATGCTTTGTTTCTTAATATTTTCTTGCATTAACCCTTTATAGGGCACTGGCTGAAATACTTTGGAATTTAAAAAAAAAAAAACAATCCTAGACTGTTATTAGTGAACATGACAGGACTTTATTACTTCTATAAAATTTTTCTAAAATTTTCATTTTGTAATAGAAAATCAAAGCCAATGAGATTGGTCAAATGCCACAATCATGTGACCTGGGATGCAGAGCGATCTTTGCTGATTGGCTGGGTGAAGACCAAATGATTATTGAACTAACTGAGACAGGGGATGGGCCTGATATGTAAAATATCAGGCCCAAGTGACTAATTACCAAAAATAGTCACTTGCCCTATAAAGGGTTAAATCACCCCAGATTAAAAAACAATACAGCCTGCTGTCAAGGGCCCAAGGACAAGCAGCACTGCTGACTTCACCAGATCACGTACAATCACTTGAGTACAAATCACCCAAAGACTTTACAGTGTCCCGCCCCCGAGAGGGTGACAGTAAAAAACAGTGAGGCATGACCTAATGCGGCTTTGATATAAAGTGGAGTATATACATTTTTCTCCACTGCACTCGCCTCAGTGAATGACAGACAGCGAGCACATTGCCGGCAAGTTTTGAATACGGTGCATGCATATTTCCATGACAAACCAGGGGAGGAAAACAGCATGGGTAATGAGATATGACTTCCACGCTGCGTCATATTTGGCAGATGGGGGGGAGGGGTGTGTGTGTGTGTGGGTGGCTGGGTGGGGGTACTAGCTTGAAATGGCTTTGACTAATTATCCTCCAACGCCAAGTTAGCATTTAGTCAGGCGAGGCGATGACAGTGGTGGGGTCCCTCCTGAAAAGCGCACTGCCTCACAATCCACAGATCTCTCGATGTACAAATGATGCAGCGCTTGCGCGTGTGTGTGTGTGTGTGTGTGTGAGATTGAGAGAGTGAGTCAGTGAGTAAGTAAGTACGGGTGAGTGAGTTTGCAACATGCAACGCTGTGAGTAAGCAAACACTAAGAGCAAAAAAGCAAATAGCAGCCAGTAGTTTCAGTGAAACCTCTGACACCATTTGTCAGACCCAATGAGACACCCTGACCTCGCAAATCCAACACGTCTGTGTTTCAGCAACACTTTGCAAGGTTAACTCTACCTCAAAAAACAACGGCTACGGGTGGAAAAGTGGACTTGTTTTTCTGCTACTCCCGAACTACTAGGAGAGGAATTTAGCACCCAGCTTGCACTTCTCTTCATCTACGGTGTGATTTAAAAAAAAAAAAAAAATGCAAGAGAGTGGGTGTTATGAACAGGAGAGGACAGCAAGCTCTGAGGTTGAGCAGGACTGATGAGAAGAGGAACAGGGTGGAGTGTTTGGTGGTGAGATACAAGTGCTGATGGGCAGCAGATTGATCTTTTTTATTCATTTTTTTGTCCACCTATTGACTTATCTGTGCATCAGAGGACCGATTCTCAAAATGGGGAGGACTTCTGGATGGTTCCAGGGCGTCCTCACCAAAAATGCCATAATTCAGGATAAGAATGACAATAACTTCCACGCTCCTTGTTTTTACCCACTCTCCACCCATAGTATACACATTCATATTCTCAGACAGAGGCTCTTGGGACAAAATCGTATTAACCCTCCTAACCCACTAACTCTGAACCTCGGTCGGAGCGTGTGTTCCTCAGGTTTAGGTTATTTTCCTCTGCTGTTTAAATTGTTCATACTTCTGTTTAAATTGTTCATATTTCTATTTTTTTTTATATTCCTTGTTTATAGTGTTTATATTGCTTACTGCTATTTATCATCTGTGTATACTGTATATTTCTTCTAAATTTGCACATTGACCTACCTCTACGCACATTTTATACACCTATGCACACGTTTTTTTTTTTTGCACATTGCTTTTTGCACACTGGGTTGTACTTAGATCTTATTCTGTTGTACTTAGATCTTATTCTTTATTTTTTATTTATTTAATCTGTAATCTGTGGATAGTGCTGAAAAACTGTGAATTTCCTTCGGGATGAATAAAGTATCTATCTATCTATCTATCTATCTATCTGTTAGCGTCAGATTTACCAACTCCAGTATCTTAAACCTCCTGAAAAGCATTATAATAAAAATTGCTACCCAAGTTTATGTGTCTTGTTGACTATCTAAATAGCCCCTTACATAAAACATAACCTAGGGTCTTGTGGGAATCAGGTTTCTCTCCCCCAAATGTCACATTAACTATCAGTGGTTGTGGTACTACTACAGGTGTGCTGATGTTAGGTGAGGGCCCTGAAGAAAATTTGAGACAAGTGAGTTTTTTTGATTATTATAAATGGCATGTTATAGTCCCTCAGTGTCATCCAAACAAGATAAAGCAAATGTGTGTAAAGCCTAGTAACACCTACAGCTCCAAAATGTGTCCAGGACATTGAAAATATATGTTAATTTTATTTTTACCCACTTGTCCCCACTAAATTAGGAAAAGCCAAGAAATACGAAGCCAAAAAAACAAACAAAAACAATGTTAATCGTGTATTTAGAGATATTAAACACTGAATTGGGTCAAATTCAGATAACAGGAGGGTTAAAGGTGGTCGATCAGACAACTGTGCATTTATTTTAGGAGTCCTTCACATGAAAATATTTGGGAATCCCTCTCCTTAGAAATCTCTCTTTCAGCACACCTATGCCACCCAGTAATTTATGCTGTTAATCCTGTCAGAAGTGGCACATTTAGAACTGATTAAATATTAATTTGTAGAGCACAGACTTCTTCAGTGTTGTAATAATTTTGGGACTCTTTCAGGATTTGTTTTTTCCTGCGTATGATGAAAATGAAATGAATTTTTGACATGTTTAAAATGGATGAAACAATGAGTAGAAAATGGTGTTTGGCAAAGTTGTTACATATTTGAATATACTGTTAATTTAATATGCACCATACATTAGCATGTATAACATTAGCATGTGAGGATAACATTCATACACCGTATGATGTATGTATGTTATCCTCACTTCTGAAAGCCATAAAATGCCAAAATAAAACTTTTTTATGACCACTGTCCCCACTGTTGACTGGCAGCGCTGCCTCCCAGGCTGTGGTTTTGGTTTTGTTTATGGCTGTGGCTGAGATTAGAGTCAGGAAGCGCTGCTTTACAGACAGTTTCTGGGGCTAGAAAGCAATAACAGTGGATACTATTTATGTTCATTTCAGCTGCTTGATTTCTCATGGAACTACTTCTGGTGATGGAGCCAAAAATTGATTAAATGAGGAAATCATAATCGGTTGCATCTTATCATAATTTGATGAAAGACATTGTCTGTAGAACTGAGATTATCTTCTATGACCAAACCACAGTCGTGATGATATTCAGAATAACAGCACAACCTCTTGCATGATATTTCTGAAACATCTCGAACATTCAACATTTCTTGCTATGCGAAACTAACATATCTCGTTATAACATGAGAAAAGATCTGGCATAGCTCAGTGAGAAAACAGCATAAAGAGCATGGATAAAATCAAAATGGCTCATTTCCACAATTTGATCAAGTTCTACTGTGTTTCATGCTCGAGTTGAGACATGGTGAGATTATGCTGCTGCTGAGCACAATGGATGGCACTGTGATATATGGCAGCGCTTTGTGTTTTGGACCATGGTGATGCATCAGAACGCTCTGAAAGGCAAGTGCCAGTTCATGACAAGTCCACACTCGCTGAGACCCACTGATGTCATTAAAATATGAAATATTTGATGTTATAACATGAGCTGGTACTTTTTAATAATGAGAAAATGTCAATAAAACATTATAATATCTTGTGATGACAAGAAATACATCTTGTTATAACAAGAAGGGTTTCTCATTATAACTTGACACTGAGCTGATTCTTTTTTCTTTTTTTTTTTTTTTTCACCGTGACAGCCCCCTGCTGCTGTACATTTTGACACCAGAGCCTCTGAACCCTGTGCACGGGTCATGAAGCACGGCTTGAAAGAATGCCAGTTGACTGACAAATGACTTTATCAGATTCAAATGGATCGTATAGCCACCAACCATGATTGCAGCATTCAAGCGCAAAGAGCATGCAGAAGAAACAGATGCAGAAGATGAAATGAAGGTGGCATTTGTGACATTTACTTCAGCATGTTCAAAGACACGAATTTAACATCTTTAAATAAAGATGTTGCAAGAAAACATAACATCTGAATATAGACTTGAGACATTATTTTAGCACACTACTACCTTTCAAACATGTTTTGTGGACAAGTTATGCATGAAGTTCAGTGGACAAACTGCCACCTACAAACGAGTTTTAAAAAAAGGAAAGAGATGTTATGACAGTTTATCTTATGGTGTGGGAGTTGGGGCTTTTAAAACAAATGTGATGTAAATCATTCACCCTTGACTTCAGGAACAACAGAGCTGGACTACTTCACGTACCATCATGAGCTGGAGAGGCAGGTGCTCTACCTAGTGAGCCTGACATTTCCAAAAGATGAGGGTAAAAAAAATGAAAATAAAGGGACAGGTATTGCACTACCGCAGCCTTAAAGTTTGAGAACTTGACTACAGCTCCCATTTCAGTGTCATTGTGGCAATACAAGCACCATGTTGAGAGGTTGAAATGACAAATCAATTCATGTTTGACACTGTCAAGTCATCAAACCAACTGCAGGGGTAGGTTTTGATCTGTATGCACTGTTTTTGAGGTATTCCAATTTTTGAAATCGGATGGTGGGAGAATTTCAGAAATCATACTGTTGTACTGTAGTATTTTTGCATTTTTTTCCCCCCCAGCAGCTTCAAGCACAGGAGAAAAATGCTTTGAGATCCTAGCTCATTTGTCAAATAATCCTCCGCCAGGCTTTTTCATCATTAATCAGCCTTAAAATGGCTTAAATAAACATGCATTATCATAACAACATTCTGTTAATTGGCTATTCGTGACATTGTGATGGTAAATCGACATTTGAGACTGCAATCTTTTGATTAGAACATCTATGCCTTCCCCAGTAGGCCAATTAACATGCACGCATTCAGTTTAAACATGGCTGACATTGTGTTGAAAGTGCAGACATCTCTGGTCTTCAGTTTGATGAGAACACTTCAGTTTTGAAGATGTAATTACAAATTTTGCCTCTGTACAAAAGATCTGACCTTCCCCCATAAAACTTGCATTAATGGGTTAAACCATCTAGGTCATAACATCTACTTATTTTTATGATTGAAGAAACTGCGATGGAATTGGCCAAACCCAGTTGCCAGACTAAAGCATTGCTGTTTTATGTTTCTGCAAACCGAAAAATACTACTTTGAAATGGCAACAATTCAAAAATAAAAATACGTTCCATATCACCAACGCTCGCTACATCGCAAAACTTGAACGCTTCAACGTATACTTGATTTGTAGAAATGTAAAAATGCCAGTATTTTTCTATGGCAACTTGGCTGACTTGGCCATTTTGTTTTGCAAATTAATTTAACAATAGTGGCAAATCAGTCCATCCATGTGCGTCTAGTATATAGGAACTTTGTGTGGTTTGCACAGAAGACAAAGTAGCAAAGTAGGAAGTCCTGAGGTTGTAGATCTAGGAAACCTGGATGTGTGTGTGGAGGGATTTGAAATGTGAGAATTACAGTGCCACCACTGGGCCAATCAGAATGGACTTGTCAAAGTAGGGGGTGGCCAGCGGAGTCCACGTGCCAAATGTGGTTGTTCTTTGTCAGCCTTGAGAGGCCTATTAAATCAATGACAAAGACTGAAGTTGCACCAGCGATCATACGTTTTTCTAACATAATAGTCATGAAAATATGGGGGGAAACCAGCAAAATGGACAAAAATCCAGTTCCTGATCAAGCTGAAAGCTGTCTGACTCTCATTTGGTACCTCAGCCACACAGTTCAGATCACATCAAGACATTTTCCAAAGTGATATTGCTGGGCGTTCATTCGCTTGCAGTATGTTAATAACCAGGGCGAGTGGGTGGCAGGATACGAGTGTGATATGATGAGGAACTGATCAGCTCCATAACTATATGGACTGCTGGCTTCAGAATGGCACAGTTACTTTGATCACTAAGTAAATGTGCAAAATGTTTCATTCTGACAACCTAAGGTTTCGCAGCACATTGATAACACAGTAACTTCAGCATAGTAGGAACAGAATGATTCAAGATTGGTATGAGAAATCACATCCTTGTTTACGTGTTCTCATTTACATAAGCCATGCATTACATACTGTCTCAAACTAATTTGGAGCCAATAAAATAAAGTCTGCAATAAAATTAAACGGAAAAGTTGCTTATCAAGAATCTGGTGGTGTTAAACGGTTTTAGGCATCTCAAATGCATCACACAATAACACGTTTGACTATGTGGCACAAATGTGTGTGTGTGTGTGTGTGTGTGTGCCTGCCTGTCTGCCTGCTTGCTTGCACGAGTGTGCCGCATAAGCATGTGTGCCTGAGAGATTATACTCGCTGCACAATGCAGGTGTGATGTACATTCGAGAAGGGACCGACAACTAAGAGTCCCTTGAGAGGTGTGCTGACACACACACACACACACACACACACACACACACATGCACAGAGAGAGAGAGAGAGAGAGAGAAGAGAATGCCTTCATTATTCATCTGAATTGAAACATTAGACCCAAATGGGCTCGGCTGCAAGAAAAGCATTTTATTAATGCAAATGGTCACTCCTAAAACGGCTATAAATTGCACCTCTGAAGAAAACTGGAAGATATCCGTTCTACATTACTGTCCCTTTCTCACTTCTTCACAGATAATTATCTTTGCTCAGACACTGTCTCCTATATTAGATGATTATTTATTTGAAAAACATTTGCACTCGGTCTCCAGCGCTGTAATTCCGAGGATTTACAGTTTAATATATTATGAATATGTCTTAAGAGACTCGGCACCATGGGCATATTAAGCCACCGAGTGCTTGGTCTAACTTCATGTGTAAGATGCACAGGGGGGGGAGAAGCATTTGACCTGCTGTAATGTGTTGTGGACATTTTCACATTTTCCTCCCACACTGTTGGTTTTCCATTTGTCCTGATGATATAATTATAGCACATCCCAGCCAGGTAACTATTTAATGTCCATGAAAGCTTACAAGGTTTCCAAGGATTTGTAATTTTAGGGGGGAAAAAAAAAAAAAACATATCACCCAAAACTGCTGTGCCACGAAAACTCCCCCGGCCTTAATGAGCCGTGCCATTTAGAGAAGGTTATGAATAAAGTTGATTTGGTGTATTTGAGCCTCTGACTCGGTTATTACTGCACATGGCGGTGGCGTCAACAATCAGCTCTTCTTAGAAAATTGCTCCTTTTGCGCGCTGACAGCCACGGTGAGTTTGGAACTACCTGCAATGACAGCATTATACCATTCATCCTTATCTGTCTGCCGCCCCCGTCCCACCTCCACCCCCCTCCCCCCTCCCTCAAACAAACTCTGTCAACTCTCAGTATGAGCTTTGAGCTAAACTCCGGCATAGCAGCATCTCACACTGATCCGGCGTGCTCGCAGGCGCTGCACCCCAGGACTCGTGCTCCTTGTCTGACTTGGCACTCGGCTTCTTTTTGGCGGTGTAAATAGAAAGCTAATACCCAACCTAATACTAGCCTCGCCTGTTCTCTCACCTTCTGATCGTGGCTGTAGGCCAGGATCCAGTCCTCCTGCTCCGGGTGAAAGAGCAGGCTCAGGATGTAGAAGCTGAGCCGGTACTTCTGGTAGGTGGCTCCTTCATCAGAGCTGATCAGGAGGCTGCTCTCCACCTCCGGGTCAGTCAGCAGCATGATCTGAATAAGAACACAACAAGGAAAGCTGGATGAGAAAGGTCACGGGATACAGAGGAAAAAAGGTAAGCGGTGAAGTTTCACTGTGTGGACGCCAGCTCTGAAAACAAAAAGCAAGAAAGCGTGGCCTAAATATTCAAAACAGAGGATAAAGACAGACAAGTCAAGACTGATTACCATATCTAATTTGGAATATAAAGCACATTATCATAACTGACCGCGGCTCCAGATTGGCAACTTCAAACTTGTCATCTTTGCTGTCAGTTATTCACCAGTCATGCTATATCTCAATTAATAATTTCTTTCTGTTCAGCTTGATGATATCATAATCAGTATGAGATAGACACTCTTGGATGCATCTTGCAGCAAGTGTGTGTTTTTGTGTGTCTGTGTGAGCAGCTGTGTGTGTGTGTGTGTGTGTGTGCGCGTGTCTCATCAGTTTGATTTCTGCTGTGTTTTTCTCCCTCTTCATTCTCTATGCTCAGTCAGGCCTTGAAAGCACTAATTTCCCAGGAGCTTCCGTCTTTTCTTAGAGGTCCACCATTTTTGTGACTGTACCAAATTTTCAGACTGAGGAAAAAAATAAAACCCTCGGTTTAAAATCAGCCACAAATCTAATTAAATCCGTGGACTTGAACAATTACAAGCATTCTCGTCATTAGCGGTGTGTAGAAAGCAGAGTTTGAGAATACACGTTTATGGGTTTGTGCGTTCTGCTGCATGCATTTGTGCGTGCATGCGTGTGTGTGTGCGCCTGCAGTCATTGTATTGTCAATAGTAAAGGCTGACTGCCACTTAGCTTGGCAAATATCTGCCCCCGGAGTAACCCCTGTTTGTAATGATGCATATCAACTGCAGGATGCTGGGCAGTCTGTTCAGGACAGACTAGATGCCTGGTTAGCACGTCTCCCACCAGTGCAACTGGGGGTTAGTGGCACTGCAGAGGCAAATCACTGGTCACATATTAATGCCAGCCACCTGGAAACAAAGACATCAGTAATGAAGGACAGTTTCAACCAGAGAAGAGGAACTAATCGGTGAAATCACCAGGTGCAGTGTCTGGCTGGAACATCAACCTGGGCCATAGCTTCTCAGATGCTCTATGTTTTATTCATTTCAAAGCTAGGAAGAATTTAAAGGGGAAAAACAACTGCCTCAGAAAAATTCTTAGCTGTTTCCTATTCACTGACTTGAGTGTTAATTAATTTCTGAATCAAAACATTGTTAATTTCATCCTCAAAAATCCTCTTAACTTTCCCAATTGTTAGTGGTCTTTTTAAACGACAAATAAAGACAGCTGGGTCTATTGAGGATATATTGTGGAGATACACTCCTGATCAAAATCTTAAGACCAGTTGAGAAATTGCAAGAATTTACATTTTGCATTGTTGGATCTTAAAAAGGTTCTAAGTAGAGCTTCAAAATGCAAAAAGAAGAAATAGGAGTGAGACAAAAAAATTTTTTGAGTAAGCAATTTATTGCAAACAACCATTAAACTGAAATAGGCTGTTCATCAGCTGATCAAAAGTTTAAGACCACAGCTTTAAAAGCTTTAAAATCTTCACAAAAATGTGGATTCAGTGTCATTTTCTGTCAGGTATCCACACTGTCATGACCTCCTGATGGCAAAGGCAAAAAACCTTTCTCAACTGGTCTTAAGATTTTGATCAGGAGTATATTGTGACTTATCTCTGGAGTGGGGTCACATGTAGCTGGGCTTGTACCCACTGAAGGATGATTTCTGTTGTCTTGCAGTTTTTTCTTGCAGTAACCAACTGACAATTTGTGAGCTGCGTGCAACTTCAGAATGACCATTCCTATTTTTCTGAAGGTCGCTGGTTTTCTGCACCCCTTTTCTTTGAAAAGCACATTTTATAGTTTCAAGTGATGTAATGCGGTGGTGTTCACATTAAAGCTTTCATATGTCTGCACTGTTGAATTCCTGTACTTTGACTTTGTATATGCCAAGTTGAGAGTCTCAAAAATGTCAATAAGCAGAGACTATTTTCAGCTCTAAATATGTCTGAGTTCATGTGCAGAGTTTTGTTTAAGTATAAAGTAAGTCCTTCATCCTCCCAGCAGCACTGAAACCGACTTGACCACCCACTCCCATCATTCTCATGTGATTTTGTTATTAATTTTAGCGTATAGTACATTTTTCTCTGATTCCTACCCTCCCGCTTGATTGTTCATGAGACATGGCTTATGATGGATCTTATTTTTTTCCATTCATCCCACTACGATATGAAAATGAACTTTCAGGAACTTCAAAACTTTCTCCATGCCAGTATTTCATCACCGTGATAAAGTTGTCTGCATTAGTTTTGCTAAAAACCAGCAGCACTGTTGTGTTTTGATGACTTAATAGACCCTGAGGAAACATTTGCTTTGCACAGTTAATTATCAGATCTGTGGTTTATGAATGTTGATGCAGAATATTATACGGTGGGTGTTTCAACCAAAAATTCAAATTTGGAAATTGGGCTAAAGATTCAAATGAATGGGTATGGTCCTCTAAACAGTTTCTTAGGATAGTTAATAAGTTTTGTCCTGAGGCACATTTTGTGAATCGGGCCTTTTCACACACTCAGCCCTCTATAGCACACATGTGGATATAGTCCAGTAATTTTAGGCCAAAACTGGGGTCAACCTAGGACAAATTGCAAGAGAAGCAAACTCAACTGATTTTGTATCCTCAGTTTGTCCTGAGTGAGGGGAAAAAAAGTCCCAAGGAATCCCATTGGTGGAAAGTTTTGAAAATCACCTATTTATGACCACATATTACCAAAAACCACTGTTTTTAACACACAGGGGAAAGGGGTTCCAAATTTTACTTTCAGATATCACTATAAAAATTCACAAGATGATTACACACACAAAGACAAGAAAAAAAGTCAATTACAAGTTCTTTGAATTATTCTGTTTACACATGCATATCACACATTATCTGATTTGATATGCGCTAATAAGGAATATAAGGAATAAATGCCAGAAGAGACATTTAAACAGTGAATTAAAAGGTTACTATATATATAGTAACCTTGAATTAAAAGGTTACTATATATATAGTAACCTTTTAATTCACTGTTGCTTGGTCGCCCTCTGAGGTCAGTGTATGTTATGGATTACCTAATGGTCCTTTCAGTTCTTTCAGGCGTGAGGCCTTTCAGTGCACGACAGAAGTTTGTCAGTGTGTCATATCATACTTTCACAGATGTATGAATAAGCTATAAAAAGTGAATGATAATCGTCCACAACAAGTTGTGTTGGTGCCACGCAAAGGTCTTAGATTAAACACGGCCCTTGGCGTGACAGCCTCTGCCTGCCCATTGTTACTGTCTTCAGACAGCTGTGGGGACGGGAATGTGCACTGCTCTCACAGTCAATATATTTCTCAGTATGGCGCCATATTGCAAAGTGTTTCTGGTCTCTCATGCTGGCGAGTCATTTGTCAGCATACGCCTGGTTAATGGCAGCCGTGGTGGGCAGACCCACAAACACCAGTTCATCAATCACAGGAGGCAGATATAGCACCACATACGTGAGCCACATGCCGACCAATCCAATCAAATGCACTCAAACACTGTCTGAACTACAAATCCCAATTAACGTTTTGCTCACTCCCTGGAACTGCAACACCGCTGGAATACTAGACAGGTTTATAATTGGCTGAAGCAGTTGTGGTGAATGGGGGATTATAGGCACTTTATACAATTTGACATACTTGCTGGAATGCTTATTTCAGTAATATGCATTAGAATATGGAAATCAATACGTCCCGGTGAGGTGTGTAAATGGAATATGGAGATTTCTAAGCCTCTGATGCATGAGGCTGTGTTTTCGGTTTGTTTGGCTATATGCCGTGTAAAAGAACCTTCACTTGAACCTCCTCCACAAAAAAAAAAAAGGCAAAAGGTTGGAGGACAAATGCCGCAACACAGAAATAATTCCAAGGAGATAATGATATTCAGCTTTAGAAGATAATGTGAAATTGTGTGGGCCTCGCCTCCTTCAAATTCTATGATCAAGCCGCACCCCACGCCAGCCCCCTTAAGCCCCCCGTGCATGCATGCAAAAGAGATTCAAAATAAAAACTTGTGCGTCCTGATGTTCAAATGAGATCGCATACATTTATTTTGTCGGGGCTCCTCCGAGTCAACGCAATGTGTTAATCAAATACATGGGCACGGTAGAATAAGAATAGCGGAATTAACGACCCTCCGAAAATTGCCTGAGAGGAATCAAAGCAAAAACATGACAGTTGAAAAATGTGTTTTGTAAGGGCTAAATAAATAAATAGATAAAAAATAATGTCCAACTTATATTTTCCCCCAGAAAAAGTTAGTTTTGCAGGGTATGAGATTTTTTTTTTTTTTTTTTTTTTTTTTTTTTAACCACTGCCATCCATATTTGAGCTTTGAAAATGCATTTTAAGTGGTTTTACTTGGTGCTACGGTCACGACCAGGGCAGGAATTTCAGGGACACCACTGATTTGCTGTCCCTGTCACTTAATTTAACCGATCCTTTCAGGACCCGGACAGCCTGGATCACAATCCCTGGCAACTGCACGAACCATGAAACTTTTCTTATCAGGGCAGTGCTAAAAATCCACACTTACACTCGCAGAATTGTTTAATTTCCTTGCTCTGCAGTCTCTGCGGGACGGAGGAGGGCGACTGTACGTGCATGGGCGCGCGTGTGTGTGTGCGAGGGTGCACGTGATAGACCGTAAATTACAAGGCCAAAAAGGTTGAAAATGACAAAGGTTAATGAAGCGTATGTGCCGGCTGGAGGACATTTAAGATATGTGTAAGGAATACTTGAGTTAACTCCACTGCCGCAGTAAATACTCAGAGATAGAATATTAATGAAATTAGCTCTATATTTTCCATTTCACACAGTCACTCAGTAATTGGATTGTGACTGCTCTGTAAATCTATGCCTAATTTACACACTGCCCCAGCAATAAATATTCGCTTTTTTGTTGTTGTCAGAGGTTCAAGCGGGTTCAGATGGGAAAGGACATTTAAGAAGTGGAACAAAGAAAGGGTTTAAGATTTATCCTCTGGGGCAAGTCAATTTTCCAGCTTCTACAGCGATGACAACTTGGCTGGGAATGACTTCATGGGAGTAAACAAGCTGGTCCAGAGCGACCCCACTTCCCGTTTACTTTGATTCCTGAGTAAAACCAGGAGCCAAAGTAAACAGGGCCATTGAGAGGTGCTGATTTATCTCCGGTTATCTCCACTGCAACCACTTACTGCGAAGGTCTTCGCTCGCTCTAAAAGTGTGAGCGGTAACAATGCATACTCGACTGTACAAAGGCACAATCAATTTGTCCACATTCCCTTCCAAGTAGGACTCCTCTTACCTTCCTTTGTGGAGTTAGCTATGAATGTCGTGCATGTTTCTCTTTCTACGTCTTAAGTTGCACCCCGACCCCGATGAGCCAGCAAGAGACGGAGAAAGAGAGTGGAACAGAGACACAGAAGGGACAGATCACTTTGCCAAATCATTTTTCACTTGTCGTCTGGGATTCTCTTTGTTTGATGAGGCACAATGCACCCCGCCATCCAAAAGAGATAAAGTAGGTAATATTCTCAGAGTTATTTTGCGCAAACACTCTTCCCAGAGAGGGAATGTGGCCGAATAGCTCATATCTGCTGTATGTCAGCTGTCGATAATGGGAAAGGAGGAGTTTTGCCGTGGGTCGTGCTTAAGCCAGAGGCAGGGGAGGGGGTGGAGCGAGTCTGGCTGGGAGAGAGCGAGGTATTCACAAGAGGGAGATAAATGTCAGTAGTAAACATGGGCTGCACCGAATAAAGGTCTCCACATCTCCTGGCATCACCAGAGCCAATAAAGGTGCGAAGGCAAGGAAGCAGGCAACTGTAATGACTTTAAATGAGACGAACTGCCGTGTGTGTGTGTGTGTGTGTTGATTCTCAAACTTTATCTGAACTACCCCGCACGAGGTTTCTTGAAGTAACTTGAAGTTATCTTGGCGCCACAATTAAAGGCCTCTATGCTTTCATCCTATATTGCATTTAGATACAGATCAATAATAAGCCATAAGCTTCTTACTATTTAAGGCACTAAATGAGCTCCCTTTGTCTCTCTCCAGAGGCAAACACTGACTTCACATCATCCTCCGACAGCTCAAGTTCATTCATCGCCTCATCACGGTTCGAATAAATGCGAGTTTACATTGTAGTTAACACTGCATTGAGATGCATTCAAAAGAGGCTTTGCACAATGGCAGACATATACCTTTAAATAGTAAGAACAGGTTAATATTCACCCATACAAAGAGACTCAACAGCTTTACTTGGACACTGGAAAATATGAATATATTTGTACTTCTGGGTAATGTTTCATTGGGAGTCAATAGGAATTAATGGGCTGAGGCAAACATAAAGCCAATAGTGATGTACCGAACTGGCTCGCAAACAGGCAGACCAGGTAAAAATCAACGCTTTATGCATGAAGACGGAGCAACACAATAAAACGAGATCGATATCATAATTTCACCACTGCATGCTGTTCTTACATTGCGTTGAAATCAATGCAGGCGGAAGGCAGTTATTTATCAGGAGGGCAAAATCTCTGATTGATCCTTTGCGGATTTTCTTTCATCTATAGGAGGGTGTCCCCTGTATCTCTTGTTATTGATGCTAAATAATACAGCAACGCACACAGAGATCCAGAGCATGCATTTTTAAATTATTAGGGAATTAAATTTAAACAACTCTTGTATTTTTTATTAGGCTGTCGTAATGTTAGTCAATGTTAAATATTTGACTGTCTCCACTGTCAACTGAGAGTTCAACCAAAACTTAACAATTAATAACTTTGCTCTGCTAACGGACATTAAAAAAAAAAAAAAAAAAAAAAAAGACTGGGGCATCGCTAATGAGCTATAGCTACAGCCTATAAAGTACCGGGACGGCCCATGTGCGCCCATGTGGAACCATGTTAACTTAGCCAATTGTCTGAAATGACAGTGCATAGGAAATCAATCCTTGTTCACGACTTCTTGGCATGAATATTCATGATGAGCGCTGCCGTCCAACGCTGATCTGTAGGGTTCTGAGTACTGGAAAGATATAAAGATAAAGATACACCCAAATAAAAACACTGTGATGCAGGTATTTCTAATTATGACTTATCTCTCCCCCTCCAGGCCGATCCACTTCATCGATCAGCGGCTTTCCACTGTTTGATCCATCTTATTAAACACAAGTGTTGTCTCTTGATCGGAGGCATTTAAGCCCCGGCTAATTGAATACTGTCTGACATTTTGGCTCAAGCAGACCCTGCCGGACCTGACTAACAGTAACATGTCAGTCTCAGCCTTTTGGTAATTGGATGTAGTCTCTGCGCCGGGCTCGCCGCCCTCACCCAAACGCATAAATCGGAAAGTGTAAAGGCTGAGTGTACAAACACAGAGCTACAGATTCATTATATGTGAATGAAGGCAGATAAGACAAGCAAGACGTGGTTTGGTGAATTGACTCGGAGCATTTCGAGTTTAGACATCTTGATCTGTTACTTAATGCCTTCACTCATCAGTTCATCAGTGTATTTGTCTTTTATTTTATGTTTTATGTACATGCTGCTCCACACATGTGCAACGAGAGGGATTAATAAACTTGAAAGAAGAAGAAAGAAAGAAGATTAATAAATAACATAACAGCACATGCTATTTGGTGCATGCCACCTGTTAGGCTACGCAGGGCAACATTATGATTCTGTATGTGGTATTCCTGTGTGAGCCTGGCTACACTCCCCTTACAACTCCTATTCTGTGTCTCCGCCGCTCTGTAACTGTCTGTCTCTGTGACACACCCTCTGTCAGCCCGTCTCTGTCTGCCTCCCGTCCTCTCTCCATCTCTCTGTCTGTCTGCATTTGCGTCGCCCCTCTCTCAGCTCGTTCCTCTTCGTCTGTCTCTCTCCCTCTGTATCACTTCCCCCTGCCTCTGTCTCTCTCTGCCCTCTCCTCGTGGGCTCCAGGGCGCTTGCCTCTCCACTCGTGGCAGCCATTTGGAGATTGTGCCTTAGGGCTGACAGATGTTCCATCCCCCTCAGCAGCGAGCTCCTTCCCCCAACAAAACCCTCATCTCTGAGCTTGTCCTCGATTGCATTGCCACCGCTGCATACACGCTGCTGCAGCCAGCCAGCCAGCCAGCAAACCAAACCGGCCAGCCAGCACGGCATAGCTGATTCACTGGGGCTCATCTCGCGTGCACTGGCTCCTTACAGAGCTAGTGATCAAAATCTTTAATGTCTTTTTTTATGTGTTTTTTTTTAATGAACTGAAAATATGCAGCCAATTCCAACTGGAAATGGCTTTTGTGTGCTTCTTCTGCACGCAATTTGATTTCCATAAATAAATGAAATAAATGGTAACTCTCCTCTTGACTTCTGTCTCTGGAGGTGAGATATTTCCTTTTTTTTTTTTAAATTGAGAGCCGAAAAACACTCTGCAAATCTATTTCAGAAGACAGGTGCATTAAAGAAGGAGAAGGAGTAGATCAAAAGCAGCAAATAAACTCTTGCACACTGTCTAACTTGCAGTGATACATTTAATGCGACATTTCAGTGCTAGACCTTGATCACCGTCATCAGGCAAATGTATCACTGCAAGATAGACACTGTGTAGGAGTTTGTTTTTATAATTCACCAGTTAGTGCATACATAAACAACAAAAGACAAATTGACTTCCAGTAAAAAATGTATGTATGCTACTAAAAAAGGGAGAAAGAAAATGAATGAGGAAAAAAAGGGGAAGCAAAATTAAACTAGAAAAACAGCACTCAGAAAAAAGCATACCTCCACCAACACCATGTTACCATCAAGATACGCCAGTTCCACATGTTGCATGTTTAACGAAAGTTAATCATAATCACTGCCATGCACACCTTGGGCCACCAATTTTCGTGCAAACTATTTGAACAATTGGAATGATGTCAAAATCGAACTTTATTTATTTATTGGAGATGGAGGTGGAGTGTACGTGGTGACCATCATTTCAAGTTTTTGTCATCAAAAATTTTTCTGCACACCTTTTAAAAATGAAATCCTGAAAATAATCAACTGCATTTTTACTCTAAACGAAGAGGAAAGCTTATGCAAACTGTCATTAACACTGTGATATAAAGAGACAAGGGTACGGTAGGAGTCCATTTCTGTCCCCTAAGGTACAGACTACACAAATATCCCCCCCCAGGGGCCAATTATTGGACCTCAAGGTAATTATGTGAACTTCAGAGCCAAAACACTAGATATATGTTCCTAAACAGTAAAAGTTACATATATGTACCATTTCCTCTAAATGTTAAAGTACAGTATCAGGAGCCAGTGTTTGTTATAAATATTAGTTTACGGTAGATTTTAACTCGAGTTTTAACTTGAGTAGCCTTGAAATTAAATCAGCTTTGTAGATATTTAGAGATGAAAAACAGGTAATACAATTCTCCAGTCAATATTGTAGTTCTGATGTAGGAACCAGACTGGTGTCTACAAGCTACAAACAATAAGTCCCCAGTGTCAAAGGTATCAAGGCTGCACCTTGGAGGCCCAAGTGACAAGCCACTGTACCCCTAAAGGTGCAGTTATGAGCTATATTTTCTGAGAGTGCAGGACCTGCATCAGGTCATAAAGAAAACTACATTTTTTTTAATGAATTTAGCAAAAAGGAAAAAGTCCAAATATAGTTTTGTAGTGAAAACAAAGGACTTTAATATATAAAAAATATTTTTAAAAAATGCAATAACAAAAAAATTGGGGAACAAAGGTTTGGTTATACCTTTTTAAGTTTGTTCTCTCACTGCACCAACCTGGGAATGAACTCCCCAACTGTCCTGAGGGTGACACTTAACTCTGTTACGGAGAAAAGCATCAACTTTATACCGTTATCGAAAGTTTATGTATTAAATAATGCGACTTCTTGCATCACCATGCCTTGGACACTCTCCGTTCTGTCTTGAAGGTGTGGAGACTCTGTTTCTCCTCCCGCTATACTTTTTGTCATTGCCATTTTGAGGACAGTTTGAGGACATGAAATATTAAAGTTCACTTTTAAGTCTGAGCTTGTTCCAAAACAGAGGCAATGAACAAAAGTCTTTGAACCTCAACAGTGGGAGAGATCTCATCTGGGATAAATTCATATTCCACCCACCTGCCTGTTGTTGCCGTCTGAGCCACACAAGGCCGTAATTGTTTTTGAACACTATGCATACAAACGCATGCACGCACAAAGGCGAGCAGACACGCGCGCGCACGCACACGCACGCATACGCACACGCCGGGGAACACAAATAGAGGCCTTTGCCGTGAAAACACTTGAGCCCGGTGATTGTTGTTTTAGTCAATACATTCATGAGAAAAATCAGTCATCTATTCCTTAAAGAGAACTCGCACGCTGAAAGTAAAGTAGCAGAGGTTGAATCCATCTGTCACTCATACGCTTCCCCTGGAAAACTCCTCTTTCATTTGAAACCATTAGAGGCAATGCCTATTTGTATGAGACAGCAATCTGTGAGCTATGCCACAAGTTCTTTTTTTTGGTGGTGGTGGTGGGGTGTTGTTTCTTTCCTTTTTTCTATATATATAGATAGATAGATTTACCCAACAGCCACCATCCACAGTTATTTACTGTAATAATGTGCTCTCACACAAAATTTCCAGCTAAAACCCCAAATCGTTTTCCCTAATGTTGTGCTCGAGACGTACGCTCTCTCATCCGCCGGCTCAATGTGAAGCCAGGATATGAAAATTGATGTAATTGCCATGTTGACGTGTTGTTTTCGGCAGAACCATGTCCACGGCTGACCCCTGGTCTCTCTCTCTCTCTCCCTCTCTCGCTCGGTGACTCCACTCTCTTTTTTCCTTGGTCTTTTGCTCATTCCTCTCTCCTCCACGTTCGCTGTCAGTCTCCCCTTCTCTTGTTCGCCGCTCCCTTTCCCTCTTTCGCTCGCTCACTGTCTCTTTCACGTTCTCTATCGTTTCTCCCTCTCTCTCTCTCTCTCTCTCTTTCCCCCACCTCCAGTGCTTTACCCCCACCACCACCACAACCACCCCCCCATCCCCTGTAGCCACAGAGGCCTGATTTACTTCAACGACTGGGTGAAGAGAGGGGCTTTTGTCTGCCACCAGCAGCAGTCACATGGCGCCATGCCGGGGGTGACAGCAAGAGTGACGAGCCTGCACCCGCTGCCACCTTCCTACACTAGTGCACGCACGTGTGTGTGTGTGTGTGTGTGTAAGCGCGTGAATAGAGAGACACAGGGAGATAAAGTACATGTGTTTCTTTGTCTGTATACATGAGAGAGAGAGAGAGGGAACACTTCAGGACTGGAGCACACGAGCACAAAACAAAATACCTGGCCATGCTGACTGACATTAAAGGGATGGTAAACCCTGCTAAAAACATGGATTTTCTGATTTAGTATTATTCTTGACTACTATCTTCATCATCCACCAAGATTTGAGACTTTCTAAAAGTCAGTTACTGTAATAAAATGGAGCATTACACTGCAAAAACGCAAAATCTTACCAAGATTATTTGTCTTATTTCTAGTCAAAATATCTCATTACACAAATAAGACATGATCACCTCAGAAGTAAATTGTTTTTAGACAATTTTCACTTGTTTCAAGTGAAAATTCACTTGAAACAAGTGAAAATTTGCTTGTTTCAATGGCAAAATTTGCCAGTGGAAAAAGTGAAAATTCACTTGAAATAAGTGAAAATTAGCTAGAAACAATTCCCAAACATGGGAGCGTCTCAACCACTGCAGAAACAATAGGCTTTTTTTCACAGCAGACATACTGATATTTGAAAACTGCAGGTATAAACAGGTGTTTCTGGTGACATTAATGGAGGTTCCGTTTCATTCCGGTCGAACAGAGCCATGCTCCTGCTGTTTTTCATGCGGGCTCACTGTAAAGGCTCTGCTACACTCAGGGCCGCCCATAAGGGGGGAAAAAGGGGGAAAGCGTTCTGGGGCTCAGCTAGGGACGCCCATTTTATCACCTACTGGGAAAAAGGAAAATACGGAGACAATGCCTGCATATTTCCCTTTCTCCAGTGCTCGGAGAAACTTGAGACAAAAACCTTAGGAGAGTCATACATACTCCCACTGTTTACCCACACTTCACTGGATTCCTTCACTTTGACATTCAGAGCACTAAGCAGAAATCACCGGAAAAAGTCATATTGATGGGAATCTTTCCGACCTCTGCCTTCCCTCCCATGTGACACGAGCGCGGCATTAATCCCCATCAAACCTAATCATTTAACTGAAATCAACCAATTTCAGGATGTCTTCCACACCCGGTGGTGACTATAAAAAAAAATATTTTAGTGACATATTACGCATTTTGGTTCACCGTTGCTCTCAACACGCTGCCGAACCGCGCCGAGGAGGCACAGGCTCAGTCAGTCGTGACAGACTGCCACAGGAAAGCCTGGCTGCCCAAAGAGGAGCGGCTCTGGCAGCAGCGCGAGGAGGGAATAACAGAGGCTCAGCTCCGCTTGTTGACACTACAACTAGTCCAGAACACCCCAAAACTAATTAAGCACCAAGCATTATCAGGCTGATGATGTTACAAATGAAAACAGAATGCCAGTCCTGGGGAACAGAGGGGGTAGGGGGATATCGAGAGAGCAGAATGCTAGCTTTTTGGTTTTATGTTGTTTTTTTTAAATATTCTGAGGGGGGTGAGAAACCGTAACATCCAATTAACACACACACGTCCAATTCACTTCTACACATATACACATACGTAGCCAACCAAACATACACACTGACAATATCATTAGTCACCATTAATGTATTGCAATTTTATTTTGTATTTGCTTGATATTATATCTTAGAATATTATATATATATATTATAACCAACTCAACCACTTGACTAAGGGCAGGGAAAAAAAAAAAAAGGAAAATTTGTAATGACATTGACATTGTTGTGATTATTTAATTTATTTATTTATGTAATTCACAGGCCAAATTATTTCCACACGTATTTGCCCTTGGAGGTTCTCTTTGGCAGTGATACACTGTATCTGGTCATGGCAGCATAGCTGAACTGAACTGAGCTGAACGTACTGAGAGAAAGACAGACAGAGACTGACAGAGAGTGTGCGTGTGTGTGTGCATTTGAGACAAAGAGACTGAGGGTATGTGTGAGAGAAAGAGAAAGCGAGCTGGTACATGTGTGTGTGTGTGTGTGTGTGTGTGTGCACATGTAAGAAAGAGAGCGATGGCACGTACAGGTGGGCCTGCCGTGTTGTCTGAAACCCCGCGTGTGTGCACGAGAGGCTGCACCGACGTGGCGGTATTGTGTCCCCGTCCGTGTGTGTGTGTGTCCCGGTGTGTGAAGACAGACATTAACAACCCATCGAGCTGTTTACAGGTCTTCATCTGCCTGCCACTCTGTGTGTTTAAACTGGACTCTGAGGCTGCTGTGCTTCCCCATTGTGCTCTCTCTGCGGCGCCGCCTCATTAGAGGATCCTACACGGGTTCCTTTGTGGGTTTTTTTGGTGGACCATCTCGCTCACGTAGCTTGCCAAGGTCCCACAGACCATACGCTGTTATTCCATTCATTTGGAATCTAAAAGCAGCGGCAACAAAAGGTAGCAACAAATAGGATAGGACTCTTTGCTCTCTCTTTCTCTCTCTCTCTCTCTCTCTCGCTTTCTCTCTCAGTTTTTCAGCTCAGTTCATTTTGCTGGGTGCTATTTATTGGCATGGCATGCATCTTCCATTCTTGGCTCCGCACAGAACGAACAGTATTCATTATGGAACAATTACAATCAGAGCAAAACAAATTGTGTGCTCTATATATATATAGAAAGTTTGAGATCATTCGGTATTGTTGTTTGTTTTCTGTAATGCTGTGCTTACAAAAAAAAAAAAAGAAGAAGAAAAAAACAGCAAACTTTGCAACTAAAGTGGCACGCTTAAAGGAAAATTACTGCCATTTATGCTTTAACAATGTAAAACAACCCGGCCGCAGACAATGTGGATGTGCGTTTGCCGGGTGCTTTTGTTGTTGTTTCTCATTTCAAGTCAAACGGAGATGATGGTGATGTCACACCGAGACAAGTCCCGCGCAGCCACAGTGGAGTTGAATAGGAATCAAATTTCCGACAATCTAAAACAACAACAGTAAATGTCAGCTTTCGGGGGTCAGTCCCTCGGCTTCTTCCCATATTTACCATTTTGCAAGTCATACACTGCAAAAAATCAAAATCTTACAAAGATTATTTGTCTTATTTCAAGTCAAAAATGTCTTATTACTAGTCAAAATATCTCATTACACTTAAAATAAGACATGATCACCTCAGAAGTAACTTGTTTTTAGACAGTTGTCTCTTGTTTCAAGTGAAAATTTGTTTGAAACAAGTGAAAATTTGCTTGTTTCATTGGCAAAATTTGTTTCTTGTTTCTAGCTAATTTTCACTTACTTCAAGTGAATTTTCACTTTTTCCACTGGCAAATTTTGCCAATGAAACAAGAAAATTTTCACTTGTTTCAAGCGAATTTTCACTTGAAACAAGTGGAAATTGTCTAAAAACAAGTTACTTCTGAGGTGATCATGTCTTATTTTAAGTGTAATGAGATATTTTGACTAGAAATAAGACATTTTTGACTTGAAATAAGACAAATAATCTTGGTAAGATTTTGCTTTTTTGCAGTGTACAGGGTCAAATCCATCGTAGCAGAGGCAGAGACACCGATTTGTCGTCCGATAGCGGCCTCAGCAGACCAGGATGCAACACGGCCGCGATGCATTTTGAATCTCGCTCTCGCTTTCTTCCTGTTGCTATCACTGTCCGGCTTTATTGTTTTCACTCTCTCCATCTACATTCAAACCCAGCTGGATGTGACATGTCCAGGTGAGTTCCTTGGGGCATGTCGAAAAGCATTGTGGGAAATGTAAAGGTGCTCACACATGATAAGCAGTATGAGCTGTGCTCCTCGCTCGGGCGGGCGCAGGGTCAGCGTCCACTGTCAGTAGCTCGGCTATTAGCGATATAGGAAAGTAAAACCTGGTAGCACCGTCTGACTGCTGGCCGTTGTGATATTTTTAAATTAACGGCATATAATGCAGGACAGTTTCGACTATTGGCATCTTGAATCTGATTGGACGCACTTCAAAAGGTGGTCAGCGAACAGTGTCCGTGTTGAAATGTACTGAACTTTTTTTTTTTTTTTTTTTTTTTTTTTGGTGAAATTAGATGGCAACAGACAAGGTGACATAAGCAAGGTGACATAGGGGACAAATAAATTACACCAAGTGAACACAAGATACAGACGGTGGACAGACAATACAAACCACCACAACACAACAACATAAAGTTGCAATGGTATGTATATAGGTGTGTGTGTGTGTGTGTGTGTGTGCCTGTGTGTTGATGAGAAAACAGAAGATATAGTAATATAATGAAAATAACTAAAAAAAACAAAACAAACAAACAAAAAAAAAAAAAAAAAAAAAAATATATATATATATATATATATATATATATATATATATACATAAGCATACATGCCCATATACACACATATAATATAATATAATACGAGCTGATACAACACATTATGATGTGATATAACACAATATGTAGTATAACATCGTATGATATAATATAGCATAGTAATCCATTATTATGTGATATATATATATATATATATATATATATATATATATATATATATATATACACATATATATATGACACTATATGATATGATAACATACATAACATAATCTAATATGAGCCGATATATCCTGACAATGACGATCATAAGAATAATAATTGATGATATATATTGCAATGAGGGGTGAGGCCAGACCGGGGTATCAGGGTGGCGAGCAAGAGGGCCCCCCACCAAGCCCCAAGCAGCACAGCTGGAGGCCCCAGCGGGAACGGGGGCGAGACAGCAGTGAAAGGAACCCACCCCACCACCCACTTTTTTTTTTTTGGATTGATTTGATTTTAATTTTGTGGCGATCGTGCCTTGGGCCGCACCCAGACCCAGGGCTGCTGGCCCGTTGCAGATTTGGCCTCCTGTGCCTCTTCCTGGTCAGGGCAACTCCCAGACCCTTATGTACTGAACTGAAAATGTACTGAACTTTGACTGCGGTGCAAAAGTGGAGAACTCGAGCTGTGTGTGCCGCCGGAGGTAGTGCCGCCGCAGAGTTGGGTGATAGTGTAACCACTGATCATGCGTGGGCAGCTTAAGAAATCGCTAACCTGAAGGCCCGCCTCTAGAGGTTTCATGACCTGAAACATTTCATCTCAGAGAGTGATGTATGATTATCTCATCAATCAGAAGGAGTCTCAAACGGGCAGCAGATTCACCAGAGTGTGGACTGGATGGTGGAAAGAATACCAGAAATGGCTCAAGCAGACGTATTGTTACTCCGGTGATATTTTACTTAAAGGCAGAATGAGCCGGACGATGTATAGACTCATCACTTCTGAGCCACGAGAGGTGTGTGCTGATGTGTGTGTGTCCGCAGAGACGCTGCCCTCTGCTTGGATTTTCTTGTTTTGCTGAGCTCGGGACTCTTCTGGGCGTCGGTCTTTGGGCAGCGGGTGTGTAGCTCCCAGCCAATCACAGCGCACAACGCCAGGTCCTAAGCACAGCACTGAGAAAAAATATAGGTGAAGCAGACAAAGCTTGTTCCACAACAAGAGGGAACCTGGGCTTGGCTTTCACCCACTGGTGAGCACTGAAGGAGAAAATGAGGATGGGGAGCGATGCCATGTTGGCCTGTTTTCTGCTGGACTCTGGTGCCTAGAAATGTGGTGGAATGTTCACATTTTCGGCGGTCATGTCATTCCGTTTCCATCCTAGGAAAAAAAAAAAACCTACTGGCAGTAAGTTTATCCAGGGAGGAGGGACCACCTTTGAACGTTGTGTTTGCAAACTGCAACCAACACATCCTACTCATTCTGCCTTCAAGTAGAAGCATTATTGGAAATGTCTACCTCAGTGGGAAAAAGTCAACCGTAGCTCGTATGAAATGTACTCCGAGTAAAAATTCCTGAGTTACTTTTTAGAAACAACTTTCAACTTTCAACATTTTTGCTTTCTTTTTTAAAAAATTTGGCCTGACCCCTCTGTGTAATGGCGACTCGTCAGATCTGTGAAGGAAAAAAGTTACCGACACAAGCTTTAATAAGCAGATGGGAGATGAGGCCGGATGAGAGAAAGTGGCTTCAGCAAAAAGGTAAATTCCAATACGCTGGAATGCATGAAACATCGTTGATTCGTGATTCATCAATACACAAAAAAGTATCTGAGGGTGGAATTTTCTTTAGCTTTTCTCTTGGACTTTTCTTCCTTTTGAGGATATTGTTCTCAAGGTATTTCTTCATAGTCACTGGCCTTTCTGTTTCTCACAATGTAACATAATGCGATATCTCTTATTGCAAGTGACTCTCCATCTCAGTTCTCCCCTGATAACAGACCGAACACAACTTTGCCTCCTTGTACAGCCAGCGACGCTCCTTCCCATGTCCCGCCTGCACTTTCTGTCACTTGTTCACTTTCGGTCTCCGTCTGCTGTGCTTGACACCTCTCCTGACCTCAAGCACGTCTCTGGCGCTGACAGGCCGCCTCATTGGATCGGACTGGGTGGGCGGGCCGGTGAGATCGGAGCGATGAGGTGGGGCTGCATTTCATCTTCATTATTAGGCGATAATTAACTAGGAGAAAATGACCCCTCCTGATTAGAGTTAAGGGAGGGACGTGGAAAGCGAGGTTGAGGAGGAGCGAGCAGAGACAGATGGCTCCGACCGTCACTTGGCCTCATACCGGCGAAAAGGAGGAGGGGGGGGGCAAAGAGAAGGAACGGCTGTAAATACCAACCCTTCCTTTGACTGCCTTTGATTAAAACACTGGAATTTATTAAAACGCTCGCCATTTTTACCCCTCTTCATCTGGTTTATAATTGATTAGTTCCGGAGAGTCAGAGGAGGAACAGAGAAACTATAGCCCAGCTATTAATATTAAAAATCAGAGAGTATTTTCTTTGAGGTCGGCTAGGGTGGGGACCACATTTTAATGAATGGATTATAATGGATCTCTCTAACACTGTGGAATATGACAGAACAAGAGAGAGACATCAAATAGAGCAGACATGACAGACAACATCTATACTATAATACATAATAATACATATACAGTACAGGCCAAAAGTTTGGACACACCTTCTCATTCAATGCGTTTTCTTTATTTTCATGACTATTTACATTGTAGATTCTAACTGAAGGAATCAAAACTATGAATGAACACATGTGGAGTTATGTACTTAACAAAAAAAGGTGAAATAACTGAAAACATGTTTTATATTCTAGTTTCTTCAAAATAGCCACCCACAATGTAAATAGTCATGAAAATAAAGAAAACACATTGAATGAGAAGGTGTGTCCAAACTTTTGGCCTGTACTGTATGTTATATATATTTATATTATATACACATATATAATACATACTGTACCTCTGTCTACAGACTAGGCCTGAATCTGACTTTAGTACAGCTACTTTTAGTTGACACCACAAACAATAAAACACTTAAACCTCCTCAAGACTGGCAATCCAATCAGTGAGTTCATCATTTACAAACGCATGCTGCATAGCTGAGCTTTGTCCAAACCCCGAGAACTTTATTTGAAATTCTCAACGAGATCTCAAGGTTTCCTTAGATGCCAAATATGACCCCTTGAATTAAAGGCGAGTATATAAAATGATGCACAAGTCATGCAGATATTTGCAGCCATAAAACAAATCTTGGCTTTGAGTATTTCACTCAACATAAAGGTGACGCTTCAATGAGGTGCTTGTAAACAACAGATACAGAATATGTATGTGACTTTGCTGTACACTATGGGGGAAAACATATAAAAAAAAAAAAAAAAACAACCATTGAAGCATTTTAAGGGAACATTTAAAGGAGTTTCACGGGTGAAACAGTGAAAAAGCAACCAACACATCCAAAGAAGATATTAAGAAAAAAAAAAAAAAAAAAAAAAAAAGGGCATTACCTTCCTCTTGTTGTTGGGGCTGACGTACAAATAACTGAGTATTGTCTTTGCTCCCACTTTCTCATTCAGCTTCTGGTACGTCGCTCCGTAGTCGGTTGACCTGAAATTTAATCAGAAGGGGCTGATGAACACTAGATGAATTACTTGTTGCAATTAAAAGTCCCCCCGAGAATTCAGAGCGGCGGGGGGAAAGAGCACTGACGCAATTAAGTCCCTCTTACGCTCAACACAGCAGCCTGAACCGCGGCGGGAGTGCAGGGGCCAAATTCATTGCGGTCACCGCGCACTGGCTACAGCCGCTTCCAAACAATAAAACAAGGCGGCGTGGATTACCAAATGCTTATGTTCTCTAACTCCAACAGCAGCTGAGTTCATGTAATCATCACTGTACATAACATTAATACAATGATAATCTTTTTGTCCTTTGCAGCTCCAATTTACAGGGATTGTTGTCGGTTATTAAATCAAACGTGTAGAATAGCTAATTAAAAAAAGCACCATATCACAATAAATTAAAGAACAAAATTATGATGGTAAAGAAATTATATCCTGTCATAAGAAGAGGAGGAAGAAGTAAAACATATTTGAGCTTAATTTAATTTTCATACTACCTGAGCAGCCTTAAGTTATTTACAACTATGCTTTGACATCCATTCAGCATTCCATCAACATTAATCAAACCAACACCTGACGTGATCTTACATTCAACCTGACACATTATCATCTTGCATTTTGTATTTCTCTAAGACTGTATTTTTTTTTAATTTTTCTAAATCTGTACGTTCTTTGATTTCATTGCACTGTGGCGTGAATTCTTTAGCGCACACATGTACACACACATCAAAAACGTACATGCACACTCATAAGCCATTATGCATAAAGCATCACCATTCCTCCAGGGAGGTTGTTTTGACCGATGTCCGACACCTTCTTTTGACACTTTTTATTCTAACACGCTCGATGCCGTGTCTGTGGCATCAAAACTTTTTGCGGCACGCTATGGCAAAAAAAAAAAAACACGACTCACTACAGCCTAAACACACCACATGTCTGAATATGCGGAGAAACTCAGCGTATTCGGCTCACACATCAGAACACAGTCACTATTAGAATGAAATCCCCCGTGTGCCTCGGTGACATTCACGCCGAGACACACACAGCTTAAATACAATATTGTGTATAATGACACAGGCTATGGCAGTATTAATCACAGCTGGAACATGAGAGCAGAGAAGAAAAAAAAAATAACGAGAACAGATTGTGGTTGCGTTAGCTGCCATGAAACATACAGAATTCTTCAAGACTGAATTTTAATTAATGTGCGCATTAGATACTGTATATGGAGACAAAAAGTGTCATTTAATTAATTTAATTGAATTCGGTAAATACTCGACTGCATAATTATCAGTTACCAATCAATTACGCTGCATTGTTAACATTTATTTGTTTGTAGCATGAAAGCGGATAGTAAGATGGTTGTTCTGGCTGCAGACAAAGAAGATGAGAAGTCTACCTCATGACTGTGGAAAATTCACTTGCCAAATATTTCCTTTTTCACCTTCGTTTTTATGCACTTTATGGCAAAATTTTGTTACATATGTTCATTTATGTTACCAGGGTGTCATTTTGGGGCCTACATTGGCAGAGGAAAGCTATAAACTAAAATCTCCATTATAACAAGTCATTTGGTCTCATATTCAGCATTAATATTTTGTTTTTCTAAAAACAAGTGAAAAAGCGCCAGTGAAATAATCCCACTAGTTTTCTGCATTTTTTTTTTTTTCTGGGAAGAAGTATAAATACGTCAGAACAAGGCAGAAATCAGCCAAATCAGCCCACTAGGATCAAGAAAATGACATTTGGTGTTGATTAGCATTGGAAACAAGTGGGATTTTCCCATTCCACTGACAGATCTTTTTTATTTATTTATTTATTTTTTTTTTTAGTTGTTTGAAGAAAAACAAGATTTTTAAGGCTGAATATGAAACTAAAAAAACTTGTTAAGATGTTTTGCAGAATGGGAGAATTGTCTGAACTGTACTTAAGTTAGTTTCCCTTGCCCTCACTCCACCTGCCTTACAAAAGCCCTGTATGTCCTTCATGGACCAACCTGGACTGTAATTAAGTGCCAAGTCAAAGGTGAGTCTTAAAGTGATCAGTTATGTTAAAAAAAACTGAATGCAACCATGATCTGTGAGAATCAGTGCATAGTGCACTGCGTCCTTCTAAAGAATAATCACTGCTAAGCATAGGAACGAATGCAATACTGATGAATATTAAATCTTTCAAATATGTCTTTAGTGGGACAGACAAAGTGGACAGACAAATCGCCTGTCTTTACTAAGTGTCTCCAAAGTGTCTTAGCTGACCCACAGAAACTGAATAGCTGTTAAATGGACATTTACCATGGTCACTTGACTAGTTCAAGAGAAATGGTGACTGTTCGTTGTTATGGTGACAACACTCGTTGGTGGGGCTGTAAAGTGTCGCTCACTGGCTTGAGTCCTTCTCCATTTTGGCCTATGCTGTCCACACTAAGCTGGCATTGTCTCTTCTCTTGGACCTGGGGCTATGATCTCAATTTGCTAATTTTAGTTCCAAGCAACCACAGAGCAAATTTGATCACCTCTCAATGATCTGCTAGCCTTCGACACTCCAACAGTCTCACAGCACAGTCAAATACGTCTTGAGACAGTCCATCTAAAAACTGTTGTGCTTCCTATCAAGTTTCATCTGGCATTTACTATGGCAGCCTGAATCCAGTTACTTCCCCAATGCAGGAGGCTGCTGCGTTCACTGACCTTTCAAGAAGTCGGACCTTAAAAAAAAAAAAAATCAGTCCTATAAATTTCAACCTGTGACAGCATGTGCTTAAATCAGGAGAACTTAATGGTCACACCCTGAATACTATTGAAGACAGCGTCCTTTTTTCGCCATGTCACTGAAATTTTGTGCATGATACTTTGATTTTCGCCTTCACTTTTTGTTGTCTTTTTGCCCCTAATTAACAAAATGAAAAGGCATTCTTTTAAGTAACGGTCAATTGAATTTTGCCTCTCCATGCTTTGTACTACTCCTTTGCTGGTTTGGGTGTTACTGTAAAACGTTACACTGGAATGGGAATATCCGTTCAAACTTATCAGTTGACTGCAAGATGTATATGACTGATGATTCAAAATTTCAGGATCAGCTCTATAAGAGATAGCTAATGGCAATAAAATAACTCTGCATTTAAAATTCTTATGCTAAGACCGATGCTGCACTCAGATGGAATCAGGGGGTGATGACGATGAACACTACAGGATGATGGATTGCAACAGTGATGTATTGTCTGCAGGAGGAATAAATATATTGTACACAATTGTTTTGTCTTTGTTTCAAATAATCATTTTCAATAGCACTAGTAGGCTAATTCAAACAGTTATAAAATGACGATATTAGCATAACCTGTTGTTACAAATTAAAGTGCCTATATATCGATGCAACTTCAAACAGCGGTCAAATAATCCTGGATTATGAGCTTCTCATTGTCCAGTTTCATTGTGTTTTCTGTTTTTGTGATGTGCTACGTAACATCCTGTTCTCAAATCCATCCAGGTGGATGGCAGGAAATTAAAATATTACATTTTGGACGACACTGCCATCTATAATTGTTATTGCCAGCATAATCTCCCGGTCTACTCTGATTTTACCAACCTGTTCTCATCCACAATGATGACCTCCGTCTACCTGATTCCATGTGAACACAGAACTAGAACATTTTCTATATACAACAATACAGCATCTTTGTAGAGGTGATGGTAAGCAAAACAGCATATGTGCAGTATGTGCAGTATGAATATATGTGAATGCATTTCCATTGTATTGCTGATGGAAAAACATGTAAAAAGGATGGACATCATATTATAGTGTGACACTTTTGTGTATGTGTCAGAAATTTCACAGCAACTTGGTTTGATATTATTATGCTTCAGGATTAAACTCGACAGGTTATTCAACTTGTATCTGGCACTTCTTGTGATTCCTGCTTTGCATTTTTGTACTGGTTTGACTTTCTTTGTAACTTTAATCAATATTTTCTAAAACAATTAGCACCACCACGTGAACAGTATTGGGTGGAGTCTATATATAGACCAACTGGGTCAGAGTCTTGATCAATGCCTAATTAAGACTCCATGTCGAAATGTTGCATCTATATGATGTACAAATAAAAGTGTTGAGAGCTCTGATCCAGAGTGCAGGTATACTCTCTCTATTTTTCTTGCTACTTTGTTGTACCTACACACCTGACTACTGTTGGGATGTGCATACATTCACTCCCTCTTCCAATGTATTAACCAGGCAGTTTGGATGTCGATCCATTCAGTGTCATAAGTAAAAGTTCATAATCTGATGAGGTATTATTTGCATCTAAATTTAGGTTTCTGCGACATGGGAACTGTCTCCCCTTTAAGCCTAGCCCTTTTGGTCCCATCTCCAAAGCACTATCAACTGCTGCTTGAGAAGAGTAAGCTCAGTTAACCTCAACACAGTTTAACATGCAAAACCACTGATGCATTTCATTACTGCACTTCGGGGCGGGTAATCTGCCCAAAAGAGCTTTATCTTCAAGAGAAAAAAGATAATATCACCTTCATAAATTGTTCCTACTGTGTCACAGCTGTCTTTATCAGCTCACCCCCTCATTCTGATACAATTACAATGAATGTCATAACACATGACAGGCATTTTAATTAAGATTCTGTAAGTACAGCGCACTATTGAATGAAATTGTGATTGTGTGCACACTGTCTGAGTAGCTGTGAGCATACAATATGTATTGGGAGTCAGATATGTATTCAGTATGGTGGCACCACAAAAAAAAAAACAAACAAACTGTGACATCACTGTGAATCACAGCTACTGTTTGGTATTATTAGATAATTCCTTGCAGCTTATTTAAAAACAAGGAGTGGAAGATAGAAATGTCTTAAGGTTTTAATTATTGTTTGAATTGTTTTTAGTAAAAATTCAAATGAAAATGATGACAAATAAAATAATTATGTGACACATTATGCATTATACAATGCAAGTACCATTTGTTGGTTTATATGGCAGGAGGCAAAGCCAGTTCCAACATTGTGCTCTGAAACTCAGTGATCAAAAATACTGATCAATTCTTAAAATAATAAAATAATGAATAATAAAATGCAAAAGGAGCTTTAAATCGCATTAAATTTGGCCAGTCATAATTGCATAATTGCATTGCTTGGGTGGGCAGTGGGATATCAGGGGTACATTACAGGCCACCCTCTGGACTGTACTTAGCCCATTACACGCAGTAGTGGGTCTTGTCCAACATGACTGGCAAGCAGAGGCACTTCATAATTTCTTCTTCCACTTCATTTACATAGAACAGAGTTAAGCCAGCTTTAAACAGTTGGATCAAGACCAACACTGGATGAGATGAGTGCTGAAATATTCAAATGTTGGTCAGCTGTGCTAATGCGAAAATTGTGTTCGGTTAAAATTATGCTTTTCCGACTGTCTCTAAAGTTTGGAGAACTTATCTCAGCTGTCACGTTTAATTTACTTTGAGAGGCACAAGGCTCAATCAAGGAGCTATTCTAATTTCATGTTGGAGCATGCAGAGCTTCAAAATGCAGCTAAAAACACCTTCCAATGCTTGTTGTCACTTCAAATGAAGCAATCAGTGACATCGATTGATGCCCCCCCACCGCCACCCTATTTCCATGTAGCTGTTAAATTCAGATTTAAGCACTTGTTTGAAATAGGAGCATTTTGAGTTTTCTGAGTGCTCCACACTTTTTTTTTTTTTGGCTTGAAATTCACAAACAGCCATGAAAATATAGAAATATTCATGAACCATGGGCAAGACTTTCTCATTTACACTCCTTTTTGAGATTATCATGGGCTGGTTTCCATGGTGAGGTGCTGCCACTGGGTGAACCCCTCTGGATCAGCCCGGTATCGTTTATCAGAAGAGAAACCATCGACACTCAGGACCATGGGACAGTGACATCATCAGGCTATTGATCTGCTCTTCAGAGACCCCTGTCACAGAGCCGCTTGATTTAAGGGCCAATGACTTACTTTTAGTGTCACAGCAACTCTCAGCATGAACCAATAAAATGGCTCACCCCCAGCAGATCTCCAGAAGATGAAAGTTGCATTAAATGGAAAATGATAGTTTCTCAAGGACAATGATTCTGAGTGAGACTCGTATCACTCCTTTATCATTCCAGCTCTGCACGTGATTTTTGAAAGGCTAGTCGATGGTTATGTGTGGGTGTGGAAGGCTGCCCTGACCATGCTGCCATTGTGAATTCACCCACTATGTGGCTGTTGGCTCTGCACAATCTGTAGCCGAGCCAGTGCTTCAGACTGTCCACATGTTGGATTAAACAAGGAAGAGTTAATGAAACATTATACGAGGACACAAGAATGATATCAGTCGTATTAAGGTGATATGGCTCACTGAGGACAATGGATTCCGGATATGCTGGAGGCGATTGAGCTATTCTCCACCACAGCACGAGCTGTCCTCCCCTCTCACTGATACACTCCCTCACTCTCTCTCTCTCTCACTCTCATTTACACACACACAAAACATACACACAAAAAAGGCTAAAACCTCCTTGATTCGACCCCCCCATTTCACTTTCTCTGCAACAGATTAGTATTATGGCTATGTTGGCTTATTAAAAAGGCTTATTACGCTGGAGTTTTAATTAGGATTTCCAATTTCCAAAGTTACGTTGATAGACAACTACTATGCAGTCCTCACATTCTCTGTTGGGGTTTGACTAATCTCGGTTTGGAGGATGGGAGCTGGGATCTTGGGATGGTTAACATGAGGTCACTCACTGCCATTAGCAAGGTGCAAACACCCACAGCCCTGGTTGAGACACTGGATGGATGGCAGCTTTGCTGAGTGTTCCAGATGAATTTATGAACCCTCGGGTCGCTCAGACAGTATATCTTCTGAGCAGCAGGCCAACACTTACACCCCCACCCCCCTCTCCACATCCACCACCCCCCTGCCTTCATACCGATGCCTGCGGGCTTGATGGCAAACTTCCACTCTTAAAGCTACACCAGGCAAGATTCTTTATGTAAGAATGAACCTGGCTTATCACCCTAAATCATGAAGTGATGCCTGCAAAAGTGAAGGACGTCCCACCCCCCCTAAAGACAGACTTCATAAATCCACCCTATTTGCCCAAATGAAATCATGGTGTCAGTTATGTCTTCTCCACCCAAAGGATGTGACTTACACTACGGAACAAAATCAAAACTGCATCCTAAACAGTGCTGAGAAAACTGGGCTAACTAATATTATTATCAGCTTATGTTGATTGTGATTGGCCGGCTAAGGCATTCAGTTATTTCTGAATAGAGACACTGCTGGCGAGCAGTGGCCCAGCCACAGTACCTGATCTGTTCTGTCTCAATGCACTTTGTGAAGCGTTGCTCCTGTGTGTTGTAGCTTCAAGGTCATTTCAAAACGACATGACAGCTGTGAACTGTCAACTTACAATCTATTAACATCTTTTGTGAGCTAAGTGAGACAAAACAGTCCTAGATTATCTTCGATCAGAACCAAATGACCTTCATACTTTCCCCACATTTTACATTGCAAGAAAACAAAAAAAAACAAAAGGTAATTTTGATGTGTTAGTGGAATGAATAGAAACCAATGGCTGGATAAAAGATATTGTAGTCTAAACTGCAGCTGTTTGGGAAAAAATCAGCAGAGACATGAAGTGTACATTTTATACATATTGAGCTAACCATGCGAAATCAATCACAAACCAACCGAGTGGATAAAAATGAGTGTCGCATGATTGTGCGTGTTGGAGTTCATGCTTTTGCTGCCATTTTGAGCTATCGAATGCAAAGTTGAAGTTCCAAAAGTTTAAACTTAAATAGTCAATCTGTCTATTTAGCTAAACTGCATACACTCCTAGCCACCCATGCATTACCCCATTTTGAGGCTGTGCTCACGCCAGGTTTTAGATTCATGATAATGTGAGTGAAGAATCAATGGTCGACGCACCGTTAGGGGGGTAATGTGGTATCAACACCACTGACACAAAGAAATATCCAGACTTGGGCCAAGTGCAGTCATATAATGGTACATTTCCCTTTACTGTGGGTGAGAGCTGGAGCCTCGGGGTACGCTCTGGAAGTGTATGAAGAACATGTGCATTGTTTGCTTTGTGATCCTGCCTTTTCCTCTCAAGGAGGGCAGAGACAGAGAGAGTTCTGAAGTGTCTGACTCAAGCGGAGGCACTTCTACTTTTCAAAAAGTCGTGCAAATCAGACATTATGTCAAGAATTGGGGAATGTAAGGGAGTTGCTCACTGAAAATACTGAGAACTTGCTTGGGTTTTAGTCATTGTGATTATGCTCCATCCAAAACATTGCAGATGTCAACTGCAAACAAGCTGATGCCTGCGTCAGCCCCAGGTTTGTGAAAGACTTTAATTAGCTCATATTAATTAAGCTATTGTATCAGTTATGGCAGGTAATGCAGCAAGTCCAAATTAACATTTTACCTTAAATGCCAGATCTCCTAGGCCTATAATTTAATTATATATTCACTACTTTTATGTCACAACTTTTGATACTCTGAAAAGTAGTGTTACTCTAAAAACTACCAAGTCAAGCAAAGCGAATTTTATTCCTTCACCACTACTGGCTCACAGAGGCCCAATCCACAGCTTTACTGTTCCCGGAGCCCCTAAAACTCGAAAACTCAATTCCATCAGTTCTAATGATAGTGAGGTGGAACAAATTTAAGAGTATTATTACTTTTTTTTTTCTTGTTCGCTAAAGGCCAAGGAGTAATTAGGAAAAATGCTGTTACAGGTGAGTGTTGGAAAGGAGCAGAGAGATACAAATCTGTGGCATTCAAACAGATTCAGCTGCAGTTAGAGCGGGCTGGTAGATGGGAAAATGAACACCATCCATTGGCAATGAGTCAGGATGGCAAATTTTAATAGCACTTAGTTTGACTATGGTAGAGTGTGCTGTGGGAATACTTGTAATCTACTTCTTTTTTCTTAGATAGTAAATAAGTGCGAGTAAGTGCATGCAATTCACGGAAATGCCTTTTGTAAAAAAAAAAATACTATTTTCAGTAAATATGTGTGTAAATATGTATTATTTAGTATTATTATTATTATTTTACTTCATGTCATCTCTTTTTCTGTAAATCTGCATCCATCCTCATTCCTCCCATTGAGGTCAAGGATCTTCAGCAGGAAAGCTCTCCATGGCAGCAGCAGTAGTTTAGAAATCTGACAGTGCATCAACAATATATTAAAAAAAAAAATCTAAAAAAAATCTAATAGTAAGTTTTATTGTAGACTTTCTTTGAGAGGGACTTTATTTCTTTGAGGCACATGCTCCTTCTGAGGCACCTAGAAAAGATTGCATCAGCATCTGGTGTCAGAAATGAGGTTGATGCTCTGAGCCATACACTGTGTTCAAGGCTGGCCTAGGTAATTTACTGTAACACTGGTAACACGGGCTGTGACTTTCATCTGAGCTAGTCCTCTAACCCACAACCACAATGGTCTTTTGTTCTAACACTTCAAGACGAACGCATTTCCTGAGCTCGCCAGTTCACTCAAAAATACTTGGTTAGGAAAAGATTTAGATTTAGGTTTAGATTTCTATTAGCCTAAATTACATTGACTACTACACTTTTGACAATGCACTTATTGCATGTTTCACAATAAGAAACTGTTACAAAATAAACTGGTGAATATGTGTTCACATATTCTAATGTTTTTAAATGAAAAAAAAAAAAAATCTATTTTAGTTGCTCGCGTGTCCGCCCCATGAATGGGTCATCGTTACATATTTAAAATATTTTTTGCAAATGTATTTCTAAGCATGGCTGTTAAAAAGTTAAAATGTAATAATAGGTCATAATAAGCTGCTGAACAAATTGTGGGGTGTTTTTTTTATTTTTGCCAGAGGACTGTCTCAGGACCGCACAATCAACCATTCAAGCTCCTAATTTGACACCTTCCTCTCAGTCTGTTGCCTCTGTTTGGAAGCTGACACGTTTGACTGAGATCCAAGAAGGTAGGCTCATACTGTTTTACTCCTACGTGCGGTGCCGGGAACAGTGCAAACAGCGAGATACAGAGCGGAATCCGGCACACACAAACTCATTCCTGATAGTTTATTGTGTCAGTCTTCTAGTGCTCTGAGGTTTTCTGAGGTTTAATGAAATGGAAGGAGCTCCGGTAGTGTGATGGGCTTACCTCCACAACGAACTCTCAGTGACACTGTTGAGGTTGAAGTCAAACAGTTTGGTCAGCATCAGAATCACCTGCGAAACAAAACGAGAAATGTGATGAATACACACACTGACCCTCTGGTCAACAAGAATGATACTAAACTGTCAGGAAAGACGGCAGCCATCAGTCAAACACTGGTCAGCTGAGCAAGGACCATAAAAATTCATGGAATTATGCTACTGTCCTATTAAAAAGTACCATAGTTTGTTTTCATTTTGTGCCCCCAGTCATTTTTGTAATAGCAGTTACCTTTTGAAAGTGGCATAATAATGGATAAACAGGGATGGACAAAAGACCTTATAATGGAATCCAATACAGGGCCCGTGGTAAATGCCAGCTTTGTGAACTTTATCTGGGCTTTTTTGTTTTGTTTTTGTTTTGTTTTGTTTTCTTTGTTTTTTGAGAACTTCCGTCTCACCTGTGTGGCTGCCTTTGTAATTGTGAAATAAAAGAAACACCATATGAAAAAGGACATTAAGTTTGAACTTTGAAGTAACCAAATCTCAATTACAAAGGCAGCTGAATCCCAATTAGCAGTAAGTGTCAGCTTTAAAAAAGGGGCCTGACAGTCACCATTTAAAAGGCAACATCAGTCACAGTCCCTGCAAACTATACAATGTGGCGAGAAAAAAAATAAATAAATAAATTAAATAAAAAAAAAAGAAATCATGACATGTGCCAAACACAGGTAAACTGAAATTATAGTCTGTTCCCAACACTGGCTTAAAGACACATAAAGGGATATTTCACCCATTTAAAAAATGCTGTGTATACTAACACTTTAATTTTATAAAAAAAAAAAAAATGTGTCATTATTTCACGCCCCCACTAGTTGTTCTGTAGGACAGCAGTGGTGCTATCTTCCTCTTATTGTTACTGAGTGCTGGATACTGGCTGGATGCTCCAAATGCTAACTGTTAGCCTCCTGTCATTGATGGTGAACTTCCCCCCAGCTAACATTCTTAAAAATAACCACCCTTATCCACTCAAAGAAGGTTTAACATCACTTTATAATGGTGAGTTTGACAGCTTTGCTCAAAATACTGTATTTTTCCTGTTACCGACAACCATTCAACCACAGAGGAGCAGAAGTGGCCACAGAGACAAAGGTAGATTACTTTAATTTGCTATTATCACTGAATTCACATATGCATGTTGGAGGAGAATTTGTTTTTTCTGCTTTTGGAGCATCCAGTCAGTATCCAGCACTTAGTAATGATCACATTTTTTCAAAATGAGTGAACTATTCCTTTAATGTTATTTTGCTAAGTAAAACCGCAAACTTACGTTGTCAACAATCACCTTAGACTGACAGAGTGTAACCAAACTTCTCATGGTCTACTGTATTGGATTATATTATTATATTAGATAATATATTAATGTAAGGTGTTGATAATATTTTGTCCACTCCTGTATTTTGTTTTGGAATTCAAACCTCTATTCACTACAGACCAAGCAATGTGTGTCAATCACACCACACTGTTGCGGGCTTTTGAAAGGGAGCTCCATTGTAATGCAACAACACACCCCACGTTCCTCTGCGCTCCCCTCTAATTGTTCCGAACTCATTACTTAATCATATCAGATTGATTCTAAATACTCCACTGTAAATATTTCTGATTCGGTTAACACCCTCAAGGTGCACGGGATCGGGGGAAACTGGGTCAGCCGAAATCTTCAGGGAAAACAGAGGCAGGAGGAGTAAAGCGCCACGGAAGCTCACAATCTATTTACTTTGTGACTGGAGGTGTATTTGAAATGCATAAAACTCGGAAGCGACAGAGAAAGGGGTGAGAAATGCTCACAGGGAGCGCGGCGGTTTCAGGTGCATATAGCCCCTTCTAACAGCTGTGCAGTGCCCTTACCTCCCTCGCTCTCCAGTTATGTTTTGGGTTGATAACACCGTGGAAATCCCGAGGGGTATTTTGTTGTGACTTTGACAGTTATCTGATGACCCTTATGCATTGTGGGTAACCTACAGTATAATGGTCAGGTGATACCGCTGGGCGAAGGAGAGATTCCGCCAGCAAAGAAATGTCTATTCACATAATGTATCGCTTGATGCACTGGTACATTCTTATCTTGAACGTTGCTATCGGGGAAACTGCAGTGTATGCACAACGCCGCCGATACACAGATATTTCCCAGCGCACGGAATAAAATAAACAACCCGAGTCCATACAATTTGTATTTGTTGCGTCCAAGTCAAGTGCCATGCTGGGGCACTGGCAATATCCAACTGTTTTTTCCTTGCCCTGGCTTGCTTTGATACCTCTGCCGCCTGTTATGGAGGCATCCGCCGAGTCACTGTATGACTTGTGTGACTTTGTGAAACAGTTCCACCAGCATGGGGTTCCTGTGAGTACAAGCAGAACAGATGCACCTTGGGTAGTGGAATTACATTGCGAGGTTGGGGCTCCTGTGATCAGGCTTATTAAGTATGCGCTAACATCTGCAGCCCTGAAACGCCCGATCGCCTGGTGCACTCTGCCGACCTGTGGCTGGCAGAGTTGGGTTTGCGGTGGAGAATGTGCAGTGGAAAATAACAGCCAGGACAACAGTGACTGGTAAAAAAGAAAAAAAAAAAAAAAAAAAAAAAAAAAAAAAAGCATTGATTAAGAGCAATTCAGGAAGTAGCCCTGCGTTTTCAGCGTGGAGAGAATTAGCCAGGGGAATGAATAACCTTAAATGTCCGGACTAGACCTATGCATGCTAATGACCGACCGAGTCCATTTAGCTGCCCAGCTGGAGGGTGAATTCACACTCGCCCCACACAGCTTCTCTTACTTTCTCCCTCTCTTTCTTGCTTTTCTTCCTCTCTCTCTCTACCACTGTCTCTCCTTATTCTGTCTCTTCCCACATCAGGTTTTCTGCTGCAAGTCCACTGGTGTGTGTGTGTGTGTGTGTGTGTGTGTGTGTGTGTGCGTGTGTGTGTGTGCAAGGTGAAGGTGAGGGTGACGGTGCAATTATATTTTAACATCTCTATATTACTGCACACTGTGTGTAGGCCCGTGTGTGAGAAGTCTAGTTCTGGCTATGTGTCTGTGCGGAGGTGAAGGTGAGGGAACAGTTATGCCTTTACAACTCCGAGTTAGGCCATATGGCTTGTGTATATGCGCGCGTGTGCCGGCGTGTGTGCGCGCGCATGTTTGTCTATGTGCATGCTGCGAGCGGTACCTTGCTGGCTCCACACTCTGGATAAAGTCCTCTAAAAGGATGAGGTATAAGCCGGGTGAGTTGGCTTCATTAGTTGAAGGGCACTGTGCATACGGGCCCTTCTGTCTGCCACATATGGAGACTAATGTGGGTGGTCATCAGCGAGCGGCCATGTCAGATGGGCTCCCACTGGAAAGTGCATATGTTCCATCACTGACCATGCCAATTAGGTCTGTGGGCATCTCCTGCGGTAAATATTACTTTTTGATAACTCAAAGTTCCACCCCATCAGAAGGCCCCCGGAGAGACATAAGCGCTCACTTCTGACAATTTGAAAAAGTGCGGAGAGTGTGCCTGCATGGGAGCGACACGGGACGTAACCAGTGGCCGTATGTTGCGCTGAAAATAGAGCCGCAGCGATTAGCCAAAGTCGCCGCATTTTCACAAGCCACAGTTTTCTAAGTGCTGTGGTCATTGACTGTGGTCTTGCATTCGCACGGTTGCGCCTGTCAAACCCTCTCACAAAGAGTGAATCGTGCTGTGTGTGTGTGTGTGTGTGTGTGTGTGTGTGCGTGGAGGGGGGGGGGTTGCATTACATCAGCCGACAGAGAGGAGACAGCATCCTCTTCACTGCCTTATATCAGCAGTGGAGGAACATTTTGGACACCACAAAAAAAATGACCAGGGACTAGTTGAGGAAGACTGATCCAATTTGTAAAACATGCAGATGAAAAGTGGCTGCCAAACCCATCGAACTTGCAGCGGCACCCTCACCATCACTATCCATCCTTGTCTGCTTGAGCACAGATAATAAGACAAACCAGGTTGAAATATTTTTTTTTAGCCTGGCAGCATGGCCATTCAATAGAAAGTTAAGCTGGCAGGGCATTAAATATCAAAACGGAATTTACAATAAACAAAGCATTGGAGAGTTAAAGGATCATTTTCAGCTTTAATTTACTAGTTTCTGCCATCATGCCAACCAGCTCCTGCACTTTCACCGGTACACCTTTTTGTTGTTGTTGTTGTTGTTTCACAGCAGCCATTTTGACACAAAATAGCATGGTAAACACAGGTGTCACTAATTGCATTAATTAAAGTTACTTTCCAGAGTCTTTCAAGTGAGCCAGCGTGAACAATACCTTGATTAATGTCATTAGTAACACTGGAGTTAGACTGTTATTACATATTCAAATGGCTGCTGTGAAAAAAAGGTCTGTTGCTTCACTGTGAGTCGACATGCACTGGCTTTCAGGCGGCGCGGCTCTATAGTCTAATCCCCAGAAAAGCAACGTAAACCAACACTGACAAAGTAAGAAGTAGATGAAAGCCTGAAATTTTGACTCAAAATAATTAGCAAGAGCCACGAGAGATTTTATGATTTTTAGGGATAAATATCCCCTTTTGAAATGAAGAAACTTTGATTGGTCTCAGGAGAAATTTTAAGAGGTTTTAACATATCTCTGGGAAAAAAGTGATATTAGAGATTCAAAGGAGTGCCAAGTCTCGGGGTATGGATCAATAACAACTGTGCATGTGCAAAGCTTTAGGTGTTTAAAATATCTCCCCATTATTAAAATTTTTTGGTTTCACTAAAGTGTGCCTTTGCTGTTAGCAAACAGTGTTATCTCCTATACTGTTTGGTAATTGTCCTTGGTTGGAGGAGAAAAAATATCATCATGGATCAAAATCCCCAATCATGCATATACAAACAACAATTACTATTTCCTAGGGCAAAAGGAGGCAGAATAAACAAGTATGAAATGCAAAATCCTAGTGCAGATTCTGAACCTCCCTTTAAAAAAAAAAAAAAAAGGAAATGTGTTTAGTTCATGTTCTGCAGGGCATTAAGAACTATTTGTTTTTCTCACATCTCATTTTTGTAATCACGTGAGAGCAGATTTCTCCCGGGGACAGGTCTTTTTCTGTCTTTTAACACGCAGGAAAAATGAACACCTAAGAGCATAAGCACGGTAGTCAATGCATATTCTCAGAGACAAAATAGATGGAGGGTTTTTTTTTTTTGTTTGTTTGTTTGTTTTTGCCACGCAGAGGTATTAAATGAAAAATGAAAATTGTTTTTACACTATCACACTTCTTTAATCAATCAGTTCCTTCTATAATCAAAACTTGGAGAGCAAAAAAAAAAAAAAAAACAGTGAAATACACCCACATAATTATGTAAACAACTTTTACCTGCTGACACCTCCAAATACCTGAAACTGTCAAGCACTTGGGGGATCATTGAGCCAAGAACGCTTCTCTCTGTGGATTAGCTTGTCATATCTTCCTTTGGAAAATTCTCTACTTGTGCCTATTGCTAATATAAAAGTGAAACATACCAGGGAAGCAGGGTTTTCAGGCACTTGTCAGATACCTAAAAATAATATGTCTTCATCGGGATCAGAAGTGATCAAGGCTTGTCAGAGGTGCGTGTCCCAGGGAGGCTATATGCCGTCGCATACTAATGTTAGGTAATCTGGGCTGCTTATTATTCAGCAAATCATCACGCTTTTGTGCCCTTATTTAGGCAGAGATTTTTTTTTTTTCTTCTGTTTGTTGTTACACATAGAAGCTTGGAATGAATTTTATTTTAATGTGCAGCTAGTCAGACATGCATTGCGTGCTGTTGTACTAACAAACAAATAATTAAGGACAGAACAGAGACAAGATGCAGCTCTCTGTTATTTATGATTTATGAGAGCTAACCAAACCAATATTTTCTTATGTGCACTACAGCTACTATAGCTGTATCTTCAATTTTGGTTTGCATCTGAGTATCATGTAGTTTTGTTGTGCGTGGATACCGTTTGATGAATGTAGAACTGTCGCCTTGGGTGTTTGTTGTTTGCTGTTGAGGGAAGCGTGGCTCATGCAGCCTTTGAATGCACTGCAAGTCATTTGGAGCCCCTTGATCTATAGCTATTAGCTGCTGCTACTTGGTTGCTAACCTACTTTGCAAGTTGTAGAGTCACTCCGCAGTATCTTGGATGGATTCAGTGTATTAAAAATTGTTGCAATTAAGTAGCTCTCAAGTGTTGAGCCGCTAATGCATTTCAAGAGTTGAAAGGATAAAGCAAGACATTAACAGGGTACTTACTGCTAATAAGCATAAAAAAGTATGTTTACATTTTATTAGACATACAGGCTGATTATACCTCATGATAATGGTGTATCAGGATTTTAATCTTATCCATGATATGATATCAGGGTATTCGGTAGCATTTTTAGAAATTACGCACATGCAAATCATTGTTTATGAATGTCTGTGTGTACATGCAAATGAATTCATATGTGCGAATGTGTGTGCACAGGACTGAGTGAAACGAGTGTGCGCAGGGTGCCTATATGTGAGCAAATCGATGCATTCACAAACACAGAGCCCTGAATGAGTGATGTGACCGAAAGGAATATTTATTCAGGTAATAAATCACTGTTTAGCACTTTGTCATAGGGAGGAGATAAGACTTGACACAATTATTGAAATGGAACTCATGGACACTCGACACTCTGATAACAGGCAGAACATCATTATAAGTAGGTGACGGTCCCCAGTGTTGAATGAAAAGCTGAACACTCGTTTTACCTCAAAACTGGGTTACCCACTTACGAAATAGTGAATGTTGCTTGGGGAAGATGCGGTTTATGTCTTCTGATCAATTGGACAAACAAGCTGAATATATGAATTTTAATCAAATGTATCAATTTTCCTGTTACCGAGAGATTTTCATATGCATTGATAAATAAAACTATGGATCCAAGTGGAAAATTGTAGACAATCAAGGTTTTTCGAAGTTGTTGGGAACTGCTGAAGGCATCGTATATAGAGGCACATGTCCCCGAGCTATATACATTTTAATGTATTAGAATGAAGTAATGTAGATGTATTTGAGAAATGTAATCGAGACACGATACATATTTATGAGTAACTATAGATAGGAAGCTGTAGCTAAAAAGAAAAAAAAAATATCAGGTAGATCTCTCCTGTATTATGAATATTGTTTACTATGAGATTACTCACCAGCCACAGTTACTGATGCAAAGAAAATGCAATGTGATTATAATAGTCAATTATTGAAATTGACACTGAGACACAGAAACACCACCTGTTGCTTTTAAAAAAAAATGACAATGGCATCATCTATAGCAAAGGCACTCTGGAAATAAATGAAAAAAATAACTAATCAACTTTGTGAAAGAAAATTAACGCTCATTGATATTGCTTAATTTCATCCGGTCCGGATGCTTTAGGGTAGGGTAGCTGCAGCCCAAGGCGAGACTAGATTAAAAAAGTCCCCTAAGGAGCTGCTGGGAGAGCAAACTGATGGTGGTAACTAACAAGCTCTTATGTCTCCTCCCATCTCTCCCTTTGTTCCCATTATTCTGAATCAAAGATTCCCCATTCCCATCATTTGCATGTGATTAAAGGTGATTAGACAAGCTTGTGATGAAAAAAAGCAGCGCTTGTTCTGAACAACTGCTCTCCCTACCTCCACTCTATCTTAATCACCACAGACAACAATGCAGAATTGACATTGACCCGCTTTTTTCTTTTCTGTTCTTTTCTTTTTTTTTTTGTTCTCTGCCGACTTCCATTACATCCATTGCTACTGCACTTGCAAATGCCAACATTATATATTTGCTTCATTTGTGCAGAGCATTTGTGTTAAGAGAGACTGACAGAGTGGAAAATAGAACACATGAGTGTTAGATAATGACACAAAAGATGGACACATTTTAAAGTAGGGAGGATGACATGCTGGTGAAGGGGAACATGAATGAAAACTGCAATCAGCACAAGTTTTGACCTTGTCTCAGCGCCTCAGTAATGAGACAATTAAGTGTTGTCCCCTGGGAGCCTGGAATCAGCCTTTTTCCACATGTATGTAGACAGCAGTGTCAAGGCCCACACAATTGTTACCGGCTTTGACTGTGATAGAATTAGGTTGCATGTGCTGCACACAAACTAACGTACCGATCAGCAACTGTACATGCAGCTGGTTTGGTGCTGACACCACAGTGCTAATCAACACAGGAATATCCGTGCAGGTGGTTTGATCATTGTTCCCTGACAGAAGAAAATGACAATGAGGAAGGTCAAAAGCTGTAATTGCAACCAAACTGTCAGACTTTATTTGGGTCCCGTTAGCACTGGCATCTGATCAATCTCCTCATGATACCGGTCCTGACCAAGACTTCAACCCGGCCCACACAGGAAGTCATTCAAGGCCAGGCCATGGAGCCAGCTTTCGCCTTGGCGAGAGGATGCATGTACAAGTTCAGGCAGAGGGGATGCTGGCTCCCCTATTAGGGGAATAAATCCAAGGAAAAATGAGCTAGCTTGGCAGGACTGAAAGTGGAATGAAAGCAGCCGGATCAGAAGAACAGAGTCGTTTCTCTCTTTAAGTATCATTTGTAGTAGCTCAGTGGCTCCTAACCACAAAATCCATTTACAGAGGGTGCAATCAGAAACATTGATCTGAATGGGTATCATTACCTGCGGGTTAATGTAGAGGACGCGAGTAAACATGATCAATGCCTATCTCCTGTGGTCTCTCAAAGCGGCTTAAATGACCGGCGGCTTTTACTGTAAACCACAATGAAGTACAATTTATGGGCTTTTCTCACCACTGTGATTACATGTGGGATATCACATCGGCCTTTCCCTCCCAAGGTGGTGCTTTAAGCTAAGAATTGCATGACCACTCTTTATGCTGACCTTTGTTTATGTGCAGCTTTACATCATACGGAGGGTTAACACAATGCCATGAATTTGTTAGCCATAGGGGTAGAAGGAAATAGGCAGGAGCAGCGGCAAACAGCTATTAAAAAGCTCTAAGGAAATGAGTTGTGTTGTTGTATGGGCGGAGGCCCTGTGGTTTGGAAACAACAGTGATTGATTGTTAACCTGCTTCCGCCTGCCCCTTCACTGTTTTTAATGGCATTCCTAACACCATCCAATTACTTACTGTGGTATCATTTGGGCTCGTGCCGATGAGTGGATGCCATTGGAAATTTCAGGCTGGACCCGCTCCAAGTTAATGCATAAATTAATAGGTGGTTGATGGGGGGGAGTTGGAGAATGTGGACTCTTTTGGAGAGTGTAGGGTACAGAGAAAAGTCTGAATATAAGGAACTCAACCACAAGACCACTGAAAGCAATAAACTGCAGAGTTATTGGTAAACCATAAAGTTTCCACTTCTTCATCCGCAAGCATATTTATTGCTTATTGTGGCTTCATATAGCGACAAACAAAAGCTCAGCTCACCTCTGCACACCAGAGAACAGTGGAGTGCAGTGAGAAGGATTCTCTGTGGTCAGCTAAAACCAGCAGAAGGAAGGACTCCGCAGGGAAGCCAGAGGCAGAATATGGAACAAGGAGTTAACAGCTGACAACTGTATAACTAGCTTTAAGTTTTTATCAATTGACGTATTGATAAAGTCTAAGCGCCGAGATCCATAAAAGCCAAGAGAAGCTGACCTTGTTGTTACAATCATTTCATTGTTACTAACAAAGCAGAGGGAGGAAAAGAATCGTTTGAAAGATCAACATGATTTAGTGAGCTTGGCTGCTTTGCAAAAATGAGCAAAATATTAGGGCTGTTGGATAATCTTGAGCAAAATGAGTCGAGGCAATGTAATAAGACAATGCACCTTTCTCTGATGACTGCACTGAATTAGGAAGAGCAGAGCTGTCACTTTGAACGCAGATTTGATGAAATAAAACTCCTTCCGGCCACGATCAAATCAGAAAGTGAATCTGCGAAAGGTCACCAGCTAATTTGTCAAATGGTTATGAGTAGATTGATTTGTGGGCTTTGAAAATCCCAGGTAAATCTTCGCATTCCTGCTGAGTAAATGACATTTTGAAATGTCTATGGTTACAGAAATGTGAATGGAAGGGCATTATTGTACCGCAGCTCTGGAGTGTTCGCTGAAATGTAATTACTTTTGTGTATCCAGGGGATATTGTGATTAGCAAAGGATGTGTGAGCTCCTAGATAAAGGAGAAAGGGCCTGGCCCAACATTACAATTCATTTCCATCTCTCGCCAAATTTGCCTTATCAGCATTTACAAGTAAGTTGCCTGATCAATTTCACTGTCTGGCTATTTACCTTTTGATAATTAAAAAAAATGGTTGATGAATTGGTTTAGCCTACTGCTGGAGGACGTAATTGTTACTCGTGAGAAGGACTACATGGCAATTTAGCCTGTGTGTATAGGGTCTGTCAAATTTCAGAGTCCAGTTTCAGATGGCTTTGCAGTGCCACAGAGCTTGTTTTCAGGGGGTTTAGCAAAGTCTCCAACTCTTTAGTGACAGACACTTTTCTCCAAAACTGTTCGAGACATGACAAGATACACAGACAGAATCTCTCAGCAAACACTGGATATTGTGCGGCAGAGGAATTTTCTGACGAGTGTGTGGGCCTGTTCAAATCTTGTCATCACTTCACAGCGAAACATACCATCCCTGGACAATTAGTGTGTTCACAAAAGATGTGTTGTGCATCTAACCATGAACCGAATTTGAACTCTAAAAATATTTCCTTTCATTTCCAACCTATCCTCAATCCAGTCATTGAGGGAGGATGAGATGCAGCACTAACTCAGTGGAAAACATGAGTCTGAGCTTTAACCCTATAAAGCCTGAACTATGAAAGAATTGGCAGAAAATTCCAATTTTTTGAAATTCAACCCTTTATTTAGTCCTATAACAAAATAAATAAAAAATAAAAAAATAAAAAAATATGTTATTACACGACCTTTCTGTTGTATGATATATGATATGTACTTGAAGTGCCAATGGTATGGTCCAGGGTGAACAGGGGAAGTGTTCAAAGGTATACAACAGTATTTTGGTCAAGTATTGATTAAACTGAAAACAAAAAACGGAATTGAAAATGTGTATCATATATGATACAAATGGCTTTATAGGGTTAATAGTCCTAGTCGCCTGTACAGTCTGCAATTATATCAAATGTCTATCCATCTATCTATCTATCTATCTATCTATCTATCTGTGTGTGTGTGTCTGTGTGGGTGGGGTGTGAGTGTGTGTGTATATGTTTGTGGCATAAAAATTCCCAAATTCCATTTGTGCAAACATCAAAATCTATCCACCCATCCATTTTCCATACCTGCTTTTTCCTATTTTGTGTGTTGGAGCCTATCCCAGCATGCGTTGGGACAGAAGGCAGGGAAACACTCATTCCATCACCGAGCTAAAATCAGAATCACCAACCATAAATAAAGAAATGAATGTATGAATGTGCACAGTATATATATATATATATATATATATGGAGGTCAGTGCAAGATCCTGTGTATGTTCTAGAGTCAAACTAACAGATCATAAAACAGATGCAAAGAGTTTTTCTTGATTAAGGCCGTGCAAGTGAAGACCATGAATTCAGAATAGCTCACGCTTTTGACAGTATTCATTAATATCCCCATGTGGGCCACATCAGGGAGCCACTCTCAATTCCAAAACACAACAAATCAGCATTGTGTCTTCTGAGGAAAGCGGTCCACCACTGGATTAGTACAACACCTGCTGTGAACAGCACTTCAGCACTCATACATACACAACTACAGTTCACAGGATGGATCAACACTGTAAAACTGCACAGGCAGCAGATGCCATAAAAATCACTCTTGACGTTACTGTTCATCAAGTCGCAAAGAGATAGTCTAGAATGAACTAGGATGAGGGTCTAGGGAAGAGTCTCATTCTTTTAATGAAGGAGTAATTACGCTATTTGTCACTGAAATTTGCTAAGTTGAAATTTTAATTTCCTTTCTCTCATGTAAATGCAAAAAAGCCTAGACCCAAGCTCTGGTCATGAGGACTGAACATGTCATACAGAGCAGTTGTGGGCTCTGAGGAGTGTAGCTCATGAAAAACGAAAGCAATTCTGTGGTTTTTCCTTCTTTTTTGTATTCCAAGTCTGAGTGCATGAAGTATAGTTTTCAGGCACCTATGTGGACCAGCACAGAGACTGCATAAGAAAATCCTCTATATGGACAAAAGTATCGGGCCTCACCTCTTAATCATTGAATTCAGGTGTTTCATTCAGTCCCATTGCCACAGATGTATAAAATCCAGCAGCTAGCCATGCAGGCTGCCTTTACAAACATTTGTGAACGAATGGCTTTTTCTAAAGAGCTCGCTGAATTCCAACGTGGTGCTGTAATAGTCATGTAATAGGAAGCCACCGCTGCAACAAGTCAGCTGATGAAATTTCTTCCCTCCTAGATATTCCACCATCAGCTGGAAGTGGGATTATTGCAAAGTGGAAGTGTTTAGGAACCACAGCAACTCAGCCACCAGGTGGCAGACCACGTAAAGTTACAGAGCAGGGTCACTGAGCGCTGAGGCTCATAGTGCGTAAAAGAGGCCAACGTTCTGCTGACTCAGTAACTGCAAAACATCAGCACAAAAACTGTGTGCCGGGAGCTTCATGGCATGGGTTTCCATGGCCAAGCAGCCGCATGTAAGCTTCACATCACCAAGGACAACGCCAGGCATTGGATGGAGCGGTGTAAAGCACACCACCACTGGACTCTGGAGAGGTGGAAACGTGTTTTGTAGAGTGACGAATCACGCTTCTCTATCTGGCGGTCTGATGGACGAGTCTGGGTTTGGTGAATGCCAGGAGAACGTTCTCTGCCTGACTGCATTGTGCCGACTGTAAAGTTTGGTGAAGGAGGGATAACGCTATGGGCTTGATTTTCTGGTTTTGGCCTCGGCCCCTTAGAGCCAGTGAAGGAAAATCTTAATGCTTCAGCTTACCAGGACATTTTGGACAATTCTCTGCTTCCAACTTTGGGGGAACAGCTTGGGGAAGGCCCTTCTCTATCCCAGCATGAGCCCCAGTGCACAAAGCAGCTCCATAAAGGCATGGCTGGCTGAGTTTGGTGTGGAAGAACTTGACTGGGCAGAACCCTGACCTCAACCCCATCCAACACCTTTGGGATGAACTAGAACGGAGATTGTGAGCCAGGCCCTCTGGTCCAACATCAGTGTCTGACCTCACAAATGCTCTTCTGGATGAACGGGCAAAAAAATCCCACAGACACACTCCAAGATCTTGTAGAAAGCCTTCCCAAAAGAGTGGAAGCTGTCAGAGCTGCAAAGGAGGGACCAACTCTATATTAATGCCTATAGATTTAGAATGGGATGTCAGAAAAGCTCCAGCGGGTATAATGTGTAGGTGGCCCGATACTTTTGTCCATATAATGAAATTTTATTGTTGATTTTTATTTCATAACCAAGCAGTGACTTTTCACATTTTTTTTTCTGCTACACATCATTGGCTAACGATTAGCAACTGAAGCATCCAGTGAGTATCCAGCACTCAGTAATGATGAGAAGACGATAGCACCACTACTGTCCTACCACTGATTCTTGGGAATTTGGATAAAACAGGTTTTAATTTTGAAAAAAAATGTGAGTTAAATTACAAAATCTGAAGGTATATCATTATAGGCCGAGATCTTGGCTGTTCAGCAATGTACCAGTGCAACCTCCTCATTTTGCATTTTTTTCATAAAATAGGTGTTTTCCCAGTTATTTGGCTACTTTGTTTTTGTCAACACAGTCACCATAATTTTTTTTTTTTTTTTTTTTTTTTTTTTTGAAAAACCTATTTTTGTATTGAAAGAGACTAATACTTAAATAATTCAACAGCACCAAAGGAACATATTGTAAGCATATTCATTTAAAACAAATATAACTGCCTCTGACGGTGGTGACACTAATCTGACGGTGGTGACAGTCGCCTCATTACAACATACATTTCCAAAATTTATACCACTCAAGTCAATGACTTCTTGCTTAACAACTTTATTTAACTATTTGGTACAAAAAAAATAACAATCCTGAGCACTGTTAGGGAGACTGGGGTAAGTTGAGCCAAAGGGTAAGTTGAGCCACCCCCTGTTGCTAGGAAACGGTAGAAAATATTGATCATGTGACCAAATATTTAGGAGGAAGGCATCATTTCATGGAGTCTGTGAAGGTAAGAACCACATGGGTAAAGTGGTTAGACATTTATTTCCAAAAAAACATTTTTTACTCTTGAAAGTGAATTCAATCTATCCTCAGTTTCATGAGAATTGTGTTAAGACCAAAACAGATCATTTTAAATTTGTTTTATACATCAGTTGTGGTATCTATGAGCTACAACATGAGGTCATAAACCTAGCATAAAAGTGCACAATTTTAGCTGTGGGGACTAAAAAAGTCAAAATGGTAGCTCTGGGGTAAGTTGAGCCATTTGGCCAGGGGTAAGTTGAGCCGGAGCCCCATACACTTAATAAGTGTATTTTGGCTGTAGCCTAAATGTCTTAAATATTAAATAAATATGAAATATTGAATGAATGAATGAATGAATGAATGAATAAAAAAAATAAATTAATAAATAAATTAATTAATTAATCAAAATAAAATAAATTAATTACATATTAAGTGTATGATGTAAGTGTATTTTGGTTCAATGTTCAAATGTGTTACGTTCATGTTCATAACTGACCTTACTGTCAGCAAGGACACCAAGAAACTAGTGTTCTAGTGTTTTCTTTCCAAAAACACAGCTGTTCATGTTCTCTTCCCAAGTGCACTTTAAGGCATGTTAAAACAGCTGTTTATTGTACCTGTTGAATTGTGTTTAATAAATAAAAATACATATGAATGTGAAGAAGTGACTGTTATTTAGGGAGGGAGAAGGTGAGGGAGGGGTGGGATGGAGGTGGGGAGGAAGGTGGGGGGCAAGTAGGGATACAGCTCAACTTACCCCGCTCCTACGCTCAACTTACCCCATACACGGGGTAAGTTGTGCCACGAGACCACTTTTTTTGGACATGCTATATTATGGAAACAGTTATGTTTACACTCATTCTGTTTGTTTGAAGAGATGCACAACATCCTGAAATATATGCAGATATATTAGTTAGCGACAAAACTATGATTGCCTTGATGTAGTGATCCTAAATATGAAAAATGGCTCATCTTACCCCAGTCTCCCCTATAAGCATTTTTCAGACTTCAGTCATCACCGTCAGACAGAAAACCTGACGGTGGTGACAAAAACCTGCTCTTTCACATGATAAGCATGAGTTGTTCACATTAGCCAGCTTGTTTTCGCCCTGTTGCTACCTGCATCAGACCACTTCCTAAAAAGTATACATTTATTCCATAATCTAATTTAATATTTTTTATACAGAAGTGACAGTGTTGACATGTTATGGTTGTGACAGTAGCAGTGTCCAAAAATATGAAGAGATTTAAGAGAAAATAGAAAACTTCCAGGAGCCTGAGTGGTCTTGAAGCATGCAGTAGAGCTGAAGGTTTGAAAAGGGCTCCTCAGGAATGTAACTGACCTTGTAGTTTTTTTATTATTATTTTTTAAGTATACATCTGACGGTGGTGACGAATATGTGGGACACATTTTGAGCAACCACAAAATAATAGTAAATATTGTTCAAAACTCATCGTTTGTAGTTTTTAATACATATTATGATGTACTCTTTCATATGGTAAATATATTATTCAATGAAATTATTACTTTTTGTTGTTTTAATCAAGTCGAAATGATTATCTCCTATCCGAGGACAACTGGTTTTGTAGGTCATGGGCCAACATATAATCATTAAATTAATAAAAATAAACCTATAAAAGAACCTTACAAATGTGCAAAGGGCCCCCTGATTATGCCCTTGATTCTTTTTATTCATTAAAATGTTGTAAATTCCAACAGAAATAGCTTTTTTCTTAGTGGGACATGATTTATCCAAACTCCCAAGAATCAGTGCTACATAACAGCAAGAAGGGAAGAGAAATAATCTTGTAGTGCAAATCATGACTGCACATGACACTGCCTTCCTCCCTGTGTTACCAGTATACTGGTAAAAGTTGACTTTTCAAGTAAATAAATTTCTTTGCCCTTGCATATTACACAGAAATGCTAATTGGTAAACATGTGCATTATTTATTTCGGTGCTCAGGTCAGCCACTGCAATCTTGAGTGATACATTGTGGGAACTCCTGTCTGAAATAGGAATGCAAGATCAAAAATAATGCTCAGGATGATTTTATCTTCTTCAGCTCTGCAGCTTCCATCAGTGAGTTCCACACCGCTGCGTGCATGAGCTTTGTTCAAAGCTCAGAACTTCATTTCAAATTCTAGTGGAGATTCAAAAGTTTCCAAAGATACCAAATATGCCCAGCTGAATTACAGGGGAATGTGTATAAAATGATGCACAAGACATCTAGATATTTTGTTTGATCTAATGCTGCCATAAAACAATGGCATCTTGGGTTTTAAAATTTCATTCAGTATAATCATGTTGTAGCTTCAGTGAAGCGTTACAACCAGTACATACAGAGTATGTATGTGACATTGTCCTACACATGGAAAACTGTTTTTTTTTTTGTTTGTTTTTTTTAACTAACACTGAAACCACTATAAGGAAAAATCTCAGTTCAAGTGGTTAAATTTGGTACATGTTTACATGTGCATTGTTTTGTTGCCTGGAGGAGAAAATGTGATGTAAAATGTGATGTAAAAGGCAAACATGTCATTCCTTCTGAATTTAAAACCTGCATCTAAAGTGAAATTTTGTCACCTGCACCAAGCGTGCGTGAGTGTGTGCATGCATCAGGGATCAGCAGTACTTCTTGATAGAACGATGTACACTATCAACCAACCCTAATACCAAGTCTAAACTCCGGTCTGCAATCTTGAGCCAATCTTCACTGAGAGCGCTGAACCTCGCCTCCATCTATCCGATTTCATTTAAGGTAGCACCTCTCCCTCTGCTTGCTTGAGCACAACTATTTCCACTGTCTTTCACTGTTCAGTCCAATCATGCCCATCTCTTTAAGTGGGGATTCAATGGCAAGACAGGCCTGTTTTTTTCACATTGATGTTCAGAATTGGGCAGCAAAGACTTCTGTAGCAAGCCAGAGGCAAGAGCTAACTGGAGCAAGCAGATGTCACAGCCTGTCAACATATCATGGTATGATTGCTATAAGGACTCCTAGCACTTCTCTATATGGTGGCTACATGTGATGGAGCCAAATGAGAGGCCTTGCTCTTTGAGTGAAGGCTTCAGGTTAGTTGGGCTTTGGATCGCTCTTTGTATTGCACATGCATTTCTCTAGATATGCCAGGCTTTATTTTTACAGTTCAGATGCTTAAGGGTATATGTTACCCTAACTGTAATCCCTTGCACTCGACTTGTGCAACAATGTCAGTATTCATGACCCTGCATTCAAATGCAAAAAAAAAAAACAAAAAACAAATACAAATGAAGAGGTTGTGAAAGATACAGTAGGTCAAGTTCAGCAGCTGTTCAGTTCAGTTTTTTTTTTTTTTAACATGAGCAGAGCACTTGCTGATAGACTCAGCTGCTTGACATGCATAACTGAGTTGTTGTTGCTGTATATCGCTGTTTCCTAACCAGCACTGCTCCTTTGAGAATAACCAAACAAATACTGTATACAGCATCATGCATCTTCATAACCCAGCAGTGACTGAACCAGATGAAAAACAGAAGCGGAAGGCAGGGTTTTACCCATGGAACACAATCAAATTTGAAACTGATTATACTCGACACTAAGAAGGGAGGATCTATTTATAAATGTTTCTTTGACTTTGTCCCTATGTTCGTTGTACTAACAATCTAAAGAACATGATGACAGAACAAGTCAAAATGTTACCTGTGGCATTCATACATTGGTTAAAGGGAATTTAAGTAAATAAATGCAGACTGCTGAATTTGGCATCAAGATCATTTTTCTTTTTTTTTACTGCACTGATTGGGTTTTGGTTGTAATCACTTCTACAAAAAAGACACATACATTTAGCGCTAAAACAAGAGCCGCGCCGCTTCAGGCATTCTGTGAAAAGAAGGTAATTAAACAAATTAGCTAAATTATTTAGGCTCATGATCTGAATAAATTATGTCACTCACAAGGTTTCTCGATCACAGTAAATTTGTAATTCTACGTCTTGAGCTGTTTGACCTTCTTGGAGCTTTCCCAAAAATGTGATCCCGCCTTGTGTCAGAGATAAAGGCAGGATTAATGAAGGAGAGTTTCAATACTGGCTGGCACACAAACTCTTTTCTTTTAACTTGGGATCATTTCCAACCAAAAATAACATGTAAGGACCAATTAGTGAGCGCTTTCAATGAGGAGAGAAGAGAACTGATTCTCAACTAGCGATTCAGGGTTAGATCAGGGAGCATCAATGCATTGTGTTCCTTTTTTACTGTTAGGCTGTATTGAGTAACACTGAATGTCCATGGATGGAAATAGATGAGTATCGTTATAAAAGAATAGGAATTAAAAAAAAAAAAGGCTTTAAGTTTACACAGGGAACCTTCACTTGTTTAATATGTAGGCCTATTACCTCTTTGAAGTTCATATGGTGATTATTGCTGGCAAGTATTCAAGGTGATTTCACAACAGAACAACAATGTGTCTTGTTTACTTGGCTCATACTGCAACCAGCCTAAGAAAAACACAGTGAGGGGAGAGGGTTAAGGCTTCTTCAAAGTATAGGTTCACTCTTTTGAAACCAGACCTCATTAAAGCACTGGGATCATTTAGTGCAACTTCACCATTCGCTTTAGTACCGAGGCACTCGCTGTATGTTGGATATTGTCACCAGGCTTTAAAACAGTCCAAAGGAGCAAAAGCCATCATGTATCTCCTTGTCGAAAACTGGGCACTTAGAATACAGCCGGGCGTGTTTTTAAATGGTTGCAATCCATGCTTCGTAGGCAGGTTGCAATGGCTGGTTTGCACTTCCACACGTCTATTCACCTGGCTACATCTCCTGGCCCCAGAGGTTTACGCTCCGATCATTTTCTACCTCCCATCAGGTCTGCTTACCTAGGGAAGTAAGCCACTGCAGGTAACTGATTTCACCTGTGACGGTACTACGAGCTTCCCGTTTTCAAAAAAAAAAGAGACATCATAGTTTCTTAAAGTTTCAGAATTGGCCCGATTAGACTGTGCTGGAGCTACAGAGCACAGTGCTGATGATACAGCACAATGGTTTCTCAGTACAGTGAAGCTGTGCTCTGTAAGATCCTAAATGATGCCAGACAATGTTTTAATGAGGCCTGGGCTCAGAAAAAGTGATCTAATTCTTTGTGCAGTTCTTTTAACCCCCTCAGTGTATTGGAGTCTTTTACAAAACTGAGCACAGTAAGAGTCACAGTAGTAGTTTTGTTGCTGTGTTGTAAAATCATTTCGAATATGTACCTGGTTTAATTTGGATGTGACATTAAGACACTACCACTATAACCACCACCTGACTTCTTAATGTGTATTTCATTCAAAAATGTGGTGCAGGCAGTGTTCTGTTTTAACAAGGCCAGTGGTTAAGGAATTCTACATACCATGAAAGACCTTCAGCACACCATCATACCTTCATGGAGAGTCTATTTATAGCAACAAAATGTCATTCTTCTCCTCATTCTTCTACCTTAACCCCCTTCTTTGCCTTTCATTGCTGCCACAGCATATTTCTAAATTTGTGTTAAATTCATTTGCTGTGCCTCGCGTAGCTGCTGACACTCCTCCCTATGTGTTGAAGTCTGGCAGACTGATAGTGGAGTTGTTTCACTGCATGGATCTCATTACTTAAAATCCTCAGCTCTGAAACAGAAGGTCAGGGATCAGCAAATCCTCACTTCTGGCCGGGCTTATGATTCCATTCTGATGCAATTTTCCCTCTCCAATTCCCTGATTATCACACTCTCGCCCGCCAATTTGATATCTCATCTGTCTAAGTTCAGACACATTCACTCCACTTCAATTTTCACCAGGCTCTGGCACTGACATAAGCATTCCAGGGGTTGGTTTATCCAAACAATTTATAGATTTTCCTTTTACCTTCAACGTTGGCCTATACTCACCAACACCCTCCTTACTGAGCCAGGTTTCTTCATTGAGAAGCTGACCCATTAAGAATTCCTTATTTTTATTTATACTGTTTCATGTGAAGTAACTACAGCCACGGCCAAGAAATTGTAATTTCATAGTTCTCAATCACTCGACACTTCTGTGATCCTCACTGTGTTATTCATATACTGATAAATTTGTAATAAATGTAATATAACTTGGGCGTGTGAGTCAAATTTAATTTGATGTTTGGTGTGCTATGACAACAATTACAGCAGCGGCAGAGAGGATAATCTTTAACTCTACAGGGTAAAATTGAAAATTAAATGTTTTCTATATTGTGAGCTTCTTGGTAATTTCTCTATAAATGATGCTGAGCAGATGGTGTATTGGTGCGGGCATTGCTGAAAAAGCCCAAAACTGATGTGCTTGAAAAAAGCCAGACATGATTAGTTTACATCTATTGAAAGCTCCCATACACACAAGCAAGTGGCCATGAATTTGGAGTTCCAAATGAAGTGAGTAATTGTAAAAGCATACACTCTCCCTCACACACACACACAAATGGCCTCCACAGCAAAATCTAATGTAAGACTTGGAGTCCTTTCAAACAAATCCATAATGTTATCGTGAAAATGGCATCAAATGATGCAAAATTAGGTGTCTCCGAGGTGAAAAATGTAGCAAGCGCTAGACAAACAGGTGGTAAATCTGATTAGCATGGTGTCAGGGTAGAAAGAATCTGTATTACCCTCAGGCTATCCTTGAAGGCAAAGCAGATATGATTTATACTGGACAAAATAAGTACTGTTCATAATACAAATGCACTGATCCTGCATCAGTAAAGATGCCCATGCAGACTCTGATAGCATCATGTTGCACGTAAGTAGCCTGCCAGAATGCAATCGACCTAACTCAATAACAAACTGTATTTGACTGCCATTTTTCATATTTGACTTCCATTACTGTGGTTGCCTGATCTGACACAAAGCAGAACACAGAGCTGATGAATAATAAGCAGCAACGAAGAAGGGACAAACAAATTGCTTGACATAGTCATTTAGGGGTTGTATCTTGCAAATATATGGCAGTTTAAGCTGCAGTGTATCCTTAATGCACATTGAGAATTGTAGCATGCATAAATACAAGTTTAATGTTGCCTATTATTGCACACCCTTATTCCCTTTGATGCTGCCTTAGGACCTTTAAAGGGGAGCCGCTTACTGAGAGCCATAAAGATTCCATGGTGAATAATGTCTCGACTTTCCTTATCAGGGTCTGACACGCCAGCTGACAAAGTCTTACCCTAACAAGCCGCAGTGCATTTTCATGACTTGGCGAGAACCTTGGTGTCAGCAAAACAAATTGTATGGCTACAAGGGTGTGAACACGCCTACCCCTGATCTGAAGACGTAAAATTCCAAAGAGAGGAATTTGATACAAGAGCAGCAGTCTTTGAAATCACATTCATTATGTATTCAGTGCTAAGAGATATCTCTAACTACTCAGCAATAAGGCAGTGGAAAACCTGTTACAGCTTCCAGATTTAGAACAAAAACACCTATGCCAAGCACACAGGAAGCTTCAATTAATAATACAGGCAAACAATTCCAAGTGGTCTCTGTGAACTAACACTTTGGAAAAATGTAGGACATGAATAAACGCCCCATCTCTGATTTCAGGAGCCTCCAAAGAACAAAAAAGGAACCTCTCTCCCCAGCGTGTGTGCCGGGCAAGACATGGCTCAGAGTCGTGCCAAGCATTTGCAAATGCGGTCTGAGCCTTTCAATAGTGATCTTTTAAGCTGCTATCAGCACAAATGGAACAGAAAGCCGCCGCTTTACATTTTCATTGATTGGGGATTAACTTTTCTTGTGATTAAAAAGTAGTCTTTCACAGAGGGCTGCCTCAGTGCAGCCATTAGGCAGTATCCTGGCTTTTGCAAGCCCCCAATCACCTCCCTCACCCCGCACCCACCCACTGTCAGCAAATTTTTGATATCCACAAGCAGCAGTTCACAGCAGGACTTTGTGTCTGCTGCTGATGCTCCCAAGTGGACAGAGGCGTTCCAATACACACAGCTGATGCCTCTGATTCATATGCTGCATTTCATCTGTTATCGTCTACTGTTAAATGTACTTGTAAAGCAAGTCTTTAATCCATTCACTGTTTGGCTAATGAAGTCTGTCACATTTTCTTTAATTTGCCATTTCTCAAAGGCCTAAAATGCTATGCAGATCATTACAGTTTGCAGTAGCCACTGACTTTAAGATGACAAATGTCCGTTGTTACCCAAAAAGCAAAAGCAGTGCCACACTAACTGATTGTGTCTTTACTTTTTTATAAATAGACCACATACTGTAGTGATCCCACAGAGGGAGTATATTTCCTAAATAACGACGAGGCATTTAATACAGATGTAATTTATGCAGCCGATTTTATAGTAAGCTAGGGATGTTGGGTGATGGCTTGGACTAGAAATTGCAGGTGTAAGCAGAACATGCACAAAATTAACATGGCCAAGCTGGTCTTCACCCTCATGCTAATCAGCTGTTCTCGGGAAGCTCTAATTTGTAAGATCATTCCGCTCATTTTCTAAGGATTCATGAGAAAAAAAAAATGAAAAGAAGGAAACAAGAATGGAAATGTGGGGAGAGTGCAATACATGGCACAGGTTCAGTTTCCATTCTCATTCAGCTGCAGGTCTATTTTCCCAGTGTTATGTGCTATTGCATCATGTTCCATCACATTGCACTAGTGTTAGCCTCATGAAACATGACAATAACTTACAGACAGCAAGGTCTGGCCAAACAGTAGGTTTGGCACCTATTCATTTTGGATAACCTTAAAGAAAGAAGACAACTAAAAAGAAACCTGAAAAGTCAAGCAGCATTATACTGCAAACTGTTGCAGAGGTTGTGTGAATATGGCCTGGGCCCTTTTCCCACATTCAGATTTATTACCTGCGTATTACTTCTCATGAATTAAACATTGCAGTGTATTTGAAGGCAATTTTATGAATTTGGGGACGACGGCTTAGTTAAAATTCTCTAACTGATCCCATAAAACAACCACTTTGGATGCACTGTGTAGTATAGGCAAGGAAAGGACTATGGACACAGCTTCTGTATGGTTCTTCAGTTTCCGGGTAAATGTACAATAAAGATTAACGGCTTGCATAAAAAAGAAGCACGAGAGCTAAATTGCACTTTTAGAATAGCAGCATATCATAATGACAGAAGTATTTCACCTATCTACACTGAATCCCAGCACAGCCCTGCCCCAAGTGAGACTGCACTGCAGCACTCCTGAGTAATGCTTACTCCCGAATGAGCCTCGCCATGACTCCCCAACAATCAACAACAGGAATCAAAGAGGTGATTAGTCTGGAATAAGTTCACTTGTTCCTTCTCTAATCCTTCCAGTGGGATCAGAAGATAAGGAATAATGCAAAACAGAGGGTTCCATCCCATATCCTCTTAAAGGCTGGCATTACAGCAATTACCAAAGAGCAAGGGACTCGTGAGGGAATAGCAAATTGTTAACCTCAAAAGCGAAACTACTTAGCATTATACAGCCGAACATAATCCCTCCCCTATGTAATCAATTTAAGGAGAAACATCTCATTAGGGGCTAGCCACGCAGCCACCGTTCTCCATACAACAGCTGGCAAGGGCACCATAAAGAGGCCACCACGCCTGATGCTTCTCACATTAACTTTCAACTTATGGATAGTGTGGCTCTTCTCCAACGATATCTTCAACCCAGCCATTATGACTGCCAAGGTCATATCTGATGAAAACATGATGAAGCAGCAGTTTATCTTTCCACTCTTTTCCATCCTTCTCTCTCTCTCTCTCTCTCCCTCTCCCTCTCTCTACCCCTCCCTCTCTCTCTCCTGGCAAGGAGTTATTGAACAGTGGGGAACCGCTGAGTTTTAATTACAACAAGATCCGCGGAGTTAATTGAACATAGCACAGGCCCTAATTTCACGTTACAGCAAATCAAGATGTTACTTATGTAAATTCTGTCCTGTCCCACTGGGGGACGGGGGACTTTTGCCAGACACCAAAGTCATACTCTCCCCACTGGCACAAGTTGCTGTCTCTGCAACTTACCTAAAGGACTTTTTCATAAGAATATTCTCTTGAAAATACATACTGGATAGACGGAGTTATTATTTCCACCAGGGCAGAACCACAGCTCACAAATAAATGATGATTTCAGTGGACCTATATATACACAACAGAACCAATATCACACTACTCTTTTTAATTCACTAAGGCGGACCCCCCCCTCACACACACACACAGACAAGTTCCCAATATGGCACATATATGCTGCATATATGCTGTATATGCAGCCTCAAATCTGACAGCTGTTGAGATCCAGCCATAGCACGTCTGCACGCTATTGAGCATTTTAATGAGATCAAATAGATTAGAAGGAATCCGTTACTGCTGACGAGGTGTTAACTGCAGCCTGCGACTTAAAAACCTTTCCAATATGCCAAGGACTTGCGGGAACACTCTGTAAGACTAAAATCTGGGATCCAATTTGGAAACAATGTAGTGCCATTAAATTAATCAGTACATTAAATAACGACCATTTTTGCGTGGAGGATTGCATTTAAAAGCAATGATGAGGTCCGAGGGGGAAAGACGCGCGGATGGAAATCCTCCATTCTCGGCGTAACGTAGAGAAAAAGAAGGCTCCAAATGTGTTGATTGAATTACCCTCTCTGAGGGGCCTGATTGGCTACCAACATCCAGACAGGTTTTCTCTCAGCGTCCCAGGACACCGAGCACAGCCCAAGTGGTTGTGCTGGAGTCTCGCTCGCTCTGTTCCCCATAAGGTCTGTTTGCACTCCGGCCCACATGGGAAATCCCGTATAGCCGCAGGCATGGTTGATAACAAAAGAAAATGCCCTGTCGATGTCGGGCTCGCTCGCTCTTTCTCTCTCTCCCCCCGTCTCTCTTTTGCAGTCTCCACCCGGACCTTATCTTAAATACCTTGAAGTGGATGGAGGCGCTGGCTTGTGGGGAGCTGTCAGCGGCGCTCCAATGAGAGGGGCCTCTGCGGGCTTGATGGGAGTGCGGTTAGCTCCATACCCTGCACACCATGAGGCTAGACACACAGCTGGACCTTGCAGCATTTGTCCATTTTTTCATACACTGCAGCGATATGGCTAAAAACAGATCAGCACTCAAATTGTCAAAGTACAGAAAAAGGCCTATGAACAGTTATATGGGTAGAAAGAGTAATAAACAAATCCCACTGAGCTCTGCTTCATCTGTGGCGGAAAAACTATTCTGAAAACTGAGAAAAAAAAACAAGTTAAGATGAAAAACTAAGAGCAAATCAATAAACGGTTAACCCATTTTGAAAGGATCAACACCATTGCTGGTGTATACTAACATTTTGTGAAATGACAGTGCAGCCTGCTCTAAAAGTGACTGCGTTCTTACAGATAAACTTTGGATTCCTCATTTGATGTGTAAAAATTTTTAAAATTCACCCGATTCTTTGTTCATGTAATCTTTATGTAGTCACAAGCCCAAATTGCAAAGAGGGCTTTTTCAGCTCAGCGAGATCCTTTTTAACAGCCAGTGTAAAGCTAGCAAGACAGCACGAGTCTTCTCTGATTTTTTTTCCCCTAAAAAATACGCCTTAAAAACATTTTTAGCTACATGTCTCTCTCGTACTGGTCCAGATTGCGGGCTATTTTGCCACCGCAGTGTCTCCGCATAAGTGACTGACGGCGCGTTCCTTTGGGGGATCCATTACCGCAGCCTTGGTGCCGAGGACTGCTTGCATCGGTTTCCAAGATGAGACGCGGTTAGCGACTTTGGAAAAGGGGAGTCAAAGGCGAAGGCATGGCACTTATTTAAATGTCACACTGTCTATTTAATTTGCATGTGGGAAGCATCAGGACCATGGCAACTGCCGCGCCGCAGACAGCTGCATTCTCTGCTCTGCCTCTGACATCACAAGGGAAGCATCTGGATCTCCAAAATTACAGCAAGTTGAGGTGAGCCACTGCATGTATACATTGTCATTTGCTTCAAAGAGCTTGAATCTAATAAGCTTCAGATTATCATCAAAGACATATCTTACAGTGCTGGGAGCACGTTCGCAGTCAAATTACTTGTGACAGCGGTTCCTTTACAGGTGTTTTGTGCACCTGTGCTTTGAGCTTTCCTTGTCTTTTCTCAGGAAAACCCCACCATAAAGAAAGATGAGCATGTTGATAAGTTACTGTATGCGAAAATACCACATTTTACTCACAAGCAAAGGGGTATTTTCCATACCACATATGCCATTCATGGTTTTGTCACTCAGAAAAAAAAAAAATAAAGGCAATCTGGTTGGCCCAGGGAGATTTCAGAGGAGAAACAAAATCTCAATCTCCCCCACATGCAAGCACATGTCTGTGCTTATTGGAATAATTACCACTGCTAAAATCAGTGCAAACAGAGCCAAACATCACAGGTAGCAGAAGCAAAATGATGTCTGTGTTCTCTGGGAATGAAGAAAAAAGGCTTGGCACAGAAAAAGCCCAAGGATGAAAAAACACAAAATAGTCGCGCTCGCTCTCTCTCTCTCTGTCTTCATTTCTGTCTTCCTCTCAATCTCTCTCTCTCTATCTCTCTCTCTTTGTCTCCCATCCCTACGGAGACTAATTATTTTCTGAAGTCTTGCTCATTCCTAGTCGTCGTCTATATTTAACAGAAGAGAATGATAAAATGGTGAGGGGGAATCAATGACAGAAATGGTGTTGTTTTTTTTATTTTTTTTCCCACCCTTTGCTTTTCATTTCTCTTCTGTCTCCCAGGTCGTATTTTTTAATGTTGCCTCAGGTTTATTTATGAGGCTTTCTGCTGTCATCTGGCTTTAAGGGAACACAAAGGCAGAACTTGGATGCGTGGAAAACTACTACATCACACGTGCCATGCTGAGAGGGTCAAAGGATCATGTCACTTATTTCTTTTTGTTTCTTCCACATCAACTCCTCACAGAGGCATTACCCACTTGACAAGACAATTATAGGTTTGACATCACATCCAGTGCACCAGCTACGCTAAAACACGAGCTTTCTCCATCTTAAATACTCTTAAATTGATAAGTGGAGAGCAAATGCGAGGAGTGCTGCAAACACTATAATCAATGGTAGTGTACACCAGCAAACGGCAATTTTAAATCAGCCACACTGTCTGAAATCCTCCCTGAAACATGATAAGCACTAAGCTTTAAGTAGGCCTACACCACCATGTTTTATTTGGCTTATTGAAATTCTCAGGCTTGGGCGGATGGCAAATGACAAGACATATGTGTTTTGGTTTTCTGGGTAGCACATCTCAGGCTAAAATGGGAGACTAATTTGCACCCAGACTCACACAATCCCCTCTCAGTTACATACTAATGATTGATAATGTTTTATTAATGCAAAATATTCTCTGCCAAGGACCTAAACAAATTGTGGCAATTTAGTCCTTCCAATGTGGGGTATCAATCACTTCCACCAGGGAATGATCATGCATCAATGCCATATTTTCCACTAAAAGTTCACAGGTCTAGAGGCAGTGCCGGTGTATTTATAGCAGAAGGAAATCAAAGTTTGCTCTTTATCTTTCAAAGCCTGAGAACAAGTTGCATATTGTTTTTCTTCTATCAAATGAATTTGCTGACGAAAGGCTTTGATTTACTTGTTATAGTAAGATAAAAAAAAAAAAAAAAAAAAAAAAAAAAAACTGACAACATTTAACATTTTGGAAAACAGAATTTTACATAAAGAGAACAAACTAAAAAACTGTGATATCAGTGTTTTCCAAAAGCTCACGGAGTATTTAGCCAAAAACAAAGAGTAGTCAGCCAGCAGGGTCTGGATGGACAAGCTGTATTTTGGTCCCTTTTTGTGCATGTGGCACCTTGATTCCATCCAAAATAAATGTCTTATTCACCGAATCTAATTTCCAGTTTAATTGTGAGGGGTAGTTTTGAGCACTGACCCTGAACAGGCCCCCTTATCAGCTACCCAAACATATCAACGTCTATGCATTCATTGTATTTTAACTGCTGACTGTTAATGCCTTTCAGTGCAATACATGAGTTGACACAATATGTAGCAGCCGAAGGAAAACCTGTGTGCGCGCGGTGCAGACGATGCAGTTTAGCTGTGATTACAATGAGCCATGGCCTCCCGGAGCTTACTGCCGAACTGTCCTTGACCACTGTCAGCGCAGTGTGTCGAGTCAGATCACAGCAGCAGGAAGGGCCAGGGCAGCACTAAACTCCTGTCCACCACACTGGATCTGAGTGCTGTACGGCTTGTTGTACGGTGCACACAGTGTACTGTCTAGCGCACACCTCTACAAACACATGCACGAATACTTTAGTGCAGTTATCAGCTGGTCTGGCTGCAGGGCCTACATTTGTTCTTGGCCATTAAGTCGCAGTCCACACATTTATTTTACAAAATGAAGAGCAGAAAAGAAAAAGAGCAGACAGCCACAATGCTTCCACACACAGTTTTAACATAAAATAACCGCAAAGTACAATAGTGGCCTCCAAAAGTCATTTTTATTTTTTAATTTTAGCGTTATAATTATGATTTTGATTATTTTACCATTTTATTTATTTATTTATTTATTTTGCAAGACAGGTTTTCTTCAACTACAGGCCAGCCAAGGCGTATTATGCTATCTTCAGTGCAGGGCTGGCCAATAAATATTCAATATTCAGTAGATATTGTGATATGAGGTGCAATTTTTAAGTTTTAAAGACCTCCTCCACATGTATTCTATATCCACGGTTCTCAAAGTGGGGTCCACAGCCAGGGGGTCCGCGAAAAAAATCACTGAAATGTATTTTATAATTATTGTTACACTCAAAGCACCCCTACTGGTAAGATGAGGCTATGCGCCAATGCTCGCGACGACAAGCATGGACAAATTTGTGTCCCCTTCCACTTCATCGTGTGTTGAGAATCCCCCTGCCGAACGATCTAAGCTCAGAAAATATAATGACAGTTATATCAAATTTGGTTTTATTGAGAACAGCCAAGGCAGACCAAAATGCGTTTTATGTCTTCAGGTGCTGGCAAATGAAGCTTTGAAGCCAGCTAAACGAAAGCGACATCTACAAACTCGGCACCCGGAGTATAAAAACAAAACAAAAGACTTTTTTCTTCGCAAGAGCGAGGAATACACTCGCCAGAAAACGACTATGGTGAACATTTCCACAATTTCAAATAACGCACAGAAAATATCCTATCTGCTCTCTCAACAAATCGCTAAGGCCAAGAAGCCACACACCGTTGGGGAAGACCTCATAATTCCATCTGCAGTGATAATATGTGAAAACATTGTTTGGAAAGGAGTTTGGTAATAAAGTGAAAGCTGTGCCTCTCTCAAACGACACGGTGAAGAGGAGAGTTGAGGAACTCTCCGATGACATTCAGTCACAGCGACTGGACAGATTGCGTTCCTGTCCGCAGTTTTCCATTCAACTGGATGAAGCAACAGACATTGCCCGCGCGGCTGAGTTGATCGTTTTGGTTCGCTATCCATGGGAAGGGGGAAGATTTTGGAGGATTTTCTGTTTTGCAAGGAGGTGCTAGGGAGGACAACGGGTGAGGAAATCTTTGGAATCTTGGATGCTTTCATGACTGAAGCGGTGCTGAGTCGGGAAAAATGTGTCGCTGTTTGTACGGACGGTGCAGCGGCGATGACAGGTAGAAATAAGGGGGTTATCGCACGCATAAAGGCTGTCAACCCTAAAGTCATTGCTACGCACTGTATGCTTCACCGACAGGCGCTCGCATCCAAAGATATGGAACCAGACCTTCACTCGGTTTTGAACACAGTTGTGACTGCGGTTAATTTTGTGAAGTCAAGGGCACTGCAGATGCATTTGTTTGCAAAGCTTTGTAAGGAGATGGGTGCTGATCATGACGCACTGCTGTTTCACTCGGAAGTGATATAGAATCTATATCATTGGTAAAAAAAAAAAAAAAAAAATGTTGTGGTTTTATATGTTTTATATGTTTATTCCACAAACTAATGTGTACTACACTAAGCTAATGGCTTGAAAGCACCTCTTCCTCCTTCTAAATGGGTATGGGAGAAGCTATGAAGATGTAAATTTTAGGGATGGCGAAAATGGAAAATTTTCTTGGTCGACCACCGGGCCTCATTAATCGGTTTATTTCGGTTAACCGAGAATATTATTTTACTGTCTGTAAACCATAAAAGAATAACCGCAACAAATAGAAGCTAGCAGCGCTAGCACCGGCGCCATTGTCTTGCCCCGGACGCATACCACTACGTCCGCGACAAACATAAGCTTGGCTCGTTTCTCACGTAGATATCTATAATATCTATAATATAATTATAATATACTATAATATAATTATTATCGATATCTATGGTTTCTCCGGTCTGTCTCTACCGAGCTGAGCTCTGTGCGTAATGACGTCATCGAAACCCGGCAGAGCCATGTTTGCCGTATTAAATTGTATGTAAGTGCAAGAGCAACTTCTCCGCCTTCAGGAACAGTTGGAATTTTTCGATCGATAAAACCTTACGGTAGTTACGGTATTTACAATCTGACATGCGCATTTGTGTCGGCGACGACACGTTCGGACTAGAGTGCCTGTAGAGAGAGAGTGGCGACAACTCCGTTCACTCCAACGGTTCCGTTTTTTCACAGCAATGGCGGCGTAAGGAGACCCTCTCTCTACAGGCACTCTAGTTCGGGCTTAAAGGGTTTTTAACCGACAAGATTATTCGGTTAAAGTTCAAACGGTCAACAACCGGTCAAACGGCCACCGGTTAGCATCCCTAGTAAATTTGCGACTATATAATAGCTGGTATTCATCTGCTGTGGACATTGCCAAAACGCTGCGATGCCAGGTTCAACAGCATCCGTTACGCGCTAATTTGCATATCTTTGCATAGTAGATGGTGATAGGTGCTACTCATTTGTGATGTGACATATTGGAGTTAAGGACAAGGCTCTCCCCTTCATTCGAGGCACTGCAGTGGCAGAGCTGGCACCAATACCAATCTGTACAGTCAAAGTCAGGAGTATTAAAGCAAAAAGAAAACCTGTTTTTGAGTCAACTGCTTATATTAGAAAAAAAAAAAGTCACACAGTCCACACATCCATATCTGCATCCATCACTGGATACCAGTGGGATCCAGGGAGTTAAACTGGGAACCACCTTCGTACACATTTCAGTTCCATTTAGATTTCTAGCTGTGTCTAAATAGCCACAAAAAGATTTGTGCATGTTCTGTTGGACTGTGCATGTCCTCCACCACAGTGCTGGTGAGGTCCAATTTTCCTCCTCACTGCACTGTGATAATACAGGAGTGGATGGTAAAGATGACTATGCAGGGTGGTCATCAATATAGCAATAGTAATGTATTTATTGTGAGGCAAATTTATTTCACCTACTGAATGTATTACATTGCACTATAAATATAGCTACACATTTCTACTATACCAAAACAAATCAAATGTATGCTTCAATAACTCATTCTTACACAAAATAAAATAGAACAATTTCCCTGGACGCGCTGAAAGAAGTTGCCTGACTCATTAAGGAGGTTGTCTGCTGGATAAGATCAAGTTCATGTTACACACCCTGAATACAAACTTGTGAAATCACCTCCGTCAGTTGAACGTACAGACATTACTGATGTCCACGTACAAAACACATGACTGATGCCTGCCAGCCTGACCTTCACAGGCCCCCCCCCCAGCACAGTCGGCTGGAGGAGGAGCAGGAAGAGATGGAAACATGTCGTCCGGCTGCCATTTCACAGAGCTCAATCACCTCAGACAGGTCATCGTTCTTCTCAGTGGTAAAAAGAACAGAGGTCTGTCCCCGAAGGAAGGCAGAGGCAGGCTCAGGCAGGAGCCTTGGCTGCTAGCCGGGGCCCCGGTGCCCCAGGATTAATCACGAAGGTGCACGGCAGTAAGGGGATGGGGTGATAGAAGGGCGGATGGAGTGCACTAAGTTCACTTCTTAGTTGTGAAGCACAACTCCACACTTTTAGAATCTCATATATCTTTTCGATGCATAAATTGTTAGTACATATTTGAAAGTATTATGGGACCGATGCAAATTGCATGTTTGCAGGCTCACAGAGGCTCATGGCGGTGAACGGATGGAGGCATAGCGAGAGGGAAGCAGGGATGCAGCAGAAGGTAAACCCACCTCAACTCTGTTTATCCATTGTTGTCTCATTTGTGATATTGCTTTCTCTCTTTTTGATGGTATGATATCAATGTTTATGATGCAAATTCATGTTATTTACCCCTGGAGCTCTGGAGGGGTAGTTTAGCAGCGCTGGCATGGGTGTGCATGTGTGAGCGCAGCAGCAGCAGTGACAGTGCTGTTAAATACTGCTTCATAAACAACATACATGCGGCTTTTGAAAATAGTCTTGATTAAATACTATCATAAATCACCAATCGCTTCATGTATTTCATTATCTGTGAAGTTTAGGTGACTCAGGCCTTGAAAATATGAAAACAGTGAGTTTTATTGAAACACGAATGGATTCAGGGGAGCGACAGTATTTCAGAAATGGGGAAATCATTGATAGATTCTAATCCAATTACCTATTAGTCACTACAATAAAATATATCTGATGCTATTACACATTCAAATCTGAATGTGGTGATGTCTATTTCGCCTTGCCTTGGAAAAAAAAAATGTAAAGTTATCCTGATCACCATTTAATAAACTGTGCTCAGTTCTATGACAGGTAGAGTTGGTTTGCTGCAAAGCATGCAGGATATAAAGTGGCATACAGTCGGGATGTATTTACAATTAACATTCTCAATTTCACAGATACTATGATACTATTATCTCCTAGGATATTTGAGTGCTTTCAGAAACAAACAAAAAAAAAAAACACAAGATTCCTACTTGTACATTGGCATGAATGCTATTTACAAGTCGGAAGATGGTATTTATTATAAATACCACATGACTCGTACATGCCATTACCTTCGTCCATGCTGCATTTATCTGTGTAGGTTTGTCTACAAAGAAGTCCTTGCTCAGTTATTTTCAGTGGTGGACTTTGACACCGAACACCGTTTTTTCCCCCCCTTTTTTTTTTTCAAATTAAACACCACTGTAGCTGTGCTGATCATTCCGCCCATTGACATTAATGGATTTATTTTTCACTAGTCAGCCTGGGAATCACCAAAACACAGTAGCAAACTACAAAACAATTCCATTATCGCAATGCAAATTGCCAAGCCAAGGTTTTAAATGGTGTTTGTGTGTTATAAAGAGGTATTTTCCTGTAACGCCTCACTAAAAAGTCTGACGGATTAGAATAATTTAGCATCCAGATTCACATGGCAGGTAAACACAGATAATCACTGGTGTTGCTAATGGCATTAATGAAGGTTCAGTTGCTTTTAGGTCGAACAGAGCCAGGCTCCTGCTGTTGTTCATGCCGGCTGCTCACTGGAAAGGAAAGACTCTGCTGCACTTAAATGGAAGAGATCTTAATTAAAGCCATTAGTAACACCTGAGTTTACCTGCTATTTCATGCCAAAATGGCAGCCGTGAAAAAGGCCTTAGCTATGTTACAGACACCTTGTCGGTTAGTTATGTGGCTGATGACGTGCTGAGCTTGGTTTAAAATTAACCTACAATCTGAACATCGTAAAATGTAGCTCCAATCTGAATATTGTGAGAGAAGGCATCGTTTGGAGTATCAGACAAACTCCGAGGTGCCCTCTCCCCTTGAGATAATGTGAGGGCGGCCAATCCAGCGCTGCACA